>NW_023596420.1:5896634-6010070 GCF_011947565.3 Pollicipes pollicipes
ACGCGGCGCACTTCCGCGCCGCGTGTCATCGGGAGCACGAGATGCGTTGGCCGACCACGCCCCCGGCGGCTTCCGCCAATCGCCGCTGAGCGGGGCGGGGCCAGATGGTCGACGTGAGTCTGAATGGCAGGTTTGGAGTGGGCGCCTTTTCGTTGATGAGACGCTTCAACGCCCAGGCGGGCACACTCTCTCTTTTTAAGTGGCTGCCGAAAGCTGCTATGATATACAACAGAGCAGAGGCGCAGAAGCCTCCAAAAGCTTCTGGCGATTAAGGTGGACCTGCGCAAGGTGGCATCACCTCTCAGGCTGACAGTAGTTATCCATTTCCAGCATTAAGGGTTTTGACGTAAGGGGGCAGGAGTAAATTAATTTACCCTCCGAGTCTAAGAAATATAACGTGAGGCTGCACTGGGACTAAAAAAAACTAAGCCAGGTTTTCAGTTATGAGCACGGACGCCGGTGGGAGAGCATTGCCGCGAGAACTATCGTGATATGGAGGGACTTTGGCGCGCTCAAACTTCCAGCATTTGGGATAATTTAGCGCTAGGCTTACGGCGGCGGCGAATGGCAAGAACCGACTCCACGTGTCCTTGAACATCCCTCCATCCCAAGTCCTGGACAACCTCCTGCAGTCCTACTGCTAAGTTACGGTGAGAATGACGAATGACCTGGAGGCAAAATAGCTTAAGCAGGTTGGCATCCGCCAAAGTAAAAATCACTCAAAATAGGCGCGAAGGGGGGAAGCTGGCAACAGAATTTCACTAAAAAGGTGTGGTATATGGTCAAATTTCCTGAAAACTGCACGAAACTACGGCGAAATATGTTAAAATGCATGTATGCTCTAAACCCCATCTTGTTATTTGCTAAATATACCTCTACTTTCACTCCCCTGCTGATGCCTAGTTTGCCAACGTTTTGTCACACTTTCACGGAACGTTGGGTTGGTTTGGCCAAATATGCCATTGTGTCAAACAGGAGAGCCTTTCCCTGCTCTGCGTACGAAAAGGCCCAGTTATGGCTCCTTTGATTAATAAACCTCTTAACAGCGGTAAGGCATTGAGGAGGGGAAGGGGCTAGAAACATTCCGTCAGAATATTTGTCGCGTAGGGGGCTAATGCGTTAGAAGTCTTCGCATTGGAAGTCATGTGGCGTAAAAGTTTTTACGTTACACTGAAAACTTATTTTGAGAACCTACACCGTAAGTCATCTTGGAAAGATGCTGCACGGTCTCCATAATGAGACCTCTTACAACATGGTCTCATCTGATATCAGTTTGTCACTTCAGAAGACCATGAGGAGGGACGGCCCTTTTGCGGAGACTTTTAGACTCTCCGCTAATTTTAAAACTTTCCAGCGCATCGCCGTAAACGCTCTAAGACTACTCGTGATTTTTACCAAATTCTCAGCGCACCGGCGCCAGCAACATCTACACAAAAATTATGCACTTAACGATATGTTTGTGATTGAAAGGTGACGCCGTAATCGGGCCGCGCTGAGTTCGTTTAGCCGGAACATAGGCTAAACCACATGCAAATTACAGTTTATTCTTGTTGAGGCTCATGTGACGTGTTGAGAATTTTAGGAAAAGTAATTTTGCACATCAAGCTATTATAGCAACGCTTTTCTAACAGCAATACGAAGCATTAAACGGTGTTCCTGAGGCAGACTGCAAAATAATTACATTTCCTTTAATAAAATGATAAGAATAGTACTGTTTTCATGCATTTTGCAGCTATCAGAAAACAACGCATCAAGGTAAAATATTCCATATTGGAGCAATTTAGTTCCATAATAAGCATAAGTTGAGCTTTGGTGGCTACATCCGTTTTTTTCGCTCTTTAACATTTTCGAACGCCCTGCATTTCCGCCAACGCGCACCGCTTGTGGCTGCCACTTTAGGGAGGTGGAGGTATCGGAGGCATTTAGTGGTAAGTCAAATTTCGCGTGTATAAGCTATATTGTGCACTTTTACTAATGTTTTACAATCGTGACACATTGGGCTGATTGGCTAATGGCCGGAGTGTCGCTCCAAAATCGGATGCAGGTCAACTGATATGGCTGAACCAGTTTGCCAAACGTGTCAGACCGGACGAGGGGATGCCCGGAGATACGCCGATCATGACCCAAGTGGGGGAGGCAGCTTGTTTGCCCCGGGCAGGGATGGATCTGATGGGTGGGGGGTCGGTCTCCACAATGTGATGGGTAGGCCAATTTACGCCCAGTTACCCATATTACTATGCTTGGAAGCAGGGTCGCTGCCATAGCTTTGTCAGGAGCCCGAGGCTCGATGAGTAAATATCCTGCTGATTATTTTTAGCAAAAGGTCACATGCTCATTCAAGGCCAGTGAACCTGTTTGTCCTTTTGAAGGTCATGGTGACCAAAATCATACGTGACTGCTCTGAGATTTGCATTTGAATAAGCGACAAAGATTACGCTAGGCAGTATATTCTCCAAAACAAAATGTTAACCTGGGTCAATTTAGGTCAATGACCTATTCAGACCTCCAAGAAGTCCATGGAACGTGTATAATGCGGTTCCTGCTATCAATAAATTCGAAACGAGCACCAGAAACTACCCCATACAGCAAACCCTAAAGAAATAAAACAGGTTGGTCTTGACCTTGGTCTGACCCTCACACCTGACCTTAGCCCAACGTAATTTGCTCATTCATCATTTGTGTTGCCTAAGAAAGCATCTCAGAGATGTATGGCTTCGTCTAACACCCCGTTGCTGCATCAGATTGAACGATTCCCTAGAAATTGACCGCGCTGAAATGATGGCCTGACTTTGACCTGCCAAACGTCAGCGGCCTTACAAGGTACATCTAGTTTGTTTCATGTCAAACGGTCCGCTATTCAATTGTCGACAGCTATATACAAATTTGGCACGGCTGCACCGCGCCGTTCGGAGACCACTATGGAAAAACCTTTGGGGGTCAATTTGACCCCCCACCCCACCCCACCCCAGCGCGTGTTAACCGCGGTGCCCCGTTCTTACTGTGACTATGGCTGCGCCTCTGGCCACATTGTCCGTGCGTGCCCTTGACGAATTTCCGAAGATTGCTCTATGTCAGCACAGCCCATGGGGGGAGAGGGGAGGGGTCGCTTAGACCTGCGCTTTATAAAAAAATAATTTCGCATCGCAAATGGCTTTCGACAAAACTTTAAAGATCACTCATGATTATAGTAATTTGGTAGAACTCTACCACGCGGTGCTTAATACGAATTCACTTCAAGTGCTAACACAGCGCTGGGGAACAAAAGACAGAGCACCACAAAATGAAACAGCAAAAGCAAAACGCAGGTGCCACCCAAAATGCTACCCATGAACACACAGACCACAACAAAACCAATCCAAGTGCAGCGCAGCAACATCACGCGCTGTTGTCCCCGGTGGTCGGCTCCGTAAATCTGGTGTTCCAGGAAGATACGGCTCTATATGCAAACTCTCGCCGAGTTTTGACCAGTCGACACTTTGAGAGTCGCAGCATCTCGGCCCCCGCGGCAAGAGCGTCGCGCGGCGACACATGGGCGCGGCAACAAACGTGTCCAATTTTGCTGGAGGACACTGGCTACAAAAAGGTGTTTTCTGCACCTGCGCCCAGTCGTGGTGACGCACCATCTCTTCCATCCTTGCCCAGCAAAGCGCGCGAAGCTGAAGCTCAATGTGCTCATTACAGTGGGCCAATACCTAAAGCGAGATCCTTCGCCAGTGAGCAGACATCTGTGTGAGGCAACGACAACAACGGCTGAATTTGTCCTCAATCAAATAAATGTAAGCGATGGGGGCAAGGCTGAAATGTGAGTCAAGTGAAGACGCCACTGATGCACACGCACGTATCTAACTGATTATGTGTATAGAAAATACGAAGTGCAAATAAATCATTCCACAATAATATTCATCGTGCATTCCTCGCTTGCTCTTCCAGCTGGCTGGCGCTGGCTCACTGACTTGTAAATCGTGGCCCATCTGGTCGCTATGGATTAACGCATAGAGCTCGTGTGCCTGCTAGGGAGAGAGGGCAGGGATCCTCCTGGTACCTATTACGGTCGTCACCCTCCCCTACCCCTGGTGGCGGTGGTGACGTTTATACCACATGTTGTAATATACGCCTCGCCCCTGGCTTCTGCCTTATCCCTGGCTACCACCCTGTCCTTTTGGCACGGCCGCCCCACGTACCCCACGGCAAGCATACAATCGTGAATATGACCCGTGTAACTGCTCATGTCTAAGCTGGACCTGAGGCCAAAGATTACTCACATCCTGTTTTTAACAGCTTGCTATCGGACTCTTCCTTGGATGCAGTTGCTGCGGACACATCGGTGCTGTGACCTGGCCTGCCCCGAGCTGTTGGGGACAACAACCGGCAGCCGAGGCTAGTGGTCTGGCCGGAAACCGCCTTACCATGGAGGCGGAGGATATGACGGTGGCAGAGGTGCAGAGGATAGGGGCGGCCGCTCCGCTGCAGGCAGTATCATACTCACTCTTCACTCAACCGCTAGGCCCGGCCGAGCGTCACCTGCCACACGTCTTCCTGCAACATATCGTGCTGCATGCCCATCGGTGGTGATGGCACGCAGGTCCAGTAAGTACGGGCGGCGCTGAAGCGTCGTTGATGTTGACACGAATTTGTGTTGTGGCTGATTTGGAAACCTGATTTCATGCGTGTGTCGATGGAGATGCGTCGTACTGCTGTGGGATGTGTCGTTCTGCTGTGGAATATGTTCTATCGTTTTGATTGAGATTAGCCGTTCCGTTGTGCTGTGTTATGTCTATACAATTCTGTTTGCAGTGCTGATTTCCAAGTTTTGGTTTTGTCGCCATCGTATGTCAATGGAGACGTGTCGTAGTACCATGGAGAGCGCTGCTCTGCTATGGAACATGCTACCCAGCTGTTGAGCGCGTTGTTCTGCTGTGCTGTGTTCCGAAGACACGATATTGTGTTGTGGCGTGCTCCGGCGTATGTAGATGGAGACGCGTCGTTTTGCTGCGGAATAAGTAAATCTGCTGAGATACGTTGTCCTGTCGTTCTAAAGCAGATGGGTCATCCTGTTAGGCTATGTTGTGACTACACACATTTGTGTTGCTACGATGATCTGAATGTTTTTGTTTTTGTCTCTTGTGGGTTTCGATGGAGGTGTAGAAATATACTGCATGGTCGTGTATTGTGAGTTGATAACACGATGACTGGAAAAGGGTTGAAACCCTTGAGAGTGCTCAGAGACCATCCAGGCATCCGCTTGGTCTGGGGACTTTTTTGCGACGTTCTAAGCATCAGTGTGGGTTATCTCGCTGGATAACGGTCTCTCGCTCGGCAACGGCCTCTCGCTCAACAATGGCCAATTGTCTCCATATTCCAATAGGCCGGTCACGGCGATAATCAAGCATTCTCATACGAGATCATTTGCGTTGACGTTGGAAACCTAGTCAAAAAAAGAACGAGTTAAGACGACCCGTTCTGAAGTTCACGTAAAGTGTAGCTCTCTGCAGAGGCAAGATCGACCCATCGATAGGCTTGCCTGTTTTACAGTGTAAAAGAAATGCCATGTAGAAGTTCTTGCGTGAGAAGCTTCGTGGTATAAAAATGAAGGTGTTAAAAGTTCTTGTATCAGAAGCAGCGTCGCGTCCGATTGGTGCCCCCGGTTGGCAGTTTGCCCCTGGTGCCATGTGAATAGCTGTCGCTTAGCCTGCCCTACATTGTCTGCACCACTAGATCTCTTCAGAGAAACCACTCGATAATATCTTGCTAGGCGGCAGTGCTTTTGTCAGCCATCTTAATGGGAGTGTTCCACATTAGTATGGGGTTTTGAACTGAAATGGCTATCTAGAAGACATTTCAATGGTATTCACAATTCTGCCCTTCTTAGGACCTAGGCCACCCTAGTTTCTGAGCTACACCTCCGTGAGAATGGGTTAGGGTGTAACGGGGAGAGCATTTAAAGGTCACCTTGGCATGGAACGTGGAACATGCCCTTTAAAGGGCATGTTCCCCGTTTCAAGATATTGAAGCAAGCAAGCGATTTGATGAAATAAGCTCATTATAACCATCGGTGTATTCTTAAGGGGAAAAGACTGCTCTAAGCAGCACAATTTCTCTGCTTGGTGTCATCGTACCTTGCTCAACATTAAAAGAAAGCCAACTGGTGGCCGTTATATCTGTAAATCGTGCCCACTAACGCTAGAAATCAGCGACTCGACAGCTATATTTTTATTGACCTTGATCTCCGAAATGCCTGGGTTTGAATGCGTTATCATGGTGTCATGGATACCTAGGCGACCTTGAAATAGCCTCCCCGAAACATCCTGCACCTATCGAGTGTAGTTTGGAAACTAGAGGGGATCAGGTCTTAAGAATGGCAGGGAAGTGAACTGCCCTGAATGCCTTTAATTGTTATAATTTGTTCATCAGGATGGAATGGCGTCGACAGCCTCGGCCCCGGCGGTGGCTGTAATGGGAGAGACAGCGACGAAGGCCAGCCGTGGCTGTAGTGGAAGAGGCAGCGACGAAGGCCAGCCGTGGTTGTAATGGAAGAGGCAGCGACGAAGACCAGCCGTGGCTGTGGTGGAAGAGGCAGCGACGAAGGCCAGCCGTGGCTGTAATGGAAAAGGCAGCGACGAAGGCCAGCCGTGACTGTAGTGGAAGAGGCAGCGACGGAGGCCAGCCGTGGCTGTAGTGGAAGAGACAGCGACGAAGGCCAGCCGTGGCGGTGGTGGAAGAGACAGCGACGAAGGCCAGCCGTGGCTGTAATGGAAGAGATGAGGACGGAGGACGGCCTCGGTTGTAGTGGAAGAGACAGTGAAGAAGGCCGGCTGCAGCTATAGTGGGAGAGACAGCGATGGACAGCGGTGAAAAGTGCCGCTTCTGGCACCGACAAAATTTAGAACCGTCTGAAGTGTCACCTGTGGCCAAATTTCTGGGAAATCGTTGCGATATATCTCAAACTGTAATAAGCCACAAAAAGCAAAGATAAATTAAGTGTAATGCGGTATAACCATCATGTATATTCGTTTCGGGGGTTTATTTGTACTTAGGTGATTTGCTGACCATCAAACATTGAATGAAGGTTGGGACTACCTAAAGTAATTATCAGATGAAGGTATATTTAACATAACCACCTAAAGACGTGTATTCACACCTATTCAGAGGGGGGGGGGGGGAGGCGTTCTCTGCCTCCTAACCGGGAATGCAGTTTCCTATTTTAGTTGTTGTTATTATCCATGTTTTTAATTCAGCATAATTTGCGGGTTCAGTCCCAAAAGATCAACTTCGAGGAACAACACCACTGCTGCCGGATGCGAAAAATTGCGTCAAATCTGGGGAGAAAGCTGCTTTAAATGTATTTCGGAGGCAGGCTCAGCCATTTTCACTTTCTGCACCCCAGCTCCTTCCCCTATCCATCCCTCACCACTACACATTTTCCAAAACTGCATTCCCGTGGCCCCACATTTACCGATAACATGGTTCTACAAGCACCTGAAACAAAATCACTATTGTTTTCGTGACATCATCGTACAATCAGCTGAAGGTGTTGGCGACTTTCATTATCTTGGCAGAATCATTGCCGGTGCAGAACTTTGCACTTGCCAGCATGATCCCAAATCATTTAGAGCAAAACCCATACAATAGTGATATTAACAGATGCAAACGACATTTTTGGACACCTCTAGCACCTTTATTTAGCTTTAGCTGCAATATGATGACAACTAAAAGCGTTTGATTTCATGCCTGTCCACCGATCAGGTGCTCTAAGATAGAGGTGCAACGGGCAATGTGAGAGGCCTACTCCAGCGATACTCGGCCTCTTCCCTCAAAGCCGCTGCTCCTCTCAGGAGCAGGAAGCCCCGAATGAATCATTGACATGTGTTGCTCTAACGATCTCCGTTTGTCTCTGAAGCTACAGCTCAGATATCCGCAAACAGCAATCCTAGGTCGGCAGGGCTTTTTAACGCTATTACCTTCAAAAAACTTGCAACTAGCTACGTCCTTCTAGCCAGCCAGCTTCTCACGACACCGACGCAACCAACAGCAGCCCACTGAACCAAGTGCACTACCGCGTGGCGAGCAACCAAGCCCGTCTGTCTCAAATGGCACGACGCTGAAAACGCTGCGTAGCAAACTGATCACGTTCGTCGCAAGATGCTGAGGCCAGCCACGATTCTTACGACTAGTAATAAGCCCAGTTATCTAGTATTTTATACCGTTTAGTATGTGGGGTGAATCTCGGCTGAGAAATCTGTGAAAAGCACTGATCTGAACGACACTTGGAAAAACACTGTGTCACCACTAATCTGTGATGTCAGCACTGATGTAGTATAGTTTGTAGCATGTTCCTGTCACGTGCTAAAATTCATCCTGATTAAAGCTTTTATGTTTGGTAGCATTTTGTGGCTCAACTTATTCATACAGCAAATCGTCAACGTTTCTGTTGACGTATGCTTACGCTGCGAACGTTAACAAGCACAGACCAATACAAAGCTTTGAGTTTCGTCGATATGAGTTAATCTGCTGCAATATGGTCTTGTCTGTGGAAATGTGCTTTCATTTTCGCAATTTTGTCACCAAATGGTTGCAAAAGCGTCATTTTTGTCCCCGATCATGCACAGTATATCAGAAGCTTTGTCACCCCTGGCGACAGAGGCGTCCTCCACCGTTGTGGGAGAGACAGCGACGGAGGCCGGCCGTGGCTGTAGTGGAAGAGACAGCGACGGAGGCCGGCCGTGGCTGTAGTGGGAGAGACAGCGATGGAGGCCAGCCGTGGCTGTAGTGGAAGAGACAGCGACGGAGGCCGGCCGTGGCTGTAGTGGAAGAGACAGCGACGGAGGCCGGCCTCGGTTGTAGTGGAAGAAACAGCGACGGAGGCCAGCCGTGGCGGCCGTAGTGCAAGAGATAGCGACAGAGGCCGGCTCCCGCTGGAGTGTGAGAGACATCGACAGAGGCTGGGCATGGCTGCAGTGGGAGAGACAGCGACGGAGGCCGGCCGCAGAGGTTCGAGGACGGTCGGTGGCAGCGGCGGCGGCGGTGGACCTCCCCGGAACGGCAGCCCGTCGCCATTACGGCCGTAGCGGAACTGACTGCGGCGGTGGCAGAAGGGAGAGTGGCGAGTCTTGCCCTGCCTCGCTGGCGCCGTGCCAGATCGCGAGACACCGCACCGGTTCTCCAGACCGTACCTGGTCACCCGGGTCAGCGGCGGCTGCTGCGGAAATACGGCGCTACCTTCTAAGCTGGCCTCTCCCAAAACATCCAGCCCATCGCCGTGATCAGGCGTCTCAGCAATGCGGCACTAAATCTCTAGCACGACGTTCCTGGACTCTGCTTAGCGGTCTGCCCGCTCGAGAGGTGAGAGGTATCGAGAGGTCGGCATTACATCCCAGCTCGTCCGCTTCGCTGGATATAATGCTTCATTAGAGCCCGTCACGGGTAACGATAACGATGTCACACCCGTGCCGATGGTCGCAGGTGTAAGAGTATAAGTGTGTCGGTCGGTCGGGTGGGGTGGGCGAGGGAGAGGGGGACATTTACCCTCCGATTTTTACAAAGTGATGTTGTCTCCCTAGCCTTGCGAAAAAGAACGAATGTTTTTCACGTTTTTCCATAAAAATATCATCATCAGGTCAGGTTGTCCGTTCCAGATCACAGCTTGACCACTAAACTAGATTTGTTTCCCAATCTCAGAGACGTGGTTACAGCCATAGCGATGGGTATGAACGGAAGGCGATTTCATCCACTCACTGTAAGTGGATGTGTTATTGCCCTCAATATATTGTGCGACGTGATAACGTCAGTTGCACGCGAAATGTGGTGATCAATGTATCATAACCAATATAATAGTTCACAGTCCTTTGCACTGTAATGCAAAAGCGACTGTTGTTACTGGTTTGTAGTACTGACAGCTGCAATAGGTTTCCTGTTGTGAATGACATCTCGGTGATGGTAAGCTGTTATTGACCCAACAAAATCTGAAGCCCATGGCCATGGAGCTGATGTGAGCATGGTCTGTGGTCTATGTATGATCAAAAAGTCATAATACGCCACTGCCAGCTCATCTCAGGATGTGCACGTGAGCAGGCGCTTTACTGGAAGAGCCCTGTATCTCATTCTCACGAAGTCTATCGAGTCTTGCTCGAGCTGAAAATCGGGTGGGTGATGCCTTCAAAAGTGGCGCACAAAGACCGGGCCGAGCCTTCTTGTGCAGCGAGCTGTACCGCTTGGAGATTGTTATAGCCGGCAGCAAGAGCAAGACACGCGATCTGAAGGCGATAATTAGGAGAAGCGAGGTAAAGAAAAAGGGCGACAATGACAGTAATACCGCGCCCTTCTCGTGTTGCACCAAACCCGAAGCCATGCCGTGGAGTGACACTGCCACGGTTTGGGGCAGAAGCAGCGTGTGAGCGCTCAGCCGTGTGCTGCGGCCGGACAGCTCGTGGGCGGCGGCTCCCGGCGCTGTGCGGCGAGGTGTTCCCCAGTAACACGCCCAAGTGGTAAAATGGGATAAGAGGATGCTGAGGTAATGGGTGGCGCCGTCATCTCACGGTGGTCTGCTTAGACCGCAAGATCACGAGCACTTCTTTTACGTAACGTCACGGATGGGAAAGCACAGACGGAAGCAAAAATGAAACTTCTTGATGAACGAAATACATGGACTGTCCGAACCACGACGTCCGTCGTCGCCATGACGATCGATGTCCAGTGGCGGAGCCAAGTGTAGAGGCTCATGGACCTTTGCCCTTCCCCTCTCCCCTCCCACCCTTGTTCGTCAGCTTCGGGCGCAGTGCATCAATATGACATTACTGAATATGATTCCGGAATCTGGTGATCAGGAAAACTATGTTGGATTTGAATCTCACAGACCTTATGGGCAACGGCATGTAAAGCACAACAAACGTAGCGTGTTGACAAGACTAACGGAAAACCGAGTGAATCTGTACGATACGCGGGTGGAAAAAGTTGTGTAAGACACTGGGCAAACCAACACCGATAGCCATTGACAAGCTAGGTACTGCACTTAGGGCAATTCAGGGTCTAATATTCTGTTCGCGGCGCGTAGTTACTGTCAAAGGGACTGGGGCTCCCTCCAAAAGAGCCCGTGCTGCTAACCACGGCAGATCCTTCCGTCGCAGATCCTGGCCGCGCCCAGGTCGATGCCTGTGCAGCCACCGGGAAGCCCTGTGCTCCCTGCACCCGACCGAAAAAGTAACCAAGGACATCTGCTTTCGGCATATTGAATTTAAAAATGACGAAGGCTTGGTCTTCGACATTCCCGTGATAACATCTCAATCTATGAAGCAGTACCGCCTAGCAGGACAGCCCCTGAATAATTGTTTTACGCTTCTCGCCGACTTGCCTACACTTGGTTCGCCAGATGCAGGCCTCTGCTCTTACACGCGCTCCTGCCTGCGGTTCCACCGCGTTCTCACTTTCTGCCTCATTCAAGCTGAATGTGCGCGCGACCAAGGTCCGCTATGGTTTCAGGTGCGTTGTCTCGATAATTGACCGTTGTTTTCTTTCAGAGCAGAATGTCGGTACTCCAGCGACGAGCAGCTTCATATGTTAATTGATATGTGCAACTAATTGTCCGTCATATCTGTTTTCATGCTTGTCAAAATATATTTTCCCATACCAACCCAAATACTTGAAAAAGTGACACGTTCGGTCCGCGTAAAACCTTCGGCTTTGCTTTACATAGCATCTCCATTACCTTGTCATCTCCCCAACCATGCGTAGGCCTTCAGTTGTTGCGTTGTAGGAGGCGCGGAAAGATAATGGGATACGCTGCGGTTTATTTCCACGCCTCCGCGGTGTAGACATCCAACAGCGAAGCACGGATTTTCTCCAGATTATATCCAGCCAGAATTGCCAGCCCTGGTGATGTTCACGATTTTCCATCTGCGCAGTTCACCACAGCAATACCGAGAAGCTTGCATCACCTAACCGCTTGTCGCCATTCTCCTTTTAATCCTGTGTTCTCGCAACGTCTCCTTTCATCATGAGCACGCTGCCGCCACTAGCTCTGCCTCAGCATGAACAGGACGGCCATGGTAGCAGCCTGTCGCTGAAATGTCACCATAATCCCAAGCCTTGCTGAGAGGTTTATGGAGACCAAGAGATCTCTCGCGTGTCAAACACAGACGGCGACTCGCTGACAAGGCTAGCCAGCAACCCGCTTTTGCACCAACTATGTCGAACTCAAGCCGTTCTCTGTTGATCTGCAGACAACAGTTGCAGTTACAGAAAACAGTTACTTGAAGGAGAGCAAGATTAATACTATTCGATCACTTCGAACTCTATGCGATCGAAACTGAGGCTTGATTTGGCTCGTGAGGTGCAGAACTCTTTGAGTCAGGCGCCATCTATCGTCCTGCGGCCGGCAGGGAACACTCGGCAGAGACAGCTCAATTGAAGATAATTGTTGTTGAGTTGTCCCTTGCATTGAGTTTGAGCCGGAAGCCGACACAAGCCCCATGTAGACGATATATGTGTCATCAGGTTTTCATTACAGTGCACGAAATACCTTAACACAAATATCGGGCTCAGCAAAGCCCCTGAAAGAGAACTGTGTAGGTGTACATTTGCAGGGCCTGTAGAGGGGAACGCATTAGTATCTGTGTTTGGCGTTGCCCTTGTGCGTGGGTGCACACCGGGTGGCACCACATCTATGAAAACTATCCATGCTATCAAGGTGTAGTTGATATCAGCTGATGTACTTGCTATGGGCATGCATTAATACCTTACGCGCTGAAAAAAAGACTGAAAAATTGTGGCGCCAAATGCACCATTGTACTGAAATTAGGCCTGTTTGTGCTTAAACTAGTTACAACACTCAGCCTTAAAGGAAACGCCCCACATTTGAAGATATTAAAGCAGGCATCAGAGGCAATGAAATATACTCGCTATTGGTGTAGTTTTAAGTGGAAAAGGCTGCTCTAGACAACGCAATTTCTCTGTTTGGTAGATATGCTCATCAATACGTCATTGCTCGACTGTGTCATGGAACGTTTGTACGACGTTGAGGTACTGCCGAACTACCGTGCGAGCTTGCCACTTACTTGCAGTGCTTGTCTTGTCATGCATGCCTGAATGATCCTGAAATAGTCTCATGAAATATTCGGCACATCTTCGTGAGCGTGCAGCTGAGAAACTAAAGCGGGTTTAAGGTCTTTAGAAAGGTAGGGCTGTGATATGCAATCGAATGATCTTCAAAATGGCTATTTCGGCTCAAACCCCATACAAATGTGGAACACTCCCTTTAAGTTTTCAAGATTCCTATTTTTATGCCAAATAAAAATAGCAGCTGGGATGCCTGCCGGCCTTTTCGAAGGAAGTCGCCAGAAAAAAGTCCTACTCTGCACGGATCCGCATCAGCTGGTCTAGCGGCGAGCGATGCCGGCCTGGCAGGGCGCCTGGCAACTGACGGCGCTGCCTGCCGAGGACTGACGGGCACCGGGCCGGCCGGGCGCCGGGCGGCCCGCTCGATTGGGGCCGCCCGGCCGCCGTCGGCTGCGGCGCCAGCGGTCACGTGCCTGCGGTCGCGTGGCCGCTGACGCCTGGCTGCCGGCCAGCGCGTTGGTCTGGGGCTGCCCAGCTGCCTGTGGTCGCCCGACCGCAGTGCGCAGGCGGTCGGGCGGCCCCAGCCAGCGTTGCCCATACGGCCGTTTGATGCATGCTCATCTGGCCGTTTGCATGAGGGCATTAGGAGCACTACGCCTCTTATCGGGGTCTGATAATACGCTTGAGAGTATGGGAATGCGGTTAGTGGAGATAATACGAGGATAGACATGTCAGGTGCATCCATGTTTCTTTCAAACAAATCAGAAATATAAAATGTTTGCATTGGTGTTCGCAATTCTCAGGACAAGCGGTTATGGTGTTGTCATGAAATCAGAATTTAGAAGAGTTCAAGCCATGCGCAAACCTTTTTCAGAGGCAAAGGCTTGCGTCTATTTGAGTTCTGAAAAGGGTGCTGAAAAAGCACTCTACCATTCTATTCAAGCGTGATGAAAAGCTACATCTACATCAGTGTGGGCATAAATGCCTACCAAAACGGATAACTTCACTTGCGTGCCACTAAGGGTGCAGCCAAGATTTTCCTACCGGAGAGAGGGAGAAGAACTCAGTGAGTACGTATTGCACCGGTGTTTACCTTTCTATCGAGAACCAGCAGTGGTGAAAAAAGAATCCAAGCCTAAGGGGGCAGAGGGGGAGGGGAGGGGTCGAGACTCCTGGCCCCTCCACCTGGGTGTGCTCCTACTTACTCACATGCGGTGTGGCTGACAATGACAAAAATGAATTCTGAATGTGAGGTTCTTTCACTGAAGCACCGCGTTCGTCATTCCAGCGCCAAATAATACTGTTGTGTGAAATGACGCTGGCCCTGTGCCTGCCGGTGGTAGTCTGCTGGCACTGAGTAACGATGCTAAGAGCAAGCATCGTCTTTGCAACCAGAACAAGATTGTTATTCCTGAATGTGCCGATTTAAGAAACGGAATGTTGGCGCTAGGCGGTGTATGCTATTTATGTGACGCCATGACAGGGTTAACTTACACTGAATGACACAACATTGGAGTGATGCAGTTACCCCGGCTGGGTGTCACCAGTCCACTTCTTGTTATGAAATTGTTTTTATTAGTTTCCATTTAAACCTTTTCATGCAGTATATTGAGGTTTGGGCCCGTCTGGACCACTCTCGGCGTGTAAGTGTGACAGCACCTCTACGGTTTGGTGTTGTGCACGTAGAGTCAAATGACACGCTCCTGGAACGATACTGGTAGGGGTTCAACCTACCCTGAACTGCGGTGTACAGAGGAAAACTATCCTCAGAGCCGGAGTCAGGCTACTCTCACTGAATCTTTTGATTCTAATCTTTTGATTCTTTTGTATCACAGACACTGTTCAGTGTAAAATCTTCCTCAGTATGTATGCATGCCATTTTGCACACGCTCATTGTAAGCGCCTGCGGTGTTGGAGGTGCGCCAGAGCCCACACAACGTTCACTGAAAATGACTCCCAGCATTTCACAAGCCTGGCAACAGACTTGACAACAGGCATCGGGCTTGCTCTGGTTACGCGCCGCGACAGTGCACCGACGTGGCACCGCGAGCCATGCAGGGCTTCTTTACAAAGATGCGTTAAATCAGTGCACTGGCGTACGCAGGATTTCATGGCAGGGTGAGTAGGTCGCAACTCTAAAATTTTCAGTAAAACCGTGTTAAGCGCGCTGCAGGTGCGTGCAATATACTGCGTGGCGTAAACACCATCGCTTGTTCCCAGTCCTTTACTTTTCATGTTTGCCTGGAATTGTTACCCTCAACATTTCGTCACGTGCATATAACCGTACTTACGCATTTTGTAAGGGAGGAGTACGTGCACTCAGCGGCTTCTATGCACGCATGCTACAAAATAAATGCCTGTCCATTGGTTGCAGATCATGTCGAAAAATGATGTAGTCAATATGTACGAAAACCATAATCTCCCATGCCACTGGATGATATCTATTCACATTTTCAAGCCACGTTTGTTGAGACCTCTCAGCAGCATGCCACCTTGAGCACCATTGCTCACTTGAGTCCAGCGCTGTCAGAGATATCTGCGAACTCCAGGCTACTGACCATCCCTGCCTCCCAGCCTCAACATCACTCGTCAGCTTTCACACTTGACGTGTCTTGCAATCAAGAGCGCGTCCAACGTTCTAGGTGACGGTCCAATTTCAAAAAGATGCCTGCCGGGTAAGTTGAATCAATGACTGAAAACCCAACCATTAGAGATAGTGCTTGTTTTTTCGACATCATTGAGAGAGTCAGGGTTGTGTGGATCCCCGCGGCTTTGTTCCGTCCATTGGGTAAATTGGTGACGTCACAAATAAGTACGGTTTGTAAATATGCAGAGCCCAATTTATCCTGTTCAACCTGGCCGGGCCTTTCAGTCTGACAAAACCTGTGACATTTTGTCCCGTTGTTCCGAAAGCCGGCTTTCAAAAAGCACTGCAAAAACTTGCGCGCATCGTGGATGAAGCTCTGCTTGGATCAGTGTGTTGTGTATCGCGGTGAGTGCATCACATTGAAAGCTGATAGCCGTGCCAGTACGCGCCTAGAATTCCAGGCTACAAGCCTGTTTCCGGTAGTCCAGGCTGATGTCACGCTGCCGATGTGCCATAGGAGATCGCCTTGGATGAAACTTTTGATTCACTTCTCCTGAAAAACGTTAAAACCGCCGCTGTCTCTTGGCTTTCTGCATCTTGTAAGCTTTTGCGGGCTAGAAACTCCCGGCTATGTTTTGACACGCATACATTTCAACGTCCCAACAAGCACAGAAACGTGCGCGTCGTATGTCTGTCGGCCTTGCGGAACTATCGCTCCTCGCTTGCTGGCCGCCGGTCCCTGACTTGTTGCCGCTCTGGTCTGCAGAAGGCTGACGGCCGGTCCCTGACTTGCTGCCGCTCTGGTCTGCAGAAGGCTGGCCGCCGGTCCCTGACCTGTTGCCGCTCTGGTCTGCAGAAGGCTGACGGCCGGTCCCTGACTTGCTGCCGCTCTGGTCTGCAAAAGGCTGACGGCCGGTCCCTGACTTGCTGCAGCTCTGGTCTGCAGAAGGCTGGCCGCCGGTCCCTGACTTGTTGCCGCTCTGGTCTGCAAAAGGCTGACGCCCGGTCCCTGACTTGCTGCCGCTCTGGTCTGCAGAAGGCTGACGGCCGGTCTCTGGCTTGCTGCCGCTCTGGTCTGCGGAAGGCTGACCGCCAGTTCCTGACTTGCTGCAGCTCTGGCCGACAGGAGACTGACGGCCTGTCCTTGACTTGCTGCGGCTCTGGCCGACAGGAGACTGACGGCCGGTCCCTGACTTGCTGCGGCTCTGGTCTGCGGAAGACTGACCGCCAGTCCCTGACTTGCTGCGGCTCTGGCCGACAGGAGACTGACGGCCGGTCCCCGACTTGCTGCCGCTCTGGTCTGCGGAAGACTGACCGCCAGTCTCTGACTTGCTGCCGCTCTGGTCTGCAGAAGGCTGACCGCCAGTCCCTGACTTGCTGCCGCTCTGGTCTTCGGAAGGCTGACGGCCGGTCCCTGGCTTGCTGCGGCTCTGGCCGACAGGAGACTGACGGCCGGTCCCTGACTTGCTGCCGCTCTGGTCTGCGGAAGACTGACCGCCAGTCCCTGACTTGCTGCCGCTCTGGTCTGCAGAAGGCTGACGGCCGGGCCCTGACTTGCTGCAGCTCTGGCCGACAGACTGACGGTCGGTCCCTGACTTGCTGCAGCTCTGGCCGACAGGAGGCTGACGGCCGGTCCCTGACTTGCTGCAGCTCTGGCCGACAGAAGACTGACGGCCGGGCCCTGACTTGCTGCAGCTCTGGCCGGCGGGGGACCGGCCGCCGCTACCGTCAGTGTATCACGGTGTTGGCTTCGGCCATCGGGCCGCCACCTTTTTGTGCGGATTTTTGCCGTGTGCTGAATACCTTTTCGTTGGTTGGCGGGCGCTGAACCTCTTGACTGTTCGCGCACGGCGGTTATTTGCATCTGCAAGTGTAGCCTCTTCAGCATGTAGGCATTCAGCACCCTATCTGAAGGCCTGATTCATGTTGGCAGAGGTCCTTCCGGTGGTTTGGCTTGCAACTGAGTTCATGTTATTTTGCTACGCAAAATGGCAAAATTAGCTCGTTTGAACGGTGCAGCTGGGTCACTGTGCCGAGATGCTTCTAACATTCTGCTGTCTATAATCCATGTCTCGATGATCCTGTGATACTGATGCTAGCAGCCGTTGTGAGTGAATCGTCCCTACTTCAGCAGACACATGAGCGCATTGTTCGTATATTCAGTAGGAGCATAGCATTGAGACTATGCAAATCAATACCAGACGGGACGTTCTGCAGAATGGACAGAACCAGCCGCAATATCACATAGTAATGCATTCGCACCAGAGTCAAAGCTTATTAAAGTAAATCCTGCAGTTTATCTGATGGTTTTTTAGTCATGCAGTTTCCACTTACAGCACAGATCCTCCGGGCACAGTTGCCGTAGATATATTGATAATTTAAGCAGCAACGACTTACCGGCAAAGCAATTCTTGGCACAGCCGGTTTTCCCCATTCGCTTTATGAGCTCACCTCAAGGCTATGTCCCAAACTGCCACTGTATTTGAGAACACAGTTATCATGCTACGATTTTCGGAAGCATCTACCTCCACACCTACGCGCTCCGTTTTAAGGAAAAAGCTCAGCAAACTGGCGAAATGAGGACGCAAGGGAGTGGAGTGCTTAACGCGTGGAGTGCTTAAAATAGGGATCAACAACACACTGGAACGGAACATAGTTTGAAAATGGTCATGCCATTAAAATAGGTGCCAGGTAAATCAATTCATTCCTGGGCCATTTTCATACCTGGTATGGCCATACTTCCTCTCCACCTTCGGGACGCCCTCCGTCAGTGGGTAGCGACATGACACGTGTCGTGCATAAACACACCACCCAGACCGGGACAGAAGTGGCGGATCAAACCGCGGCCTTCGGCGTCAGAAGGTACATACACTTGTAGAACGTGGTTTCGCCCATGGCCTGCCAGGCGGCCTGCAGGCTGGGGTCAGTGACCTCAGGCTCGGCGCCGCCGCCGTGACCCCCATCCCCCCCGTCACCCCCCTCGGGCTCGTCAAACTCCGTGTCCGGCTCCGGCGCGAACAGCTGCTCCACGCAGCAAAACCCGCCGAATGTGCTCTCGATGACGTCAGCGGTGATCGAGTGCGGCGGGCCGCGGTACGTCGGGTGATCGTGCTGCGTGCAGTACACCAGGTAGCGGAAGTCGCCGGGCGTGAGCAGCTCGCGCATGAGGCGGCCGTAGCGGCCGCGATCGTGCGGCGCGATGTCCTGCAGCGCGGCCACGTCCCACACGGCCTGCTGGGGGCCGACCAGCGGCCTCGTCAGCTGAAGCGCGTCACCCTGGAACACGGTCAGCCGGCCGTCGGCCGTGGCGAAGCGCAGCCCACCCGGCCAGCGCGTCACCGTCGGTTCCAGCCGGTGCTCGGCGAAGAACTGGCGCACGGGCCGCTCCACCAGCTCGCAGCCGGTGACGCTGTGGCCCTGCTGGTACAACCAGAGCAGGTCGTACGAGCGGCCGCAGAGCGGTACGAACACGCGCTGGGCCGGCCGGCCGCGCAGCCAGCGCTCGTAATGCGCCAGCAGGTGTTTGTCGGGCGCGGCGGAGGTCGGCCCGCCGACGTCCATCGCCCAGAAGGCGTCCCAGTTGAACGATGGTGTCGGCTCGGCCATGGCGCGCGACCTGGGGAGCACAGCACCACGTGTCAGCGCGGCTGCTGTACAGAGTCGTGGGTGTGTGACAGGGGCTTTACGTGACAGGTCTGTCGGATGTCCAGTTCGCTCAGTTTAGTTACATTCCTTCAAGGGATCAAGCCTGCGCTTGGTAACTGGGAGTCATCTCACCGCAAAAGCCGCTTCCGAGAAGTCACGCTTAGTGGGTTTCGATTCGATCACACGCATGCAGCGCCTTCGTCCTACTTGACGCGTAGGGATGTGCCACAGTGTGACATGTGGGGACCGGCCGTCTGTGGAGCATGTCCTCGGCTCGTGCCGACACTACGAGGCGCCACAATGTGACATGTGGGGACCGGCCGTCTGTGGAGTATGTCCTCGGCTCGTGCCGACGCAATGAGGCGCCACAGTGTGACATGTGGGGACCGGCCGTCTGTGGAGTATGTCCTCGGCTCGTGCCGACACTATGAGGCGCCACAATGTGACATGTGGGGACCGGCCGTCTGTGGAGCATGTCCTCGGCTCGTGCCGACGCTATGAGGCGCCTACAATGTGACATGTGGGGACCGGCCGTCTGTGGAGCATGTCCTCGGCTCGTGCCGACACTATGAGGCGCCACAAAGTGACATGTGGGGACCGGCCGTCTGTGGAGCATGTCCTCGGCTCGTGCCGACGCTATGAGGCGCCACAGTGAGACATGTGGGGACCGGCCGTCTGTGGAGCATGTCCTCGGCTCGTGCCGACACTATGAGGCGCCACAAAGTGACATGTGGGGACCGGCCGTCTGTGGAGCATGTCCTCGGCTCGTGCCGACGCTATGAGGCGCCACAATGTGACATGTGGGGACCGGCCGTCTGTGGAGCATGTCCTCGGCTCGTGCTGACACTATGAGGCGCCACAAAGTGACATGTGGGGACCGGCCGTCTGTGGAGCATGTCCTCGGCTCGTGCCGACGCTATGAGGCGCCACAGTGTAACATGTGGGGACCGGCCGTCCGTGGAGCATGTCCTCGGCTCGTGCCGACGCTATGAGGCGCCACAGTGTGACATGTGAGGACCAGCCGTCTGTGGAGCATGTCCTCGGCTCAAGCCGACGCCATGAGACCTATAGGCGGCAGAGTTTTCGCCAGCGCCCCTCCGTCGGCTGGTTGGTTAACACCCCCGTTGAGAAATCGCAGGCATGCTTGTACTTTTAGCATACATCGACTTCTGCACTATTTTTGCTCGACCAACAGTATAGGTGCTCCCGTGCAACCGCCTAATAAGAGCTGACGGCACATTTAGAGCTCGACACTACAGACGTAGATGAGTGTTTTCGAGTGGGCCCGGAGAGGCCTCGATGCCGAAGCGCCCCTAAACACCACATCATCACACCCTCGCATCAGTTCATTCCATGAATTAACGCTTAATCTGCTTTTGCTGCTGCGGCTTCTCGTCGAGGTGTTATGAAACACGCAAATGCTCTTAAAAAACAAGCAGGTGCCCAAGCACACGCCGCGCATGCCGAAACAAACAATGCATCTTGCGCACGTTCATCCACTCAGCGTTCTACACAAGTCATTGCTGATAGGTCTCGGAAAGAACGTGTGACATCAACGCCATTGTTGAAGTCATTACAGGCTTAGGCCACGTCGCAGCCGGTCCACCACCTTTCAGCCTTGGGTCTCTGATTCGCAGTATTCACTTTCGTTGGAAAGTATCGTTTGGAATTCGTGACGTGCGCCAGCTCTAAGCCACCCGCAATATGTGGGCGAAAAAATGCACATCAACCACAAGCTGGCAGAGAACCAAAGGCAAGCCGCCTTTTGCGACGTAGGACGAGCTGGGCGATAAAATATGAGGGAGCCGTCGGTTGCTAGCATGGAGACGCTGTCAAAAACACTGAGTTAATGAAACCATACGCCCTAAGGAACCGACGCCAATGAGTTTGAGCAATGCGTTGAAAAGTGCGTGGCGTTTCAGGAAAAACGGACGGATTCAAGTCGTTTATACTTCAGACATTTATTTGCATTCCGGTACCAATGATACAACGACGTAAAGAGAATTCAACGCTTGTTTGTACCTGGCCACTGGCTTAGTTACGTCCTTCTCAGCTGGAACGGCGCAGCACGCGCTGCATGTGACCTCCACCTCACTTCAGGCACGGCAGCGTTCGACCTCCTGCTACCAAAATGGTCGCATGCCGTTTCTCTAGCTCCAATGCCTTCTCAAGTACTGTTAAACGCGTTGTAAGTTCACGCTTCCTGCAGGCTCTCAGTACATCTGCGACTTCAGATATCCTCACAGAGAGAGAAAGAGAAAAAGAGAGAAAGAGAGGGAGAGAGCGAGGGAGGGAGGGAGGAGGGAGGGAGAGAGTAAGGGAGAGAGAGAGGGAGGCAGAGCGAGAGAGTGATATATGTATATAGATAAACATTATGGTATGTTTGCTTGGCCAGTTGCTTAGTTCCTTCAACGAAATTACTCTTCGTGCGAGCCGGTCTCTGAGACAGCATCTTGACTCATTCGCCGTATGTACACTGTGCAGTTATATCATCTTGCTGAAGCCACCGGCGTTACACATATTCACCGCAGACTTCCCCAACGCAGTCCAGAACTTGTTGAAGACCGCCACGTACTGTTCTGCCGCTGCGGGCACTGCAGCCCTCGGCTGGCCTGACACCAGAAGGGCCAGTGACGCCTCGGCTACTGATGGCGCACCAGGCGGCGTTCTTTTCACCGTGCAGTGGCGTTTGCGAGCCTTAACTACGCGCCCGGGTGGCCGGCTAGATGCCCTTCGCTCGGGTGGGGGAGTCAATTTGACTACCCGCTGAGATCTCGGGAACTAAGAAAGCTAGAAACACCAAATTTGCAGGGTTTTTTGACCTGTACGTGAACTCACTTAGGTCAAAGTTTGAGCCTGCTAGGTGATGATCTTCAGGCCAACTAACGTCAAACAAGGTCAAATCCAAATTGGTCTCCTAAGTGCCCCCAAATCCTAAGCACCTGTTCCTAAACAAAAGGTCAAAAGCCCATTTGAGGTCAGTAGCCTTGTTTGACTTTTTCAAGGTCATGGTGACCAAAATCATACAAGACTGCTCTGAGCTTTTGCATTTGAATAAGCGACAAAGATTACGCTAGACAGCATGTTCATAAAATTAAATGTCGACCCGGGTAATCTTAGATCAATGACCTTTTCTGACCTCTAAGACGTCAATGGATGATGTATAATGCGGTTACTACTGTCAAATTAGAAATGAGAACTATAAACTATCCCATACAGCAACCCCTAGAGTAATACATCAGGCTGGTTGTGACCTTGGTCTGACCTTCACACCTGACCTTAGGTCAACGTAATTTGCTCATTCAATATTTGTAGTGCCTAAGAAAGCATATCAGAGACTTATGGCCTCGTCAAACGTCCGTTATTGTATCAGATTGGACGATTCCCTAGAAAATGCCTTCGCTGAAAGCATGGCCTGACTTTGAACTGCCATGGGTCAGTGATCTTACAAGGTACATTTAACGTTTTGATGTTAAAAGATTCGCTATTTAATTGGCTGCAGCCATGAAAAGATTGGCGTGGCTACGCTGTGCCGTTCGGAAACCATTCTGAAAAACCGCGCGCTGATCTCTCCCGAGATGCGAAGTAGTCCGGCAGGTCGGGGTGCTTCTCTCCCTCCTTCCAGCCAGAGAGAGTCTGCTGAACTACGCGCTGTGGGAGTTCGCCTGCTTGCTGCGCCTTGCTGATCTCCACCAGACGCTGCAGTGTGGCGGGAAAATCGCTGAAGATTCTCTCGCAGAATTCATGTACGTCTTCTTGAGGCACAGCGCTGAATTCATCCTGCTTCTGGAGCGGGTGACGTGAGAGGAAGTCGTCCCGCATATTTGGTGTTTCTAGCTTTCTTAGTTCCCGAGAACTCAGGGGAGTCAAATTACCCCCCCCCCCCCCCCACCCGGGCGAGGGGTACCTAGCCGGCCACCCGGGCATGTGTTAACGGTAGTCTCGGTAGACCAAAAGTTACGTCGCAGGTTATCTGCAGGCTAGCAGCCGACGGCTCTGGCTGCTGACTTTACTGTCTAAAGAAAAGTTTTCCTCGTCGTCAAACTAAATCTGGTCCATGAACGATGGGCTTAAATCCTGGTGGACATAGGAACCAGGTGCTGCAGTGCATGCACGCGTTGCAATCGACTGATAAGAGCTTCTGATGCCAGCTCTCTCTACATGGGGGCAGACTGAGCTCTGGTGTCACCAGCTTCAGCAGTACATGCGCGTGTTGCAATCGATTGGTGAGAGCTTCTGATGCGAGCTCTCTCTACATGGGGCAAGACTGAGCTCTGGTGTCGCCAGCTTCAGCAGTGCATGCGCGCGTTGTAGTCGACCGATGAGAGCCTATGATGCGGGCTCTCTTCGTATGCAGGCAGACTGAGCTCTAGTGTCGCCAGCTTCAGCACAGTGGCCTCGCTTCAGCGTCCTCCCATCCGGGCCGACGGATGGGTCTGTGGGGTTCAACAGCAAGACCGATCTTGCTGTTGCAGTCTTGGTCGGGATTCTTTTGGCTCGTTTCCTTGGGCTCACTTCAGTAGTTAGGTTTTCAAGGCTGCCGAATGCGATAAACTGCTGCATATGGCACTGGAACGCGTTTCTTGTTAATGTGTTTCGTGTTTTAAACTACCGTTTAAACTTCGTTGTGTCTTTAAATGCCTTCTTCCTCTGGGTCATAACGGTTGATTACGCTTCGAACTGCCATTTCACTACCGTCTCCTGCATACGATAACATAAAAGAAAATAGTATGGATATGGGCTTCAGAAAAGTTAAGGGAATTGTGCTGTCGTTTCCTATGCAAGCCTCTATTTTAGGAATATATCCTTACGATTTCCTGGAAACTCCCGGTAATTTTTATCAATTGGATCAGATGCAGGCCAGCTGATGTCGCTTTCACGCGGTGTGTAACAAATACTACAACTCTAGATTTGGCCGGCTATGAATCCGGTTAGGCTTGGCCGTTTTAATCGACAACATCGATGAATTCATTATACGGCTTTGGAAAATGTAATGTAAGTATTATCCATGAGAAACACCACGTGGTTGTATAAATTTCATATCACATAATGTTCTAGGTTAAGAGGAATGTGGCCCGTTTGCGTCATATTCGAAAAGAAAAAAATTGTGAAACCCCAGTATCAGTTATGTCGAATAATAGCATTAGGCAGTACCATTGCAGCATCAGTATGTTATGTCCACGAAATAAATCTCAATTATTTCTTTAGAAGGGCTGCCTTTATTAGTATGAGTGAAGTCAGTGCAAATAAATGTTTGCGACTGTTTCAGCACACGGCGTAAGCCATTTAGAGAGAAATGCATTGGTGGAAGTTTATATTTATGTTGTTTAAATCAAAGTCATGGTATGACGGTCAGCCAAATTCGCGTGATAATGGCCCTGTATTTGCATATATTCTTTCCCGAATGGAGTGGTTCAAGCCGTCATAGCACTTATGGCACAATCATTTAGGCCGATCAAGGTATTTCAGACGTTACATGACTCACGCCCTGGAAAAGGCAAGACTTACTCAAAAGGCTTCCTTCCACAGTGATGAACAGGGAGTCCAATGGCATGCAACCCTGCTGGAGAGGCTTACTCAAATACAAAATCTGAGTTTTTCAGACGGATCAAGAAAGCGGACATTACAGATCAAATAGAACGCATCTGATCTGACAGTAAGTGAAAAGTACAAGGGTGGCACACTGCATTTAAGGCCACAACGTATCGTATTTACAATATCCTTCCGAAAGGTGATTTTGGTCGTTTTCTAGTCAATTGCTGACAAATCCATAGGTTGGGCACTTAAGGTCTGCTAGTGATTTGTAGCCGAAGGTTCACTTATACCGGACAGTTAGTTTTTGGTGTTCATCTGCCCCGATTATATATATATATATATATATATATATATATATATATGTATATGTATATATGCATGTATCTATATACATATATATATATGTATATGTATATATACATGTATCTATATACATATATATATATATATATATATATTTATATATATGTATATGTATATATACATGTATCTATATATATATATATATAATATATATATACATATGACCACATGGCGATTTAACATCAACGCTTGAACATCTCCAAAAACGACTGGATCCACGGCTTGCGCACGATGATGTGAGCTGGTCTGCACACATCACCCCATACTTCCGCCAGTACCATTGCCTGGCTTCTCCCCGCTGGTACATTTGTCTCGTGTCGCCATGCCACTGGGTCGCCATGGTCTGGATCCGGTTTCTCTCCGCTAGTACATTAGTCTATCGTCGCTATGCTGCTGGGTCGCATGATATGGGTCCTGTTTCTCTCCGCTAGTACATTAGTCTCTCGTCGCTATGTGGCTAGGCCGCCATCATCTGGATGAGGTTCCGCCCATGTTCTTCAACCTTTTGTGTCGGAAATTTTGCAATTTTCATCTAATCTTTGAAATTGTTATAAAGAGCATTATCACAGAAGACACGGGTTACAAGTTTGCATGCACATGCCTAACAAAAGAGTAACGTTCGAGGATTGAGCCTGTTTTTGATGAAAACTCAGTGCCGGCACAAGGGTACAGTTTCGCAAAACCAGTTGGAGGCGTGGCTGAACAGTGAAACGGGATGGAACATACCCCGAAGATAACCAAAAGTGGGTTTCTCTCCGGATTTGGCCTACTTGCTGCTCAAAGTTGGTGGGGGCACACACCTGTTTTGCGAAGCTTCATCCCTGGGCTGGATCGCCCCAGTCGAAAACTTTGTCAAAGTCCAAGTAAGACCTGCCGGCAAGTAACCTCACGCAGCAATGAAGCACACACATGTATCATTACATTGCATATAGACCAGGACATAGATCAATCGCCTTCCTGATTTCGTAACAGGTAGCAGGCTGACTAATGACCTCAGAGCTGCCAAGATCGATGCTATTTGCAAGCGTTTGCATTCAGTAGTGACCTTGTTCGTTTAACGAGGAGACACCCAGGGAAGGTAAAAGTGTACTTTTTGTCGCCGATTAAATTTTTGGAGGAAAAATTGTTGCCAATAGTGCAGCGCCATATCATATGCCAAAATGGTCATTAAGTCCCCTCCCAGTAGCGTCATCGCTGATAAGTCTATCACCGAGAGTCTCATCGGCCATTGCAATTTCCAATATCATGCACATAACCAAAATGTTCAATCATGCATTGCCCTTCAGTAGATGACAGGATAAATGCTTCTGCTAGGAATGCAGGCGTACCCACCTCAGAATGATGGCATAGCCCAACCACAACAGGCGCTTTCTCTCACCCTCTGGTCTTGCCAGGGCCTCACATTTAAACTCGATCTACGGCTGGATTTGCTTTCCCCGACCGCACAAAAGAACACAATGAAGAGCCTTAATAGCCACGGCAGCAGAATGCATGGCAGATCTCGAACCAGTGGCAAACGGCGCTGGGAATTATGTCAAATATGGGCGCCTCCACGAGGCCACGTCCGCTTATGAAAGTCACGTGTGTGCTTCGAGCCCCATCACGTCATCAAACACTCCTGCATACCTCAGGCATGCTCCAAGCCTGGCGCGACATGTTTTGACTGGTGAGCGCCTTTCGCCGTGACCCAACAAGTAAACTATATCGAAATTCGTCAATAGCTTCACATCAGGCGGCTAGCTCCTTCTGAACAGGTAACCGCCCCCACGGGAGGGTGGGCTATGCGACACTCTCCGTGCGGTTTTCTGAGAATGGCAATGCGGCATATTGTGCAGACTCGCTCAAATCTTTGGTAGCCTCTGCGACATCCATTTCACGCGTCTTGTCACCAAAGTATGTCGCTAGCAATTCTAGTCTCAGAGTAGCGATGTTTTTTTTACAAGCATTACAAAACGATTTAAGGCCGGGGGTGCGGCGGGTGGCAAGCAACGATTCTGTGGACCGCGCGCGGAGGGTTGGCACTGTTAGATGAATAAAACCCTACATTACAAATACTCTCTCCAAGGACTCCAAACAGATGAGATTACATGCTAATGCACTCATAATTACACAAGAAACGGGCCTATTTATGTTTCATGACACTACACTGCATAGCTTCGTATATATGAACATGCAAAAGTGATGTTTGGTTTTCAGGACAAATCTGACCTTCGACTGGGTCTAGTGGGGTCAATTAATAACAGGAGGCTTCTTACCAATCACGAGATCTCGTTAAAGACAGTTCACTGTTCGTTTTTTTGCTAGGCTTTACCTCTCTACCTCTCTTAGTTTGCAAACGTCAGGGAATCCCGCCCCCCACTAGTCCGAGTTACGGAAACCTGCGAATCAAGGTAAGGGTTAAAATTGCTAGCTGCCATCCTTCTTTATTCATTTTATATATGCTGGCATAAAAACCTGCGCATCAAATCATGAAAACACCAACTACTACAGCAGAGCGACACATTTCATTATGAACATAAGAACACTGGTAGAAGCTCAATCAGCACGCCAAAATTGCCCTTTGCATGTAAAAAACATGCAAATCTAAGGTTAGCTGTGATGTTTGCCATGTATGATGTAGGAGTATCAATCCAAATTAATTTCTGGGGCACTAAGCAATATCTATGTCGGGTTGGGCCCCCTTAATGCTGACTACTCCCTCCCAACAAACATTTCTGGCTGGAAAATGACAAAAAAGATGTGAGAAAAAGCTGACTTTAACACAAAACCATCTTCTCAGGAAGTTACTTATTGACCATCGAGCCATGGTTTGCTACCTTCACTGATCATACTTAAAAATTGGCACTCCTGTCATTATGCCACCTACCACATAAACAATATGTATTTCTACTATCAATGTGGACTGCATATGAGGTGGGTTGTATACCTTCACAACATGTACTTAAATGTATGCAGGGGGTGTGCTAATGGTTCCATCAGCACTATTTTACAATTCAATGTTGCAAAAATAGTCATGAAATATGCCATATTTGCATCCATGCAATGTCATACTCAAAAGTACAAATAAAATAGGCATATGAATGAGCATTGCAGAATGAATTATTTTCAGAGCTTTCCTGGTACAGTACGGGTGCTATAGGGAAATACCCAACATTACCCTCAGAGGCAGTCAAGTGCCAACCTTTCACTAACTTCATGGGACAGTTGGACCAGCAGTGCCATAAAACCACTGTTATGTGAAGTAAGGCCCTTGAAAAATAGCCTTTTCAGGTGCCTTCAAAAGGCGTTTTGGATAATCACAGGTCAATTTTATCTTCATCAGATCATCCCATCGACTTACCCTGAACTGTTAATGCCTCTCGTCGCTGAGGACAGGATGCCGAATCGCGGCACCGCCAACGAAGTAAGCGAGGTAAAAATTAAACCCTGGACGGGTATTCATGGCACTGTAATGCGAATGCCATTTGCAAAACTACAGCGTGTTAGAAGGTCACCGCCCGCCTCATATCAGTCGCATCGCAACGGCTTAAGTATGACCTCGAGACCAGATGAATCTCCATATTTAGATTTTTCAGTATTTTATGCTGTCTATTTCGAGACACTGAACTTCGACTGCTAAAAAAGCGAATCGGCTGACCGGCCGGGCACGTCGGAAGTATAACCATTTGTCGCCGACCTGTCGACAGAGAAGCCGACCAACTAAAACCGTAGGATATTTTTGCCGCCGGGTTGGAATGAAACCTGGAAAGGGTACCATGGGTGCCGGAGAGTACAGTACAAAGTCGTTATGGAAGAGCTTGTTGCTGCTGTGTGATGAAGTGTATTGCCATGGAGGCATGATATCTATGTATGGAGACCTTGTGTTATGTTTTATATACGGGTGCTGTATTATTTCGTCTTAGGCCGTCAGCCAGAATTCACTGTCCAACAGCATTTTTGACTCAAAGGCTTCATATACATTTTTCTCGCCAACCTATCCACCAAGTTGGCAGAGTTTGCCACCCCTGGAGACACCAATGTTTGGGTAGTGCGACCCTCTACACGAAAATAGCTTCTTGTTCGCACCCTGAGCTTAAGGCCAGAATACAGCTGGGAGGGCGCTGTGTGACGGAACACGGTTGGGTAGGTGCTGCTGGACGGCTGCCGCCACCCAGGTTGCACGCGTGTGTGCTGCCACCTATATATAATAGACAGTCGGCCGACCACGGTCGGGCGGCTGAAAGCGACAGTGATCGGAAGTAGCAAGCGACTAGTGAGGAACATTCACGCCACCCATGAGCGACGCGACTAGCCGACAAGTGATGCCACCAGCTACAGGCCCAGCATCTCCTCTCAACTCCATCTGCTGGGTGGCGGTCTCTCTCCTTCCCACCCATGGTCGGTCCGCCGCCTGCTGGCCGGTTTGCGCAGATGATCTTCCGAGGCTCACCTACGATGCACAGCACGTGAACTGCAGGCTCAGATTGGCAGAGAAGCTCGCTGAACGATGGCAGTTATGGTCTGTCCACAGTGAGGCACCTCTGACGGTGGCTAACTGCGTTGTTCTCGACTGTCGAGGCGAACGTCTTCCTCAGATGCGAACCGCGGGCCCACGCGAACGCGGGCTGCACCGGGCGTACAGCGGTCTGAAATTCGGGTTAAGATTTTCGTGACCTTAAACACCACCAATGGTTTTTAAAATGCTAACTGAACGGTTTCCGGGTGATAATGGTCGTGACTATCAAATAAAGTTTAAGCGTTTTAGTTTGCCGATAGTATCCTGAGATATCAACGGAGATCTTGGATCAGACATCCCCTTTCATAGATTAACATTTTAAGCCTGGTTTTTTTACATGACCATCCACACTCCTAACCAGCGCATGCCAATGTCTGCCGCGTCGATGCGACTGGGGAAGATACGTAAGTCATTGTTCTAAAGTCACCTGTGATCCTAATTGGCCTGGGAGGACGTGGAAAAAGCATTGATATACAATAGACAATACATCTGCCTGGATAGCCGGGCCCCGTTTCAGTGTCTAGGCTGCCCGGATGGGCTGCCGCTGCCGCGGCTTTTTCTGCCTTATTTCAATGACATAAATGTGAGCTATTTAATCCACCTCATACCCATTTCAATGGTGCTAAAAGCAAGGCAGCTGATCTGCAAGAACAAAAACTACATTCAACAACCCTACCATAAACTGCACCATTGCTGGTTGAATGACCTGTGATGCCTGTTGGACCAGTGACTGTCTCAAATAAAATCCCCATGCAAATGTGGAACAGCGCCCTTATAGGTGATGTTCCATCTGCCGGGCAGCCGAGCTATGATAACAATAATGCATGTCTCAAGGGTGCGTATAACATTTGAGGATAATGAGAACAGTGACCTTGGATGTTCTTTATCAGAGTGGTAATGCATATACTTATATTTAGATTAATCGCGTAAGGTCGTTGACGTATGGCAGGTCAAGGTCAGGCCATGGCTGTCACTGAGGGACTTTTCTAGGGAATCGCTCAACGTGATGCAACAACGGAATGTTAAACGAAGCCATGCCTAGCTGAGCCGGTTTCTCAGACAACAAAGCAATTTAATTTAGAATTACATCCAATTCCACTGACGTAGGATCCAGCATAAAGACGACATCGAGGTGAAAGCCAACCTGCTTTTTTACGCCAAAACTTGGTTTCATGGGATAGTTTCTGGCGTTTATTTTACATATATTTATGACAGGGAACGCAACAGACATGTTACGTGGACTTCTTAAAGGTCAGAGTAGATTACTGACCTAAAATGGTCCAGGTCAACATTGTGTTTTACGGAACATACCGCCTAGCGTAATCCCCAACGCTTATTTGTGCTGAAAGGTAGGGGCAAACTTGTAGGTATTTGGTAAAGCGGCTCCAGCCCGCTGCAGTCCGAATGTATGGCAACTGAAACAACCATAATGTCAAGGTCACGTGCCATGCAGGTTGATTGTAAAAGCGTTGGTAGTTGAGCTGGATGAGCTGGCTGCTCAGTAGCCATGCTCGTCTGGGAAAGTTCGACCTTTTTCAGAACCGAGAAGTGAAAGGACTACGTAACATAGCTTAGACCACGCGAGCTTTCAAGTCTTAGAACAAAAACACCGACGCCCGACGTTGTAGTCTTCACAGGCCATGTGGCGTTGGTCCCGTTGCTCATATTAGGTGGTGGTCGGTAAGCGGATGGAAACGGCAAAACGTTTCTGAAAGAAGCACCTGTGAACGTTTTAGAACGTCAATTCGTGCGTGTAGAACGTAGTCCGGTGGCATGTTTTGCCTACACAATTTACATATAATGATGGGAACGAATTAGTGCTCACATCGCTGTAAGCCGGTGCTGGACAATGGTTTTGGAGCTATGCAAGTAAGCATAATATCCCTTTTTCTCGCTGCTGGCTCTCTTGATATGTTCAGGGAACATCTCCCAAATTTGGCGAGTGAAATTTAATCCCCAGTCTAATTTTTTAGCCGGACAGATACGCTTCGAAAAACTTTCGGAGGCATTATTTCACGACGGCTGTTCTCGTGCGCCAGGCGCCCGCCGCCCGATGTTGCCCCATGAACGCCACTCGGTTTGATCAAAACCGCAGCCTCGGCCATTGATATTCCTGCTTCTAAGACTGCGAGCATGCAGGCTCCAATGCTTTAAAGTAGCTTGTGTGACATGTTGCTCCGGAGCAACGATGAACGCCGTAGTGCAAGTTTGTCAAATGGGGGAAGCGGAGCCAATAAGGTTGACCTAACCTGCCCTCAAATCCTGATGGCTTCCGGATTTTGGTCACTTTGGTCTGCGTCTTTGATGTCAAAACTGGGCTTAAAAACAAATATTTGGTCGGTTTAAAAAAATGTTGTGATATTGACAAACTACTTTTCTCTTGAAGCCAATGTGATCGTAATAATGATGATATGTGAAGATGATGATAAAGATTGTGATGCGTTTAGGACCTATATTGTACCTGCGGTTCAGACACTAGATGCATTTAATTGGCCCAGTGTTTCCTTTTCGCTCATGTACATTTGGGGCGGGGGTTCAGAAGAGCATTGAAGTGGACTTAAGTGAGTGTTCCACATTTGCACGGGGTTTTGAAATGAAATAGTTTTTTAGATCATTCGGTGCAGTTCACAGTTCCGCCCTTCTTGAGATATAAAACGCTCTAGGTTCTCAGCTATTTAACCATGCATGACGTAATAGTAACGCCATTTAAATCCCGCCATCCCATAGGTCACGCACGTTCAAGGCCAATAAGAGTATTTTCGTTGAGCCATTCCGATCTGGCGTCCATTGGTACGATTTCCAACTCTTGGGGCTGTTGGGGACATCACTCGACTCTCACTCGATATTGAGCAAGCTCTGCAAGTTTCAATCACGAATCGCGTTTCGTACTAGCAATGTAAAAAGTTGAACGTGGTTGGTAGTTGTTACGGAAATGAGCCTTATGGTCGAATAGCTTGAGTGGCGTGCCATAACTAAGCATATGGATGCAAATAAACTTATTTTCTACGTGAGGGTATTTCCTTAAACCCACGAAAAAGATGCAAAAGCGCCACGAGGCAGCGACCAAAAATACGAGCACATACCGATATTTGGCATAGCGAACACTTTCAGCACCGCCACTGACATCTTCCGGTGAGTTCAAGTACTACGATATTTGGCATAGCGAACACTTTCAGCACCGCCACTGACATCTTCCGGTAAGTTCAAGTACTACAGTTGGGGGCTGAGGTGGCGATTTCGCATGGCTAGTTTGGCACCATAACGGCATGCAAACGTTCCATGACGCAATTAAGCAGTGACATATTGACAAAACACAAGTACCTGGATTGGGGAATTTTGTCATCTAGAACAATCTCTTCCACTTGAAAATGTACCAACGCTTATAATTTCGTTGATTTCATCACATCTGATGTCTGTTTCAACAGCGTCGAATGTAGAACATTACCTTAAAGTCAGCATTATGGAGGGAGGGGCTGAGGCACTTCGAAATTATACAAAGTGGCACCATTGGATGAACGTCCTCGTTTGTGTTGCCCTTTTGTTATTTTTTTATCATTTTGATCCGCCCTATTTAACGCAAAGGAAACCCCTTACCTTTTTCCGAGCAAGGAACCCAGCGGGTAAAACACTAGGAGCACATTTCCGTTCCAGCCCGGGGTGCCTACCGGCTGCCATTCTGGTGAAATAGGGGCTGTGTGTACGTGTGGGCCTTCCTGACAAAACTGCACGCACATTGGTCGCCTGCCTGATGCTGGGGGCCGCTGACCCGGAAACTTGTGCCTGGATCGACGCAGGGGCGCTCAGTGACGTAAAACACATCCCTTATCGACACAGCTGTCCAATGATTGGCACAGAGTCTCAAGTTCAGCATAGCGGGCCTCTGGCTGAAATGGGCTGGAGAGCTGTAATGAAACCCCCGACTGACTGAAACACGGACCTGACCTTCTTTTGCCTCATTGTGCACTCTCATCGTAAATGATCATATCCACTTTTATTGCCAGAGGTCCCCGAGCAACGCAGGAGGCCCTCTAGCGCTCCGGGTCCAGTCTCTGTCCCTGCTCAGCAAATGCTACCGTGGCCAACTTAGAGTCCCTTACCGACCCAAACTACCTATTTGCTTGGGCATCATTGCTTCTGGGGTCCCGACCAATGTTAAAAGCGGGTCCCAGCCTTGTCCTCGTTTGGGAAATGGGTTCCCAGGGCTCAGAGCGACACGGAGCCGACTGTTGGTTGCTGATGGTATCTGACCAAAATAGAGGCCTTTATCGTCCTATCGCGTCCCCTGGGCCACCTAAAAGAATATAAATCGAAACCCGTGGGCTGCAAAATGCGGCAGCTTTTCAGAGCACAGGGTGGTCCAGATAAAAATAGACGCACGTGTTCACCAACAGGTGTATTTGTCGCACAATCGTGGCTGTGGTGGTTATGCAGCGCGATCCAGCGGCAACGGATGATAATCAGGTGATATTTCATTAAGATCTATTTAAATGTCTTCCCGTGAATTACACACCCTTTTTAAAAAGCGTTTCCAAAGAAGGACAGCTAACATTTATTAGAAATGTGAAGTCATTCTTCGACAGAAAGCAAATTAGCATCTACGAAATATGTCGACAAATTCTTTTACATTCTACTGCTTGAAAACACAAATTCCAAGTGGCTCAAATCCAGGCAGAAATTGGGTTCTGGGGTAGATTAGGTCAACCTTTAAGGTGTAGCCCCCCTAACTGATTTTAGAAAATGGCACCCTTGTCCGCAACACAGCTGCGTCTGGCACCATGACAGAAGATTGTGGTCTCGTCCTAGTCCTACAGTGATGCCAGGCGCAGACAGCTGATACAGATACCTGTATTGTAAATACTGTTTTGGCCGCCGGTTGGCTCAACGTGTGAACTGTACACACTACGACCATCTTTACGATCGTTGCACCGATACGGCACCCGAAGCTGTCGCCTGCAGGTTGTAAATCTTTTGTGTGACGCCTAACAGGCTCAGGCGCACAATTTTCTTCGTGCCATGTTAGTGTGAAAATGCATCTCTGTGAAAGCAAATGAGATTTTAGTCAGTCCTAGCTGAAAGCCAGATCCAAGGCCTTGGAGCCTGTGTTTGCCGTTGTGGACTTCATCGTGCGTTAGTATAGTTCAAAATAGCGGCAGGGGCTGACGACCCCTAACAAACCAAGTGCAGAAGACAGCATACCAATTGAAGCGCTACAGGCTATACATTCGTATCGCTAAGCACTCCACACTGTGGTAACAGTCTGGCTGACTCTGTGTGGCAACGGCATGGCAGCGGTCGCACGGCGGCCCCACAACAGCTGAAAACACATGGCTCTGCCACCTGCAGATTGAGACGAATGTCCACGGGTCCATGCGGTCAATGCCACAGAGAACGCAATGCCTTCCAAACCACGCTCCGGTGCGATCGATGCATCATGGCGACCTGGCAAGCGCACAAAGCCCCGGGCTTAAATTCGCGTTGCATGGGGTCGACGATGCATTGCTGCTTGTGTATACTGTGCCGGGGTGCTCGGTGGTCGATAATGATAATGGTTCGATACCGACACATGAGGCACAGGAAACTTGTTTTCTTGTTTTCATCGACCCCGATGAGCTCCATAGAAGTCAACACTACTTGTGCGGTGACATTGCAAGCATAATTTGACCGACTCCGCTACCTGTCGTCCGTCCTTCCTCTCCTTCTTATCCCCACTGTCAGCAGGACAGGCCACGTAAAAGTGGAGCGATGCTGATGGCTCACCAGCGCTATCCCAACAGTCAGAAGTCAGTCTGTCCACAGCTCAGCGCGCTGTGTGCGGTCCCGGCATTGCGCGTGGCCACTGAGGTTTCACTGGCAACAGCAGCGACGCGGGCCGACCGCCCGCCGCGCCAGCCACTCGCTGCGTTGAAGTCGCGGTGAGACCGAGTGAAAGACATAGCTTATGCCCCGAAGCGGCCACAAGGGTTGATCAAGTCCTTGCCGGCATGCGTACCTACCAGTCTGCGTTTACTGAACGTAAACATGGAAATAAACAGGGAGCTGCAGGGTGGAGTCGTGGTATGTTGTCTGACCCTGGATTGTCGAGGAGTTTTTCGCCCAAGGGACGAACATTAACCCTCGCAATTAAAACTAATACAGGGATATTCCCAACCCGGCACAGATTCTACCTATCCAAAGACAGGGCCTCCTGTTCCATAAGAGGCCTTTTGGTGCAACGATAAGCTTCCTGATTCAGACGGGAATCGGAATCCTTCAGATTCACAAAGCGGGGCTCCAAATCCGACAAAAAGCTTCATGTTCTCAAAGCAGGGCATTCCTATCCAGAGAAGCGGACTTCTGACGCTTAAAAACGGCCCCCCTGGCCCAGAATAGTGGCCTCCTTGATATGAAGAAGGTGCCCCTTATCTAGAACAGGGGACTCCTAGTACATTGCAAGACATCCCAAGCCAACTAATGGGCCTTCTAAGGCAACAAAGTAGCCTCCTTAATACAAATTGGGTCTCCTGATAAAAAACGGGCCCCTTCATGCAGGAATTGTTCCTCTGAGCCCAAGTTAGTACCCTCTAGCTCAGTTATGGGGGCCTTCGTGATCGGAATTTTGGTAAGGTGTAGCTAAGAAACCTTCAGTTTGCGCAAAAAGAGCCTCCAGAAATTTTGGGTGGGCAAAGCGTTTTCTTGCCTCCGCTACCAACCGGCAATGGAGGTGGGCATGTGTCCCCTTTACCGCCCCCCCCCCCATCCCCCTCCCCCCCCCCTGCTGCGCCGCCCCTGACAAGTACTCACGTGCTGTGGCGGCGAAGTCCAGGTGTGGCGACGGCCGTCTCGCTGCTGCCGAATGCCTCGCAGGTAGCGCTAACAGCGCACTCCAGCTCGCGGGGCGCAGCACGTGCTGCAGTGCCGGTCAGCCGCGCTAAAACGGCGGAGGGTGCGCCGCCCTTGAGCGCGCAGAGACGGCCGTTCTCACCGCACGTCGTCGCCGGCAAGCGACCGATCGGTCTGGTTGGTTCGCAAGCTGTTCGGCAGATGGCTCTGCTGCAATATTGCATGCCGTTGCAGCAACAGGCAGCAGGTCAAGGCGTGACGAAGCAGCAGAAAGCGCATGATTGCATGACACGGCACTTACAACCGTTCTACTCGATGGTAGAAATCAATGCCACTATAGAAGTGTCTGAATATGATGAGAAAATGTTAACTAGCAGAGAAACAACATTTGGGTACTCAAACGGACTGGAATTGGTACGTTATCAGTAGCAATGGAGGCACTGAAGTAGTGCCTGGGCTGACATAGTAAGCAGCTAACTAATACATGGTACGCAGCTGACTATTACATGGCACTCAGCCGACGCCAGGTATTAATGGCTCGATCGAGAGATTGCATCGGCGATGTCTCGGACCTCTGTTCAATATCTAACAGTGGTGCAACAAACACGTTTTGAACCGTGTTCTCCACTTGACGCCAAATTTGCAACTTTGCTCATACAACTGGTACTAAAAGACTATGATAGCGTAATTGGTTGTGTTTGTGATTGTTTATGGCCGCAGCACGACAAAACAAACCACAAAAAACAACTAAGCAATACAGGAAGTTGAAATTTGGCACGCAATTTGGTATCTAGCACTCAGACATTTGTAGCGCAGTAGCTACAAAATAGGTCGTTAACTGGTACCAAAAACGTGTGTTCTACGCGCGAATATTGCGGTAGTTCTGCGATGACAGGGACGATTGGGACCTTGGGCGATTTATAACAGGGTAAGTGATGGGTGACCGACGCATCCCAGGCTTACACTCACCACTCACCTGAAAGTTGAATTTGGCTGCGAGAATGTCACAGAACTTAGTGTACGCTGTACAGTGGCGTAACCAGGATTTCACCCAAGAATGCCTTAATGGTGGTATGGGCGGCTCTCCAGCCGAAAGGGCTCATTTCTTCGCTGAAGAGATTCGAAGGGTTTCGGAATGTAGGGCATTTTTAGCCTCACCATTTCATGTGAAACCTTTTGGGGGTATGTTCAATGTTTTGGATGCCCCATGGCTTGTTACTTATGAGTGGCATATGGGTGCCTTTGACTGTCAAGAAGTACTGGGCCTGGGGTCTGAGGGCTACTCTGCAAGAATTTCATCTATGCACCAAAACCTCCTGGTTGGTATCTTCCCTGGTTAGAGAACTCCACCTAGTGCACTTGTGTATCAAACACAGGCCGGATGTACTTGCACATAATTTTTCAAACCATTTGGGCTAGGAAAGTTGTTTGAGAGTAATTTTGCCTGAAATGGTCTGGGGACCATTGCAAGTCCTTGAAAACTGGCGCTGTAAAATGTGGGTGAATGGTGTTGCACTTCCAACTGCTTAACATGCTGAAGTGATCCGCTCTAGCTCCGATCCTCTCTACATCCATTGAGAGTGAAACAAAAACAAAAAAATTAATTTTAGTTGGCTTTGATATCTTCAGGTGGTAGGCTGTGAGCCCGCACACCAAGCTATTCACAAAACACTCCATAAGCACAGAATGTTAATAAGTATTGTGTTTTCACCAAAATATGTCACCAAATTAATTATTCCATGAAGCATCACCATAAAAGTGACATTAGATAAAAAAATGATTACCAGTCAGCATATGGTATGCTCACTGTACGCTCTTCGATATGCTATGCTGACCAGTTTACAAAGGCCAAGTGTGAAGTTGTGATAAATACATCATCTCTTTTCACAGATGGCTTTAGCTGGAATCAGAAACAGTCTGTGCAGACAGAGGGCCAGTGTCTGCTCACCAGACATTCCCTGGCCATACCTTGCCACACCTCTTCATAAGAGCATCAGGCAGGCCTCCTCAAAACGCTCTATTCCACGTTACCGGTTTGAGCTGGAGAACCGGCTACTGTATGGTGAGGTGCTTCGCCGGCCGGCCGGCCGCGCCACCACCACTGCCGCCGCTGGGGCCGATGCCCCTGACCGAGCAGCAGCAGCGGGGGACGCAGCACCGGCGACTGGCATCACTGTGGTCTCCCATTGTGGCTTCCTGGCCGGTCGGTCCGGCGTCACGGTTAGGTCTCCGGCGGCAGCGGCGGACGGCGGCCTCCGACGCCCTCCTGACCGCGCCACCGCCCAGCTACCTGTACCCAGAGGAGCAGCAGGAGGAGGAGCAGGGAGCCAGACCGGTGGAGCCGGCCAGCCGCCTGGTCAGCGTTACGCGCGTGCTGCAGGCCACGATGAGCGAGGAGAGTCGCGCCGCTCTGCGCCGCTGGGAACTGGCCATGGTGAAGAAGCACGGCGAAGACGGATTCGCCGAAATCAAACAAGGTTAGCTGGCCTTCGGAGACTCCGCACCAGGAATCTCCTCTACGTCGGTGAGCAGCCGTTGGTTGTGGTTTGGTTTTAGTCTCGATAGGACGCTACGAAGTGAATGTGGCTGACGTGTCATTTATTGGTTAAATCTGAGTTGTTTACATGTCATGTGGCCCCACTAGTTCTTTTTGCGAATTGATTTATCCTCCATGCTGTTGTCACTAGAAGTCTACGCAAGTGGTGTCACTATCAATCAGTGGAATCAGCACCCCGTTCGAAATGAAGGCAAAGCCGACATGCCCTGCTCACACCCGCCCGGGCCGGCCCTCCGCTGCCCCGCCAGCCATGCTAGAGACGGGACGGGAGTGGCACGCGGCCCTGCACGCCCACCTGACTGGCGAGGGCGAGGTGCGTCAGCTGACGCCGACGGCCGACGGCTTCTGGCGCAGCGTGCGTCCCGTGCTGGCGCTGGTCGACTCGGCCCGTGTGGCCGCCTCCGAGCGTGACGTCACACACAGCCCGCTCGGCTACCACGGCGTGGTCGACTGTGTGGCTCCCTTCAGGTGAACGACGGAGCGGCCGCACGCTGCGCGGTGTGTCCGGCGGCCTTCTGACGACCGTCATTGCGTTGGCGGGTGCTGTGGTCCATTGCGTTGGCGGGTGCTGTGGTCCATTGGCCCATTAGTCACTTGACGCCTGCCAAATTGTGCGTAATCCCATCTGTTGTAATCGCATGATGATCCCAATGTGACCCGTGATGAAGCAGGACGGGGCCAACTGAACACTGATGGGGCCGGTTAAGACCTCGTAGGTCTGTTGTCGGTCTCACGCCAACCACGCCCCGTCATCGTTGTAACTGATTTGTAAAGTGTCGGACATTTCGGTCAAAGTGTGGCAGTCGCGGAAGCTGGGCGTGGGAAGCGGATGTTCTCTAGGGAAATGAAACCATTGCATTTTATTTCCAGATTATTGGATTGGAACACTAAGATTTGTGTGCATTATGTTAATAACGTCAACATCCTGGTGCGGGCTAGGTGAAATGGGTAGCCGTGTCCTAATGTTACTGCTCCATTTCAGTAGACAGTTAAAATTGTCCGCATGCAATTTTTCACCTGCCAGCAGATCAGTAAAGACTGAAAGAAACGACATACCACTTTCAGGATATGATCGTTTTGATAAAACTGAAGAAGTATTTGGGGGAAAAAAATAAGTGTTCCTTCCTACGATACTTCGATTGACCGTCGGCTTAGTTTGAGTCTGTAAAAATCACATCACCCCGCTCGCCGAAATATTTGTACTGTGAGGCCGAAAATGTTCTGGCGGTCGGGAAACGGAAGTCAAATCCCACCCTGGCAGCTCGCGTGCCAGAAGCCGCGCTTTACGATTCGTCTTGACGGTCATCTGATGATAGGCCGACACAGCCCAGACGAGGATCAAACGTGGGGGAAATATGAGGGGGGGGGGGGGGCGGCGGCACCTCCATTTCAGCCCCACGGCCGTTTGTTGTCACGCCGCAGCCTCGGTAGTGTGTGGGGGGGGGGGGGGGCGGCAGCACCTCCATTTCAGCCCCACGGTCGTTTGTTGTCACGCCGCAGCCTCGGTAGTGTGGGGGGGGGGGGGGGGCGGCAGCACCTCCATTTCAGCCCCACGGTCGTTTGTTGTCACGCCGCAGCCTCGGTAGTGTGGGGGGGGGGGGGGGCGGCACCACCTCCATTTCAGCCCCACGGCCGTTTGTTGTCACGCCGCAGCCTCGGTAGTGTGGGGGGGGGGGGGCGGCAGCACCTCCATTTCAGCCCCACGGCCGTTTGTTGTCACGCCGCAGCCTCGGTAGTGTGGGGGGGGGGGGGGGGCGGCAGCACTTCCATTTCAGCCCCACGGCCGTTTGTTGTCACGCCGCAGCCTCGGTAGTGTGCTGACGGTAGAGTATTTCTGCTGAAATCCGTCAGCAAAAAAAGATGAATAAATAAAAGAAAACGTTTCGTTGGGATAGCTCTGCAACAGCTGACGTGCAGGTTATCGAGTAACCTATGCTTGGCAGGAGCCCTGATCCTGCGAAGCCACTGCTGCAAAATACGCGGTCAAATTTCTCACAAAAAAACTACCGCAGGGTCCGTGATCCAGAGATGGATGAAAAATATAATTCAACACAATTCCGATCCAGATGTGTTTGTCGATCAGAAACCGAAGGTGTGGGGATGGGGGACCTGTCGGAGGCACAGTGCTGTGTGAATCATCTTCGGCAGTCAGTTGGCAACTGAGTGAGACAGGACCGAAACAAAAGTGAAACATGGACGACGCTTAGGCTGAAGCAAGGAAGCGCGTCATGACAGTATAGTTTTCCAGTGAAAATCTTTCCGCAAAAACTTGTCCGTTGACATGAAATCGCTCCACGAAGCGGCAATGTCTTTGCGGTATCCCGCGATTGGCCAGGAATCCTCATCAAAGCCATTCTTCTAAAACGCTCGTTTAAATTTCCAATGGGACGCATTTCAGTGCCGAGTGCAGTGACGGTCCCCCGCTGCCTTACTGGTGTGAGGTCCCATCAGCTGCCTCATCTTCCCCACGTGAGGCTCTTTAATGGCCTGACGTGTTCACTGCAGTTTGAATTATGCTTTCGCGCCAGCCCTATGCTTTTTGTTAGTCGATGCCCTGCCACATGTCACATGATGACCTGGCCTGCGAGTCGTGTCAAGTGGCGATCTGATATCAGTTTCATGCCAAATGGTGACTTGTCATATGGCTCAGGTCAGATGGTGGATTGACCTCAGCCACAGTTCCGTCGGTGACCCATCCCCAGTTTCAGTTCAAGTGGTGACCTTATTTCACAGGTTAAATGTTGATCTGACCTCTCTCAGGCCATACAGTTGCAAGACCGCTGCCTCCGGTCCATGGCCACCGGACCCGGGCTCAATACGACAAGGCCAACGGACCTGACCTTGTGGGTCAGGCGGTGCTAACTTAATTCCTGCTCTAGGTCGTCTCCGATGGTGATCGAGTGGAAGACTGCCAGTCGACCCAAGCACCGTGTCGAGGATCTGTACGACAACCCCCTGCAGGCGGCCGCCTATCTCGGCGCGTACAACCACATGCATAGGAGGGCGCAGGTGCGTGAGAGTGGCCCATCTGGCCGTAGCAGCTGATTTTTATGGAAGCTGGGTCCCGCTGTCGGCCTCACGTTATTACAGGACCGACGGTGGCCTTATTTATAGCGGGCGTCCACATCCTTACCGATAGTTTGCATGTCCGCTAGATGCGCTTCCGGTTTCGCTGTTCCCTGTGGTTGTCGCGGCCTGCTGTTGGTGTGGAAGACCGCGGTCGCTCGGGTTCGTTTACCACGTCCCGTTTTCATAACCTGTTATGACTCTGACGGTTAAGGATACCGCAGCATTACCGGAGGATTTGTGCACGTGGTGAACCACGCTTCCGCATTGGGCACTTCCCTGCCGTACTCGGCGGGTCACACAACCTGAGCGGGGGAGGGGGGTCGGTACCACCATGTCGTTGGTGACCGCAGTGTGCACTCAGGCCGCTGGCCCCAGCTTGTGTCAGTGGTCTCAGTGTTTCCCATTTGATGACCGCAACGGCTGTCTTAGTCGGTGACATCAGCGCTCGTCCCGGCTGCTGACCTCAGGGCCCGCCTCTGTGTGCCCCAGCGTCTGACCCCAGCGTGTGACCCGTGTGTGCTACGGCCGCTGACCTTACCGCATGCCCCTGGCTGCCGTTCTAGGTGCAGCGGGCGGCCGTGGTCGTGGCCTACGGGTCGGGCCGGCCGGCCACCGTGCACGTGCTGTCGCCGCCTGCCTGCCGACAGTACTGGGCGGCCTGGCTGCGTCGGCTGCTGCTGTACAGGCAGACGGTGGGCGTGTTGTGACGGGCCGGGTCACCCGGGCTGCGTCCGGCCCCGTCCGGGCCAGCGGGCCGGCTGCTGCTGTACAGGCAGACGGTGGGCGTGTTGTGACGGGCCGGGTCACCCGGGCTGCGTCCGGCCCCGTCCGGGCCAGCGGGCCGGCTGCTGCTGTACGGGCAGACGGTGGGCGTGTTGTGACGGGCCGCGTCACCCATGCTGCGTCCGGCCCTGTCCGGGCCAGCGGGCCGGCTGCTGCTGTACGGGCAGACGGTGGGCGTGTTGTGACGGGCCGGGTCACCCACGCTGCGTCCGGCCCCGTCCGGGCCAGCGGGCCGGCTGCTGCTGTACCGGCAGACGGTGGGCGTGCTGTGACAGGCCGGGTCATCCGCGCTGCGTCCGGCCCTGTCCGGGCCAGCGGGCCGGCTGCTGCTGTACCGGCAAACGGTGGGCGTGCTGTGACAGGCCGGGTCATCCGCGCTGCGTCCGGCCCTGTCCGGGCCAGCGGGCCAGCTGCTGCTGTACCGGCAAACGGTGGGCGTGTTGTGACGGACCGGGTCACCCGGGCTGCGTCCGGCCCTGTCCGGGCCAGCGGGTCGGCTGCTGCTGTACAGGCAGACGGTGGGCGTGTTGTGACGGGCCGGGTCATCCGCGCTGCGTCCGGCCCCGTCCGAGTCATGGGGCCAGCTGCTGCTGTACGGGCAGACGGTGGGCGTGTTGTGACGGGCCGGGTCACCCATGCTGCGTCTGGCCCCGTCCGGGTCATGGGGTCGGCTCGGCGGAGGTTCGTACTGGCTTGGCGGTGAAACGCTCTGAGCTGTGAACGGGTCGGTCTTGTGTTTATTGTGGTCGCGGAATACAAGTCGTTTTAGGACGTGGATGTTTTATTGGGGATTTAGGTCTTTGAGGCGATTGAGTTCAGCTGCAATGTGAATCTGTCCGGCAGACGTAACATCACACGCTTGGTAACGCATCATTCGGACGAGCCCAAGAAATCGTAGGACTCGTGGTGTCTGGTCATGAGTGAAACATGCGGGCATCAAGACCTTTAACAGCGAACAGCTCGACCCCACATCTCGAGCAGTATTTTGTGAGTACCGTGGGAGTCCTCGAGGCCTCAGCGAGCGAATGCCGGAAACACGTGGTACTGACTACGTATGCAGTCCTTGACTCACCAGAATCAAACCCTGAGGTAACCAGTGTGGGCCTGACTAATTCGGCGAACCGAAGGAGACGGGCCAACGAGTGGTTCGTAAAAGTTAAAAATGGCGCTGACCTGCATATCAGCGTCGCTGCCTGTGAACGGCACGCTGACAATGACTGTATCAGCACCACACGCTACAACTTGTACTAGCGTATTAACGACGGCGGACAACCGGATCCTCCACTGGCCGTCTGGTGCCCGACAACTGCAGACGCTTATCGACAGCCGATACATAATGGTGGTTCATGGTTCATGGGCGGTGTTGGAACTGTCCGACTCTGGTGCCTCAACAACGGGCTCCTCCGCCTGGCCCTGGACCCGCCTGACGTCATTAGCCCCGCTGGCTCGGTGAGGCAGCGGACAGACGAGTCGCTCATGTGACGCTTCCCGTCCGTCTCAGGCAGAGGACAGGTCAGTGACGTTACTCGTCCTGCTCGGGCACTGGGAGGCAAATGACGTCACTCGACCTGCTCGGACGGTAGACGGGCAAGTGACGTCACTCGTCCTGCTCGGGCAGCGGGCAGATGGGCTGCTCGATGTCCACCTGGACCTTGCCGAATGGCCTCATATTGACGGCAGCCTGCACCATGCGGACGAGCTTGCGCCGCTCCAGGTCGAGGCCCGTCATAGTCTTGTGGACGGGCTGCAGGGAGTGGTCGGCCGCTTGCGAGGAGGCCAGCAGAGCCGCGCGCAACTGCCAGTCCCGGTCCATAGAGGCCTGCCGCGCGAGCGGACGTCAGCCCACGAGAGCGAGAGCGACGCAGTCAGGCCAGCCGGGGTCGGCACGGGCAGTACGCCACAGACAGTCAGGTCAGCCGGGGTCAGCACGGGCAGCACGCCACAGACAGTCAGGTCAGCCGGGGTCAACACGGGCAGCACGTCACAGACGGTCAGGTCAGCCGGGGTCAGCACGGGCAGCACGCCACGGACAGTCAGGTCTGCCGAGGTCAGCACGGGCAGTACGCCACAGACAGTCAGGTCAGCCGGGGTCAGCGTGAGCAGTATGCCACATACAGTCGGATCAGCCGGGGTCAGCGTGAGCAGTATGCCACAAACAGTCAGGTCAGCCGAGGTCAGCACGGGCAGTATGCCACAGACAGTAAGGTCAGCCGGGGTCAGCACGGGCAGTACGTCACAGCCAGAGTCGGTGGTCGTCACTGTTGAACCGGAGATGATAGCACCAGACAATGGTGGCCGCTTCGAAAAAGGGTTCATCAGAGGCAAAATGTGATAACCACGGGGAGGGTAAACATGGTCCACATAGGAACACTGGGAGCAGATTTGAAGTATGATAACCACTTGGCAGGACCCAACATGGCTCACATAGGGACACTGAGAATGGCAGCATTTGGCAGACAACACATGTATGAACATAGACACGGCAAAGGGCTACGCAGATTCGATATGTGCAAGATCCCCCCAGCATCTTAGCTTCGCTTACTGGTAAAACGCGTCGCTCTGAGTATTCGAGCTGTTGCGGAGCAACTTACAGCGTGTTTCTGATTATGAAGTTCGGTAAGATGTTTCAGCTCCTTCTCGGCCCGGGCTATCGCATTAGTACTGTACTCCACGTCCTTCAGTACTGCCAACTCCATCTTGTCGTAAATGTTCTTCATCTCATTTTTCATTCTATCGAAAATGAAACATTTAACAGCCGAAAAATCATCATTTTACTTCACGGCTGTTGTCTCCACCACCACTGTGACTTAGGTGATTTGATTACTTTGATCGGTGAGCTAATGAGCCGCTGAGCTCGCAGTAGTGGCTCTCGCGATGCAGGCCCGAGGTGACAGCCTTGCAAGATCACGAACGGCCCCTCCCCTCCCCTCCTCTCCCCTCCCCTCCCCTCCCCTCCCCTCCCCTCCCCTCCCTCCCCTCCCCCTCCCCTCCCCTCCCTTCCCCTCCCATCCCCGCCCCTCCCCTCCCCTCCTTTCACACTCACCGCGCGATCTCGATCTGGTAGCCGCCGTTGCAAAGCGCCACCTGGCGGCACCAGGTGCGCAGCCGCGTGATGAGCTGCTCCTGCTCCAGCTGCTCGGCCGACAGGCGGCGGGTGAGCTCGCTGAAGGACGCCTGCAACGTCTGCAGCCAGCGGTTCCGCTCCGCCTGCCGCCGCACGCCACGATTTGTGTCCACCGTCACGTGCATTGAAGCGCACGTGCGGGTGCTGTACTTGTGCTGACGTAAAATGCGAAAACGCGTGAAGAAGTCTTCGGAAAATGAGTACTTATGTCGCCATCTACAGACAGGATTGCCCGGTGGGCTTTAAGAGCTTTCCGATACAGTCGATCATTGATGCAGTGCGCATTGTTTCGCAGCTGAACATTACACAGCAGTGACAACGTAGTCGTGAGCGAACCCCACCCACAAGGCCTGGTTGTCTCTGACGTCACTCTCTGAACTATCTTACGATATCGCGCGCCTGCTCCCGCTTCAACTTCTGCAGGTCGACGGCCGTCTGAAGCTGCTGCCCATGCTGCTGTCGCATGTCTGCCGCGTGCAGGAAGGCGGGGTCAGTCCACACGCGTTAGACTCAGCCACATCACACTCCTCTCCACGGTCTGTCTGTCACGAACCGGTGACCGGTGCCAGCTCCCCTCCTCTCCCCGTCTTCTCCCCGCGGTCTGTCTGTCACGGACCAAAGGCAGGTGCCAGCCCCCCCCCCCCTCTGCGGTCTGTCTGCCCCGGACCAGTGGCAGGTGCCAGCTCCCCTCCTCTGCGGACGGTCTGCCCACCAGTGACCAGTGGCAGGTGCCAGCTCCCCTCCTCTCCAGGCGGTCTGCCCACCACGGACCAGTGACAGGTTCCAGCTCCCTTCCTCTGCGGGCGGTCTGTCCACCACGAACCAGTGGCAGGTGCCAGCTCCCCTCCTCTCCGGGCGGTCTGCCCACCACGGACCAGTGACAGGTTCCAGCTCCCTTCCTCTGCGGGCGGTCTGTCCACCACGGACCAGTGGCAGGTGCCAGCTCCCCTCCTCTCCGGGCGGTCCGTCCACCACGGACCAGTGGCAGGTGCCAGCTCCCCTCCTCTCCGGACGGTCTGCCCACCACAGACCAGTGGCAGGTGCCAGATCCCCTCCTCTCCGGGCGGTCTGTCCACCACGGACCAGTGGCAGGTGCCAGCTCCCCTCCTCTCCGGGCGGTCTGTCCACCACGGACCAGTGCAGGTTGCAGCTCCCTCCTCTGCGGGCGGTTCGCCACAAGGACCAGGGCAGGTGCCGATCCCCTCCTCTCTGCGGGTGTTGTCTGCCACGGACCAGTTGCAGGTGCCAGTCAGCTCCGTCTCAGGGCGGTCTGCTGCCCCAGGACCAGTGGCAGTGCCAGCTCCCCTCCTCTCCGGGCGGTCTGTCCATCAGTGACCAGTGGCAGGTGCCAGCTCCCCTCCCCTCTGCGGTCTGTCTGCCACGGACCAGTGGCAGGTGCCAGCTCCCCTCCTCTCTGCGGTCTGTCTGCCACGGACCAGTGGCAGGTGCCATCTCCCCTCCTCTCCGGGCGGTCTGCCCACCACGGGCCAGTGGTAGGTGCCAGCTCCCCTCCTCTCCGAGCGGTCTGCCCACCACGGACCAGTGGCAGGTGCCAGCTCCCCTCCTCTCCGGGCAGTCTGCCCACCACGGACTGGTGGCAGGTGCCAGCTCCCCTCCTCTCCGGGCGGTCTGTCCGCCACGGACCAGTGGCAGGTGCCAGCTCCCCTCCTCTGCGGGCGGTCTGCCCCCACGGACCAGTGGCAAGTGCCAGCTCCCCTCCTCTCCGGGCGGTCTGTCCGCCACGGACCAGTGGCAGGTGCCAGCTCCCCTCCTCTGCGGGCGGTCTGCCCCTACGGACCAGTGGCAGGTGCCAGCTCCCCTCCTCTCCGGGCGGTCTGTCCGCCACGGACCAGTGGCAGGTGCCATCTCCCCTCCTCTCCTGGCCAGTTAGTGTCATCGTCTGGCACAGCGTCTCACCGTCCACTTCCTGCTGCAGCGCGGCCGCCTCGCGTCCCCGGACGGCCGTCTCCGTCTTCTGCTGGGTCAGCCTCTTTGCCAACCGACCACGCAGCGCGTGCATCTCGTCCGACTGCGCTGCCAGCTCGGCCAGCTGCGCCTGGGGTGAGACCGATGAGAGGTCAGGCCGAGGGACAAGTCATGAAGACTGGCCAGGACTGGGGTCACGTGGCGACCAGTGAGAGGTCAGGACCGGAGCGCACATGATTCACCGGTGACCCTGTGTGACCCCGTATCAGGGCACAGGACCACGGGGCACATAACAGGGGTTCAGCCCAGGCAGACAAGCCTGTGTCGTCTACAATCTGCTGCAGCGCTGGGGGGGGGGGGGGAGGGCGACTGGTTGCTCTGCCGACCCAGTCCGTCGCCCGCCGTACCCTGATCTGCTGCAGAGCCGGCTTGCTGCCGTCCTTGATCTCGGCCACCACGACATTGAGATGGTCTAGCACGTTCGCTTCCTCCTCCGTGTTCTCCGAGAGCGCCTGCTGCACCTCCACCGCACGCTCCAGCTGACGGCGGTGCCAGCGCCAGGTCAGCCGAGGTCAGGTCAGAGCAGAGAGCAACGATTTGGGTTCAGACAGCTGAACGAACAACCAAAGATTTGAGCAGATAAATAGCAAAATGGCACGAATGTCGATGCCGACGGAGGCCAATGCCTCCGAATTCACCCCACGCGTTTCGTAGCGATCCATTTCCGACGTCGAGATGCGCACAGCTCACAGGAGTCATTCTCCTAGAGTTCGGTTTGCGGACCCGGCGGCCAGCTCTGGTCTGCAGACCCGAGGCTCCGCTCACTACTGGTCTGCCACCCGGGGCTCCGTTCACCCCTGGTCTGCAGACCCGGGGCTCCGTTTACTCCTGGTCTGCAGACCCGGGGCTCCGCTCACCCCTGGTCTGCAGACCCGGCGGCTCTGCCCACCTCTGGTCTGCAGGCCCGGCGGCTCAACTCACCCCTGGTCTACAGGCCCGGAGGCTCCGCTCACCCCTGGTCTGCAGACCCGGCGGCCAGCTCTGGTCTGCAGACCCGGCGGCTCCACTCACCCCTGGTCTGCAGGCCCGGAGGCTCCGCTCACCCCTGGTCTGCAGGCCCGGAGGCTCCGTTCACCCCTGGTATGCAAACCCGGCGTCCAGCCCTGGTCTGCATACCCGGCGGCTCCACTCTCACCTCTGCGTGCGTCTCAGAGACGATCCGCTTCGTCTCCTCGCCTCGAGCAGTCAGCTCCTGCTCCATCGCCTGGATCTTTTCCCGGACCTGGTCCAGGTCGGCTTGAACTTGTCCGTGTCTGGGAACATGACAACGCATGCACATGGCGTGTGTCTGCAAGACAAGTGCGTTACGCCCAACGTCTTCAAAAATGCAACAGCACGCGGTTCTCGTAACAATGGCCTGTGATTTACCATATATGGAAACTTTTCTTATCGTTGGGAATGGCGATAACATCTGGTGCATACATGTCTCAATTTCAAATTCACGCTTTGAGCTCTGGTATCCTACTAAATAATATGGTGACAGCTTATCGCCCCCCCCCCCCCCCCCCCCCGGCAGCAGACCTCCGCATCTCGGGACGTGTCCCCGCGTCCTGTCTTTGAATTGTGGACATTCTGATTCATGTGGTTTTCAAACACCCGAATTTGAATTAAACAACGGAGTAATGCGACTGGAAAGCGTATGCCTCAAACACGCCCCTCACGCTGCCGCCGACAGGCCAGGTCCGTGTTGTTTCCCACTCTGTGTGACCGGCCACCCCCGACCCCGGATCTCACACGTCCTGGATCTCGGCCCACTTCTCCCGCGACGCCTCCAGCAAATCGTCAGCCATCTCCATCTGCTCCTTCAGCACACTCATCACCGTCCTGAGAAAAAGATCAGACACAGAGTGATCCTCAGCTGGGATATAGGGCTGCCACAGTACCGGGAAGGAGAGCAGATGAGGCGTGGCAAGCATGCTGGACGCACGCTGCGAATTGCCTTTGGTACAAGGTATAACCTAACTTGAAATGCGAGAATGCCTGCAGAGCTCTGAATGGCAGTAAACTGACAATCGATGGGATCCAAGAAGCAGGGATAACCACCACAAAGTTATGACTCACGGATACAGACGAGCAAAACGAAGCCAAAATGCAGAGAAAAGAAATGCCAAGAAATATTGATAACTATTCTCATTGTTGATAGACTATTCTGCTCGCTGTCGTTTCGCGCAACAGCTGGCACTTAACGGCGCTGTCATGTGCGCTCTCTTCCAAGTCTGATTCATCAGTAAGCCACTTTAAAGAAAGCGGCGAATCATGCCATCCTAAACAGGTGAACATGAGGACCTCATCATGACTACATTTGCATCACAAATCAACAGTTCACCGCACTCTTCGAACATCCTGCGGGGCATGAAGCCGCCTGACGCCGACCACGGATCACCACCAGCGATAGCAGAACCTGGGGTAGGTCGAGGAGTGTCGCGCCCATCGCTGTCACCCGCCGGTGTCACACCCACTGGCGGACAGGTCGAGGAGTGTCGCGCGCATCGCTGCCACCCGCCGGCGTCACACTCACTCGCGGACAGGTCGAGGAGCGTCGCGCCCATCGCTGCCACCCGCCGGCGTCACTCCCACTCGCGGACAGGTCGAGGAGCGTCGCGCCCATCGCTGCCACCCGCCGGCGTCACACTCACTCGCGGACAGGTCGAGGAGCGTCGCGCCCATCGCTGCCACCCGCCGGCGCCACTCCCACTCGCGGACAGGTCGAGGAGCGTCGCGCGCATCGCTGCCACCCGCCGGCGCCACTCCCACTCGCGAACATGTCGAGGAGCGTCGCGCCCATCGCTGCCACCCGCCGGCGTCACACTCACTCGCGGACAGGTCGAGGAGCGTCGCGCCCATCGCTGCCACCCGCCGGCGCCACTCCCACTCGCGGACAGGTCGAGGAGCGTCGCGCGCACCGCTGCCACCCGCCGGCGCCACTCCCACTCGCGGACAGGTCGAGGAGCGTCGCGCCCATCGCTGCCACCCGCCGGCGTCACACTCACTCGCGGACAGGTCGAGGAGCGTCGCGCCCATCGCTGCCACCCGCCGGCGCCACTCCCACTCGCGGACAGGTCGAGGAGCGTCGCGCGCATCGCTGCCACCCGCCGGCGTCACACTCACTCGCGGACAGGTCGAGGAGCGTCGCGCCCATCGCTGCCACCCGCCGGCGTCACACTCACTCGCGGACAGGTCGAGGAGCGTCGCGCCCATCGCTGCCACCCGCCGGCGCCACTCCCACTCGCGGACAGGTCGAGGAGCGTCGCGCCCATCGCTGCCACCCGCCGGTGTCACACTCACTCGCGGACAGGTCGAGGAGCGTCGCGCGCATCGCTGCCACCCGCCGGCGTCACTCCCACTCGCGGACAGGTCGAGGAGCGTCGCGCCCATCGCTGCCACCCGCCGGCGCCACTCCCACTCGCGGACAGGTCGAGGAGCGTCGCGCCCATCGCTGCCACCCGCCGGCGTCACACTCACTCGCGGTCGCCGTCGATGTTAGCCAGGTCGATGTGGGCATCGTTGACCGTCTCCAGAAACTCGGTCATCTCGGCGTGCACCCAGTCGCGCTGTGACGTCATCGAGTGACGTCTGCGACGCAGCTCGTGGTACCGGCGGCGACTCTGACGTTCGCGCTCGGTCGTCACCTCCAACTCTGCCGCCGGAGGCGTGGCGTCAGACGCAGGGGTTAGTCAGGGACGGGGGGGGGGGGGTTGTTGGTGACCGCATCTGATGACGTGTTCCCGTCCCAAAAAAGTTATCTGCGCATTTGTCGCATCGCGTAATTGCCGTTGAGGTAAGCTGACTCCTGCACAAACAATCTTTCACTGTTAACAACGAAGCCCCAACCAGCAAAGCTGGGGCGATACGTTTGCCGCTGAGCATTTCAAAGAAAAGGACCTAAAATTAAATCAGCTGTGTTTTTGTTGGCAGCATCTCTGTTGTGCTCGTTGATCGCCAGTTGCAAAAGTCCAAAGTGCAAACAAGCGCCACAGTACACACATGCTGTGACAGCTTCAGCTTTGACTCTTCAAGGCCTGGGCGAGCGCGCGCTCGTTCCTGGACATTTCATCGAAGACTCAATCAAGTAAGACATCTCATCGACATGCTACTACAAGTATGTCCAGATGCGGAGCCAGGAGCCCACTGAGTATGTACTAAGCAGGGGGTGGTCCTGACAGCGTATGTGCTACGTAGTGTTCCGGGAGAGAAGGTGGCGGGGGAGGGGTGCTGACCTTTTTCAAGGGTCTGCAACTCCTGCAGGAGCGGGCTGATGTCCACCTCAGCTGCCTCCGCCTCCATCTCAAGCTAAGCACCGACAGCGGAGGTCAACACCAGCAATGTCTTACAACTCACTCTGCGAGCGTCAGCAATGTCTCACAGGTCACTTTGTGAACGTCAGCAATGTCTCACAGGTCACTTTGTGAGCGTCAGCTATATCTTACATGCCGCCAGCTATTTTGTCAACGTTTTCAAGGTGCGATAAGTTCACACACTTGTAGCTCACGTTTCCAAACAATTTAATTTTGCCTATGCGGCATGACTCAGCAACAGAAGCGTTTCAATTTGCGCGCAACTAAAAAACATTATCTTCTACTACTATTCGTCAAACCACCTCTATTAAACCCCGCGACCACCTCCCCCGCCCCGAGATAAGCTGGGTAAATATTACCGCCTACAAAAACGCATGTTCACTTCCACTGCCAACGCTTTACCTTCGCGTAATACGCTCCATTAAATATGATCTTCCTTGAAACGTTTAAGGCAACGACAACAGCCAAAACAAAACGAACCGAAGTAGCCGCAAAGGCCACGCCCCTCGGCATATCTCGGGATAGCCGCCTGCAGCGTCTCCACCCCCTCACGGACTATCGGAGACGGCGGCATTGGCGGCGTACCTGCTCTAGTCGGTGCTCGTCCAGCAGGTCCTGCACCCGTCGCACCTCTGTGCGCATTGTCTGCACGTGCTCGCTCACACCGGACCGGTGGCGCACCAGCGTCCCGTGCGACCTGCGGACAGGCCGGCGTCACCGGGCTGGCCGAGCGGGGCGCAGCACGGCGACCAGGCCGGCGTCACCGAGCGGGCCGAGCGGGGCGCAGCACGGCGACCAGGCCGGCGTCACCGAGCGGGCTGAGCGGAGCGGGGCGAGGCGCTGAGGCCGGCGTCACCGAGCGGGCTGAGCGGAGCGGGGCGAGGCGCTGAGGCCAGCGTCACCGAGCGGGCTGAGCGGAGCGGGGCGAGGCGCTGAGGCCGGCGTGGACCGGGCTCCGAACGTCAGGCTGACGCACCGCATCCGACAAACGGCAGCTATCGACGACGTCGGGCCGGGGCAGCCCTGGACAACGGAGGGTGGCGTGAACGACAGCAGACACACACTGCACTAGATCATGGCTCATATGGGAACACACACGGTGATCGACTGGGGCTGCGTCGACCTCGCTCGCCTGCGCGCCAGCCCGGCTGCGTGCATGGGGCACGTGCCTGGTGCGGTCCTCCATGCTCTGCTCGGCGTCGGTCTGGAGCACCTCCAGGCGGCGCAGCTCAACCACGACGTGATCGGTGCGCTGGCGCAGGCGCCGCTCCAGCTGCACCGCCTTGTTCTTGCGCAGCACATGGCGCTTCCGCTCACTGCACCAGCCGGCCGGGCAGAGAAGACGCCGCGGGGTGACGGAGGGAAATGGGGTGGCGGAGGGACACGGGTAGCGAAGGGACACGGGGTGGCGGAGGGACACGGGTGCCGAAGGGACATAGGATGACGGAGGGACACGAAGCGGCGGGAGGGGACGGGGTGACATAGGGGCACGGGTTGACAGGAGACACATATTACATACGGTTGACAGGAGTCACGGGTGGCAGGAGTAACTGGCTGACTGACGGCAGAGCCAGCAGCGAAGTGGTCATGGGGAGGAAGACGCGTACATACTTTTCTACATTCCTTCTCCGATATCGTTGCTAATCTCAGAAGTCGTAGCGAGCTGCATTGTGAAGTTTACTAGTTATGGCCAAATGAACAAAGGTGACCCGTACGATTTTTGCGAGGATACATAGTTCACGAACACTGTTTGCTTTAGATTCTTCAGATCCTATTTAGTTATTTATTTACCTTCCTTTCAAGACAAATGGCATCGGTACACACTACCCCACGCTGACCCATCTACGCAAAAAACTACCCTCGCTGTATAGTGTGTCAAATCCAGTGAGCGGCTAAACACCAGCCAAACGCTTTGATAATTAACCGGGAAAGTAAAATGTGTCTGTGTAAACGGCCTTTATCATCACACATTTTTGGAGAGTTGTGGAACAGCTTGTTCATGTTTACCTTTTGATTTTCTCAATTTTGTTTTTAGTTTGCGTAACCACGTCCTGAAGGTGAATGATTTGCACTTCCGAATCCTGCACAAACTGCTCCTCCAGCAGCTGCTCCAGTGACGCGGCCCGTATCATCTGCACTATGCTGTGGCGCATCTTCACTGTCTGTCGGCCAACTGTCGGTCATCCACGAGCGACTACTGTCGTTTCCTTCAGATCAACAGCCGTGATCACACTGAGCGCTTTGGCTTTGGCTGGGTTAGTTCAATGTCATCATTCAGTTCACAGGAAAGCTACTGAAGACATTCACAAGTACTGCTGTACATACCGGAACAACCATATATAAATCTAAACACCCATGACAAATAACCTCTCGTCCATTAGTTCAAAAACAATATTGATGAAGTGTTACAGGTAGTTGAAGCAATCGCAAATACAGTTCGCTCAGGCAAATGCTAAATGAAACATGGTTTGAGTCGACATTCTGCTGGCGATCGCAGTTCTTACCCCTCTTCGATCAACCTACGCAATGCCACTGGTGTTATAATACCGGCAGGACTAAGACACCCATCTACTAAAGCGGACGCGGCTTACACCAGGACTAGTCCACTTCCCTCCAGCAGTCAGGGACACCTACTGCAGTCTCTAAATTCCTCCACGCCTGAGAAATATCCAGTATTTGTAAGCATCCCCCCCCCCTGCGTCAGCCGTGGACGCCCGGATCTCTGTCCTCGCCTGCACTCTAGTCCAGGTCACGTACCGGGGCGGCGGAATACCGACCTCTGTCCTCATCTGCTCGCCCGCCTTAGACGTGTCGAGCAGCATGGTGCGGTACATGAGCAGTTCCTTCCGCTTCATTTCTGTCATGTTCAGCAGCTGGGCGTATGTGTTCTGCGTTCTGCTATGGCCCTCGCTGAGAAAGAGGCCCGACATGGGTCGCTACCGGGCGGGGTCAAGGTCGGACAGTGGTAACAACTGGACAGGGGTGGCACGCGTGCGGGGAGGGGTCACGCGTACGGGGGGGGCTGGGACAGGGGTCATAGTCAAGCTAGCAGAGGAGGGCCACGGTTTCAGTCGCGGGTGAGGGGGTCCGGACACGGGGTCCGACCGCCAACAGGGTGGGGGTTGGGCGGACGGGGTTAGACGTCAACATGTCAGTGTGTCCGGCACCGGGGGTCCGGACCAGCCACACAGAGGCCCCTGTATGCCGGGGTGGCGGACGACGGGTGTTCACGACCGGGAACGGTCACACATGGTCAGGGGTCCGGGCCACACGGGGGTCCGGACCGGCCACACAGAGGCCCCTGTATGCCAGGGTGGCGGACGGACGGGTGTTCACGACCGGGAACGGTCACACGTGGTCAGGGGTCCGGGCCACACGGGGGTCAAACCGTGACGACTGATGTAGATGGGGAGGGAGGGGGGAGATGGGGGCGTAAGCGCGGAGCGGCCCAGACAGAAGAAGCTGTGTGTGGTAGACGACGTCGGGGTTAGCGTTGCTGCGAACACAGTTGCATTAATTGGAGGAGCGATAAGTTTTTGAGGTGTTTGAAGCAAATTCGTATTCGTTTGGAAAGTCGGGCTCGTTATTTTGGAAACACAACAAAAAACAAATAAACTACATTTGCCGTCTTCGGAACTATTGATGCTGCAAGCGGTACAGCAACTATGACATGCACCATGCGGAGACCCCACCAGGGATTGATTTATGGTTGAGTTCACACGGAGTTGACGGGTTTTTTTCATTCAAAGGTTTAGCACCAAGGTCGAAAATGGCTAAATTACGGGACCTTGCAGTCATTTTCTAGCGCATATATTCGTACTTCAGCTTCTCGGCCTGGGCGACATAATAAGACAGCTTCTGGAGAAGTGTCATGTTGCTTTCGATCTGCTCGGACAGCAGCTCCATCGCGTCGCACCGCTGGGCTCTGACCTCCGACGCAGCCGTGTTCACCGTCTCTGCACGGAGAGGTGATAATGGGATGTCATGTACTCAGAAGCTAGATGTAATTAATCAGCGCGATCTGCAAGTTTCAATAGCCAGCTACTCTTCTCTGGCGCTCCCATTTTCATTTAAGGCGACTTTTATTCTCTGACAACTTATAAAATGTCTCCTCTGACGACTTTGTGCCACTCTGTCTCCTGCAACCCATCTCTCTTATGCCACATCTCATCGTTGACTATGTCAGGTGAATGGTAGCCGCCCGTTTCTTTGATAGTCATCCCAGTCCTCCGCATAACATGCCCCCCCCCCCCTTCCATCCATGGACGGCATTCTATTCCTCCCACAGAACCATTCCCCACTCCCTTCCCGGGTCCTCTTTGTGGGCGCCGCATTGACTCCGTCCATGAGCCCCACCCCTGCTCTCTATGAACCCCTCCCTGAGCTCCGTCCACGGGCCACAAACCGTTCCACTGCCGGACGAGCCGGCGCCGAAGAGCGGCCAGCTGCAGTCGGCCGCGGCTGTGCGCGATGCTGCGCAGCTCCAGCTCGTGGTGCAGTGCCGCCGCCGTGCTGCACAGCGCCCGCAGCGCCCCCCGGAGCAGGTCGGCCGGCTGCTCCAGCTCCGAGAGGTAGCTGAACGGCCCGGTCAACAGCACCGCGTCTGGAGCCGGGCGCGCAGGGGCGGCGTCAGGACGGCAATATGGGCGGGACGAACAGATAGGGACGGGGATGTGGGGAGGGGAGGGGTGCCGTTGCAGCACAGCAGACGCGTCAGCCGACGCAGACCGGGGCTGTCTGGACGCTTGTCGAACGGAGGTGCAAGTAGCTCCTTTGACAATGTCGTCGAAGTCCACCCGGGAAACAATCCATCGGCCGTTCACTTGGTACCCAGTCAGTGTAGCAAGCGTAAAGCGTATGATTAGAGACGCGTTGAATGCGTGCAAATTGCATATATGTACCATTACCACCTGTTAACAGAATCAGCTAAGGGATATTACTTCTGTTCAGTTTGTATTGTTCGATTATAAACACGGGTAAGGTTTAGCTTACAGATTGTTCAGTCTTTCAATATCCTGAATTAACAAATCGCGTCTTTTTAACACCCATACGTCAACGCCCACGTCCTCAGTGTTCGTCACACTGCACTATTTTTGTTTGCTTCAACTGTGAACCAGGCTATGTATACCTCCTGCAATACCACAGTTACATACTCAGCTCTTCCAAACAGGTTTTGGCGAAGAGCAGGTGCTCCTCGCCCGGGTTCTCCTCCAGGCACAGGGTGACGCCAGGCAGCGGCCGGGGTGAGGCGGGCAGCTGCAGTTCACCGCCAACCAGCTCCTCCCGCCGCATGGCGGCCAACACTTGCTCGTACTGCCGCTGCAGCACCTCCAGCTGGTCCTCCAGCGCGACGAACTGCCCGATGCTGGCGGCGGACTGCGGCGCCGACTTGGCCTCGTCCTCGTCCGGCACCACGTCCAGACGATAGTGACCTGACGCCACGTGCAGCTCGTCCGACGAGCCGGTCACCGTCCCTGGCGCCGACTCGTGCGGCTCGTCCGGCGGCGTCCGGACGGTGGCGGACGGGGGCGCGCCACCGGCGGCGGACACGGGTGCCCGGACGGCGGAAGAGGGCACGTCGTCGTCGGCGGCGGCCACCGCATCTTCGGCTCGCTCTAGTCGCAGGTCGCGCTCACTCGTCAGCTCCGGCAGGGCTGGCCAGCCGCCCCGGGCTGACGGGTGCAGGCGGCGCAGCGCCTCGAGCGCTGAGCCCGGCCCGCCGCAGACACGACGCGTCGGGCCGGCACCGGACGCCGGTGTTGGTGGCGCCATCTCTTGGAAGCGCGAACGTCGGCGCGGGCGGCGATTGGTGGAGGCGAGGATCGACGTCCAACAGAGACAGGAAGCGGGCCGTGGTGTTGGCTCGCGTGGTTGGAATAGGGACCACCGCTTTTGGAGAGACCTGAGGGCGTCCGGTTCTGTACCCAGACGAGTCGCCCCGCGCTGGATGTGTTCAATAAGGGCACCGCTGTTGCGTTCTAACCGTACTAATAAGATAAAACTCTGTCCTGAGTGATGCCAGACATTTAGGCCATAAGCAACAATATTCAACAACTGAGAAAAGGATTGTAAGCTGGGCACACCACATCTGAAGGACGTTGTACAATGATTACGAGCGCCGCCTCCTGTGTAACGTTACAAATATTTATATCCATACCCAGACTCTGGCAGCATTTAATTCACCAAATGTCCCTATCACTTATGACAATCACCCATGAGGTGTCTAAGAGGGGTATGTCAAAGCACCTTCAAACTTTGTTAATGGGTTTGAAATGCCAGACAAATACGCATTTCCCACGAGCTTTTCCACCTTCCCCTCTTCTTGTAAGAAGACGCCATCTTTGCTAGACACTTTTCATATTGCAGATCATACAAAACACCCAACAAAAACAGAGGTGGCTTGTGGGGGCCAGAACACATAAGAACACACATGGATCCCACGGGTCCGTGTGTGTGCTCCCACACTCCCACAGCTCCCACACTCGGCACTCATCGCAAGCGACATATATCGACGCCCCCACCGCTAGCTGGCGGTGCCGGCCGGGTTGGGGGCCACCTTCCGCTTCCGCTTGTCCGGGTCCTGGCCGACCTCCGACAGCTGCTGCTTCAGCTCCTTCAGCTGCAGGTCGGGCACGTAGCGCAGGTCGTCGTGCTGGGACTCATGCGGATGCAAGCGGACCCACACGCCCGGCGGCGTGCTGCGCTGCAGCAGCTCGGCCACCAGAGGCGCCACCGTCGCCGGCAGCTCGCTCAGCTGGCGGCGGCGGAGAGAGGTGTCACGCACCGCACGTGCCAGAAGTGGGCCGCACATTTCCGGCGAGGGAAGGACAGAGGAACGGACCCGCCTTAACACTGGTATGTGTTGGACAACAGTATTCCCCAATGAACTGACGGCGTCAACATTGCAAATATCCTTATAATGGCCTCACTGTACGCCGAATTCTCCCGAAATGTTCAGCGCAACGTCTATAGCTAACTATCGAGTTATATTAAACAATTAACCCCGAATTAATCGCTGGTTCCATATGTGCAACAGCATGGCGGTGGTGACCGAAATAGCGTTCGGCGTCCCAAACCGACCGCATTCCACTATCGCCGGCCACGTCGCGCGGGGCCTCGACCGTCGGTAACGTGTGCGTTCGGCAGAGTCGAGTCACAGCCCGTCGCCGCCGCCGTCCGGTGAGCTCCCACCTGGACGTTCCTCTCGTACGTCTTCATCTCGTAGGAGGTCTCCACTATGGCGCTGTCGAGCTTGAACCGCGTGACACGACAGCTGGAGTGGGGGCTGGCCCAGCTGCCGACCAACGCACAGGTCAGCCCACACATCGGCGCGCCCATAGCAGCGCGCTACGATAAACTCCTAATGAATGCATCGTCGTGCAGTCCGGATTGTCAAATCAGAGGCCGTGGATCAGAACACGCCACAGGCACATATGCATGTGTAGGCATACAGAAGACGCCTAATACGTGCTCTGAACGGCTGCCGCCCTGCACACGCGTCCACGTGGCGACGGGGGGCCGCGTCGTGTCCGGCAGAGGTGCGCCGTACCGAACAGAGACCGGCCAGCGCGCCAGGAGCGCAGCGCGCTAGAGACACGTCAGGTGTCGCAGTGCTCGCCCGGGCGTCCCAACCCCCGACCCTGTGCGAGACCCGCCAGCGGCGGCATCACCACTCACCAGTCACTGACGTCAACGTCCAGGGCGCACAGCACGTGGTGCACCATCACCACTCACCAGTCACTGACGTCAACATCCAGGGCGCACAGCATGTGGTGCACCATCACCACTCACCAGTCATTGACGTCAACGTCCAGGGCGCACAGCATGTGGTGCACCATCACCACTCACCAGTCATTGACGTCAACGTCCAGGGCGCACAGCATGTGGTGCACCATCACCACTCACCAGTCATTGACGTCAACGTCCAGGGCGCACAGCATGTGGTGCACCCACTTGGCGTAGTGCTCCAACATGGCGAAGTCATATGACTTGAGCTGAATGTTGATCAGCGGGTAAATGGGCACCATTTTCTCCGAGGCCTGCCACCACATACGGGCTGGGTCAGAGGCAGCAAGGAGGCAGCAAGGCTGCAACTGGTTTTAATGGCATGCCATGGCATGTTGTGTTGAATACACAATTCTGGGCGTAACACTGTGGTAACAAGAACACAAAGAGGATGAACTCACTTATGTAGAAAGTTGTGCTCTGGACTGAATAACAGTGTAATTTGTGATCTAGTCATGTGCACACAGCAAGGAGCTATCACTGCATTCAAAAGATCAGTTGCCTTCTTGTGTTATCAAGAAGGCAACAGAGAGGAAGTTGTATATCTAAAAACAAGTTTTAAAAATAACTGTTGCTATGCAGCAATGTCATCATCTTGGCACCTCCTCCCCTTGGATGTTTCCACTCACAGTCAGGTAAGCCGGCTCCAGTTTCTGGTTGGTGACCTTCACCAGCTGTGGAGCCCTCATCTGGCATTGTGCAGATGTGCTGAACTTTGTAGCATGGGAGGGGCCAAAAATGGCGGTCGCCACAGCTCGCCTCCACATCTGAGAAACACACCCTCATGAATATCCCACTTCATCATTTGAGTAATGAGTAAGTCATTTCTGTTAGCCTTGTTTCTCTTGTTTATTCTCCTGTTCATTTCTCCTGTTAACATAACATTTTGAATTTATTTCTTCTATTTCTTTTGCAAAAAGCATGTTGCTGAAATACCAGCACCTCTAGATCTCCATTCTCCTAGTTCTTCTCTGAGGGATAAACAGTTGCTACTGTCTGCACTCATGCACAAATACACTCAACAATAAACAGAATTATGAGGAACTATACTACCAGTAATATATTACCTATATGTTTAATGTTCCTTATAATAACAACTTCCAATAATTCAAGTAAAATCATAATTGTTTGCAATGATTCACTCATGTTAAACTGGAAACAAGAAATAAAAATGAGAAAACTTCTAAAATCATAAGGAACTCTTGCTTGATCACAAACATGGCCAACTGCTGCAAAAACACTCTGAAGTATTATGTTGTGCACGCAACTGACATGGCCAAGCTATTCAAATTGATTACAGTTTTGTCTTGGGCTCAGAGCATGGTATCATGTTAATATCATATTCATAGTTTTCACCCAGGGTCACATGAGAACCACTGCTGTCAAAGCAATGACCATGGATCCTTTACAAGCATCCAAAATTGTGGAACTGCTATCAGTGACCTTTTTGCTATCATAAAAAATAAACTACTAACCTTCAATCAGATGTTGATTGACACTGGGCAAGTGCTGGTAGGCAGGCAGGACTGACTTAAACTAGGCAGTGATGAGCTGAGCCCACAAAGTAAGCCTTGGATTGATATGATCATTGTGGTTCTGATTTCCCTTTCCACAAAGCACCCACCAGCGGTGCCTTCTGCTGGCAAGTGCAGCCAGGCAGCAAAAACACAACAAATAAATGAAGCTGATTAGACCCCCTAACAGGATTTTCAACTGTAGAGGGAGGGAGGCACTAGAGGAACTCACCTCCTTCCCCCCCATGAAATATATTTTATCACTGATGTACATGATAATAGCTGTCAATCACTAAATGGTAGTACAGAATTACAGCATGGAGATTAAAAAATATGACATGTTGCACATAATACACCCTTGATGATCACCTGCAGTATGTTAAAATGTTTTTTTTATTGAGAATGCTGATTTAACTCCCTATCAATAGCCAAATGAAAATGGAAGCACCATGGTGAAACCTTACATGTACTCCTGAGACTACCACATTACAGTCAGGTCACAGTGTACACATGTACTATCCCACCCAGCTGAATTTTCACAAATATTGACAACACATGCACTCAGATACCTATCTCACTTCACAAACATCAACAAGGCAAATCATGTCTAGTGCATTAGTGTAAGTCACTGCAGTATTCAGAGACTTTAACATGGAAGAATCTGCATTAGAATACTGTAGTGAGGAAGCATACTCTTTCGTTTTGTTTTTTCCTTACTGTCCGACTCCTTTGGTAAAAAGGAGAGCCCTGGCGAGCTAGGTGACACGTCTCACACCTGAAGCCTTCTTTAAAGCACTCCTTCACTTTTCACTATTTATCTTCGATATCAATTAAAGCCCGTAATTTTCCTTGGAGGGGAACTTTAAAGACTGCACACAGTAAAAATTGAATGCAGCATTCGCCCGCGCCGACCTCTCATGGACCGCAGCCCCCACGAAAACAATCACCGGCCTTCCAATTCAGCCGTGCAACCCCGCACCAAGGCCTTGTAATGGGGTATGATCATCCAGGGATTTTTCAGGCACTTCTGTTCATTATTCCAGTGACGTCACAAAATCGCAGCCTGACATCGCCGCACAGCGTGCATTGCCGTCGCGTTTGCCTCATCGGTACATCTGCGAATATGCGTATCTGGAGGGCATTTCAAGAGATCCTCTGAGGAAACATGGAAGGGATATTTTTTTGCCACATTCCTTTTGTGTATAACAGCGAACATAGAAGCAGGAAGCGGAATTCCGTGCGCCTCGGCGCTCCCACTTTCTGAGAATGCCAAACATTAAGTCTATGGCAATGAGTTGAAGCTTGGCCGGCTTGCAGATGCCTAAACCCGAACGTAGCAGACCTGCCAAAGGTCGAGCCTTAAACACAGGAGGAGCTGAGCGACATCAGGGTCACTATCTGGACTGTTGCGATGAACCTAGCGCTGTGTATAGCGATGCACCAGATTGCACTGGTGTGCGATTGAGGTAGTTTGAGACGACGGAGGTGGCGTGCTGTCTCATGCCTGGTAGGAAATGGAGCATCGTGGATATTACAGCATTTCATAGTGCACCACCAACGCCACGAAGTTTCCTTGGGTCATGGCGCATGATGTCAATCAAGATCATATCCCCATGCCATCCTAACAATGCACCCACACGTTCATGACCAAAAACGATTCTTGAGCACCACGTACACTTCATTGTGCATGATTGGCGAGGGCACAAAGCAAACGGGGGGGGGGGGGGAGGGGGACGTAGCTATAGATCTTTAGCTTGAGCGTGGAGTTGCGCGACATGAAAAACTCGTCTTAAACAGCCCAGACATTTGTCTGCGATGAAGCCGTCTGTGCATCAGACAGACACATCAGCATGCGAAGCCAAAAAAGATGCAACCATGTTCACTTTGCGCTGCCAACGTGCTATTGTGACAGGCTAGCTGAGCGTCTGGTATCAGCCCGCTCAGCCCTAGCCCGATCATCCATCCATCGATATTCATCCATCATCATCGTCATCAGCGCATCCATCTGAGGCACAGATGGATGCGCATCGCCAACAGTTTCCATGCAATTCACTTGTCCAGTGCGGAACATTTTTCCAGTAGCACCAGATTCGTGGCGCGGTCGACGATACCAATGTATCGGTCCAAGCCTCGGCCAACCACTAGCTGGAATACGACCTCGAAAGCCTCGACAACGCTCATTCGGGCCGGCGACGACTAGCAGCAGACCATCCTGACTAATTGTGCGTAGCCAGCTGTCTGGCACACAGTGGATGGTGCCTTTCGGGTTGACAGTCCCATGCTTGGGTCGAGTTGTTTGCACTTGGCCGTGATGAACCCGGAAACGAGGGCCAGCGCCTCGTGTTCGATGCTAACCTCGTCCTCTTCGTCGCCGCAGCGGAGGTCATTCTCGTCCCTCTCGCCGTCACCCCCACGGAGCTTGTCCTCGCCCACCTTGCTGACCTCGTCGTTCTCGTCAACTTTGTTCAGGACAAGCACTGGAGCCATCGCGCCTGCTTGCTGGTGGGCTATCTCCGTGTCGTCCGTGTGCCTCTGCCGCTTCCATCACAGCTGGATGTTGGATCACAACGAGACACGGTCATTTCGACGTACGTAAAAGGTGCATTGATCAGAACCCATTACACGTAAGCAATTTAGTTCGTCGTTGCACGACAGCAAAACGTCTTGGACCCAGACATGACCATTCTTTCGTTATGGCGCCCTGTTTTGTATACATCCACAGTTGTTGTGGTCCAGCATGACATCATCCTGGAGGCTAAAAGGGATGGCTAACGGACTTACGGGCACTTTGCTGCGTGCACCTTGCCGATATCCACCGCCTAAGTTTTGCACATGACGTAAAGCATGCATAGGCTGATCAAACCGGACCAATTGGGAAGGGGGTGGGGCACAAGTAATGATGCCGAAATATCGCATGGGTATCCACCCAGCATCCTGACCGACTTCCTTTTCCTATGCAGCTAGCCGCATCACAGATACGGGAAGACATAAGCAATGCATCCAGGATTGGCTCGCGAGGTATGTGTCGGCAGTTATAAAATGGTATAATACAACGACTGTTCGCACGGCTGTAGATTTGTATTCTTTTGGGTGGACCACTGAACCCCTCCCCCACATTCAATCTGGCCCCCTGCAATGGCGAGTTTGCCCCCCCAACCTTCTGGAGCCGAGGTACATGTAGGATTTTGCAAATATGATCTCGAAATTATATGAAGCTTAAAAAACACTTTTACTAATTGTTTTACACGTGATAGGCCAAAGACAATGAAGAATGCAATATGAAATACACTTTACTGCACCTCACTGAACAATTCAGCCACACTTTTAAAGCCCCGCGGTCGGACCGTGTTTACTTAATTCTTATGTAGCTTTTTCCTGCATACTGCGTGTTTTTAACTGCACGAGTGATATATCTTGCTGAATCTGGTCTAGTTTTGTGCTATTGTGGGAATGTTGTGGCATAATTCAGTGATATTGCAGTTATGCAGACCGCAGCAAGTTGCGTTATTTTGCTACGTCTTATCACGAGATGGAAACAAAGCGGCGGAACATTTGCATCCAAAACCGTAGCCAAGTTATTAGCCGCCTACATTCGAAAAAAGTCTCGAAATGTATTAAGCTTCACTTCAGCGTAAATATTCGATGAAATAGTTGCAAAAACCAAGTGACACGGCCGCCTATTTGTATTCCTTTGATTGGGCCACTGTCCCCCAAAGTCCCAAAGTCCAGTTTGACCCCCAACAATAAGTTTGGCTACCTTCGTTTGTTTGGCTACCTACCAAGCAGAGCTTACTGCAGCATTTTTAGTTTTTGCTGTACTGTATGTTTGGATTGCACAACTCATCTGCTCTGTTGACCTTGGTCCTAGTTTTGGGTTACTGCCTGGGTGATTTGGCGTTGTTCAGCGATATGTCAACACGCGCCCGGGTAGTCGGCTGGATATCCTTCGCTCGGGTGTGAGTGGGGGTGGGGGTCAACTTGACCCCCCTGAGCTCTCAGGAACTAAGAAAGCTAAAGGCACTAAATTCTGAGGGTGTGTTGAACTGTATCTGAACTCACTTAGGTCAAAGTTTGAGATTCCTAGCTCATGAGCTTCGGGTCAAATAAGGTCAAGTTTCAGGCTGGTCTCCAAAGTGCCCCCAGAACTTAGATAGCTGTTTCTTAACAAAAGGTCACATGTTCATTTAAGGTCAGGGACCTTTTTTGACCTCTTGAAGGTCATGGTGACCAAAATCATACAAGACTGAACCGAGTTTTGCGTGTGAATAAGCGACAATAATATCACTAGGCAGTATGCTTCTTAAAACAAAATGTTGACCGGGGTCATTTTATGCCACTGACCTATTCTGACCTCTAAAAAGTCTATGGAGGATGTATAATGCGGTTCCTGCTAATAATAGATTTGACATGAGCACCAGAAACTGTCCCATACAGCAAGCCCTAGAGTAATAAAACAGGTTGGTTTTGACCTTGGTGTGGTCTTCATACCTGACCTTGGGTCAACGTAATTCGCTCACTTCAATATTTGTGTTGCACAAGAAAGCATTTCGGAGCAGAGATGTGTGGCTTTGTCTAACACTCCGCTGTTGCATCAGATTTAACGATTCCCTAGAAATTGAGTTCGCTGAAACCATGGTCTGACTTTGATCTTCTATAGGTCAGTGACCTTACAAGGCACATCTACATGTTTTATACCAAACGATCTGCTATTAAGTTGTATACAGCTATGCAAAATTTGGCCTGGCTACGCTGCGACGTTCGGAAACCATTTTGGAAAAATCTTCGGGGGGTCAATTTGATCCCTCGCCCCCTCAACCGTGCGCGTGTAAAGACTGCGGTAAGCTGCTGTCACTGCTAAATGCTGCCACGACATGGTTATCGGAGAACTAACACGCGCCTCGAGTATAGGGTGACGTTGACCTCCCAAAGGTTTTTACGAAATAATTTCCGAACGACCCGGCATAGCCGCGCTAAGCTTTGCATAGCTGTAGGCAATTAAACAGCGGATGTTTGCCACAAAAATGTACGGACCTTGCAAGATCATTAACCTATGGCAGGTCAAAGTTAAGCCGTGACTGTCAGCTAATGCAGTGTATGGGTCTCCGTTCAGTCTGATGCGACAACGGAGTGTTAAACGAAGCCATACATCTCTGAGATAGTTTCTAGACAATCAGTCAATTGAATTTAGAAAACCTACATACTTCTTTGACAGCGCTTCAAGTATAAAGGTCAGACTGACTTCAAAATCAAATAATCTTTACTCGCGAGCTTACTGTATGAGAAAATTTCTGATGCTCACTTCAAATGTATTGATGACAGGGACCGCAATAGACATCTTTCACGGACATTTAAACGGAATGTTCCTCATGTAAGCAGACATTAGGCATGATACAGTCAGCTCACTTACATAACTGTTGGCATACCTCTCGTTGGGAAAGACTGTTCTAGAGAACACAACCCTTTTAGTAAATATTCTCCTCAATGCGTCATTGTTTGATTAGCATCATCGCACTTCGCACAACAGTGATTGAGAGCCAATTGATGGCCGTTATACCTGGATATCTTGCTCACAAATGTTAGATGTGAACGATTCCATAATCATATTTGTATTGGTTTTGAGCGCCGCATGCCTAGTAAAATAGCAGATTCTGGAATACATGACTTGGGTGCAGTCCAGATGGATGGACAATCTAGCTCACAAAAAATGTTGCATCCGCTGAAGCATTTTATTCTTTGCGCAGATATCTTCCAAATTGCCTCAGTAATATAATGGTTTGCTTCGTGAACAGGAAGGTACACTGGAATAGACATAGGGGCTGCCTAAACTTGATTGACTCGTTGCCCCGTTTCCTTGCAGGTGAACAGCGTCTGTCTGTTATGTGACTTTGACAGATCGGCGCAGGCAAATGCGTAGGGATACTCAAATATAATGGCTAGTGCCCAGGTCTTCATTTAATTCGCAGCATGTCTGCACCCCGAAAGTTGCATTCCAATGAATCTCTATTTTTTTAATAATTAATTCCACTTTTGGAGGCAATGTAGCCCATAGCGCATGGGGAGAAATTAAGTTGAGTCCAAATAAACTGTTTTCCAGCAGTCTTGTTTTTTGATGGTTGATATTTGATTTGGGCTGATGATCGAGGATGCAGACAAATGCTGTCGGATAGCCGTCCTAAGTTAATTTACTTTCCTTGACAGTTTTGCTTTTGTTTTAGTGAAAACAATGCTTTCTTATTTTCAGGAGCTGATTGTCAAAGTCAGGGGAGAGCTTTTCTTTCATAGAGGGTCCATGCCTGAAATCACGTCGCTGCCTATCCCCGTAACTACACAGAATGACTGACACATTCAGGTTTTACCCAAGGTAATTCGGAGTTTTACCATTTTTGTAGCTTTAAGTCGGTGGCCTGAAGCAGATCTCAAAGTTACTTTTCCATGACACGTTTCGTTTATCAAAGCGTTGTCGCACAATTTTAAGCAGTTATTGCTCACCAGCTTAAATTGAGATCCACATTCCAAAAGGGCGCTAAACCTATTTTACCTGTACAAACGTCTATAAAAGGACATTTCTTGTGCACATCTAAAATACAAATTTCACGTGCTCGGCTGGATTTCCTGCTAGTTTCCCGAACGTTCTCGTTTACCTGCTTGCGGGGTCTGACAACGTAGTTGTGCAGAATATTTGCGACACACGCTTTGAATGTGGCCGGGGATGTGACAAAAATGACAAGTGGGCCTATGGTCCTCGGTAAACTGATGTCTAGGTCGTGCCGGGTCATCGCTATGCAACCTTGGACCTGGCCCGGGGTGGGTCTATGTCCCCGGAAAATTTCGTGGTGGCGGTGGTGGATATTGTCTACCTTGTCCAGAGACGTGATGCGGCATGAAACGTTTCTGATACTGTTTTTGAGGCATCCACATTTCTATCGCCCTGTAAAATCTGTCCCTCCATGAGTGTGATGTCATAGGCAGTGTTTAGAGTCAAGGGCTGTTGGCAAAGCAGTTTATTCGCTATCCCTTTCTTCACAAGTCCGTTCGTAAACAATTTTGCTTGGGCCTTTTTGTCCGGGGTGTTTGTAGCGCTTCTGTGCGCTTCCACAGCTAATTGATTTAGTCGCTCGTGGAAGGACTGCAGCGGGTTCGCTCGATTTTTGAGTGGTACGGTTCAGTTTTTCCTCTAAAATGTCGTGATCGCGGAGGTTTGCGTAAAAACGTCGGAAAAAGTCGTTCATCTGGGGCCATCTGCAGTTGTGTTCTCTTTTGCGCCAAAATAAAGATTTCGCTGTCCCGGTTACGAGACGTCCTGCAGCGGTGAGAGTGATTTTGTCGTTACCGTTGCAATCCTGATGGATGTGATCCACATCCACTGATACGAATTTCCAGCGTTTAGGCTGCCAAAATGCGCACAACCAGTAATGATGGAGTTTATGTTAAAGAGGAATACAGATTTCCCGGTCCTTTTCATACATTGTATGCAAATTCTGCCAAATGCAAGAGCCCGTCCGGCAACGGGATCTCCTGAGGTGCGTGAACTATGGTGCTAGAGGGGATTGCAAAATGGAGGATGGACAGTCATCACTTCACATTACTAATGGTTTATAGTCTGATGTATCACCAGATCACCAGTCCTGGCCCTCGTGCTCGTCGGTGGTAGGCTGCGCGTCGGGCTCGGGTTCTGCATCCGCAAACTACGTCGCTTCTTCTGTCGCGGTCTCTGGAGCTGCTGCGCTTACCGTGTCGGCAGAGGCGGCCTGCCTGTTTCGCAGAGGCGAAGGCACTCGAAGTCTTGCGTACTTTGTAAGCGCTGAGTGGGCGTCCGCTGCACTCACTCCTGGTTTCGTGAGCAGGCGGTGAGGTAGTATGATTTAACGATCTTTCCGCTCCTGTTCTAACGTAAACACTTTCCTCTTCCTATCGCTGGTCTTCTGATCTCTTCCGTGGCATCTTCGCTGATCGATATCAACGGAACTTCTAGTGTTTGGTAGGTCGGGTGATAGAGGGTTAATTTGATCTTTTGGTAGTGCTTTTCCAACAGCTTAGCAATGACAGGGGAGACAGGACCAACGGTGATTGGCGAAACAGGAGGTGGTGATATGATCGCAGTTGCAGGTATGACAAATGCCATACAGCAAACAAATGTGACGCTTGTTTGTATCATAACAAACGCAGAAGTGTTTGCGTTTCTTTCTTCTGTTCTCCAGATAAGAACAATGGTATGAAAAGAGCTTCTTCAGAGTGTCGCCTTGATCGGTGGCAAAAATGTCCTTCAAAATCTTCCTAGATCTTCCAACAGGTGCAAGTGCCAAACGCAAAGGAATCTAGTTCCTTTCCCGTGATCCAGCGACTTGTATGAAACGAATGGATCGGTACCTGTACTTCAATAGCCGTACCTTCATTGGAGACGAGCAGTCTGTTCGACGTTGAAGAAACGCTTGGTCCAGTAGATCCGGGTCTGAAGCACCAATGTAACGCTTCACCTGATCCTTCACCATTCTTATTTTCACTGTCCATTAAAAATATAAGTAAGAAGGTTACATGTAATTGGCAACACGATAGTCAGACTCGCTCGCGTTGTTTAAGCAATGCAGAGTCGTGGCCCTGGTCGTGATCTGACCTCATCTCTACCGCTACGCAGTATGCGTCAGGTTATACACACCGAGGGGCGTTGCCAGGTGACCTCTGGTCCCGTGTGGCGCACCCAGGAGTGTTCCATTGCATATCACAATGACTGCGCAGATCTCGTACACGAGCTTAACAAGACTGCAGATGCACAAAGAACATGCCAAAAACAGCGACGAAGCGAGGGAACACGCAAAGAGCGAAAGTGGGAGTAGCAGTTACAATAGTACGGGTTAAATACATCTACCGCATCAGAGCATCTATTTTCTAATCCTATCAACCTATAACCCGGCATATCCAGTTGGAGCTGGTACCATAAACTTGTGCTTCCTTTACAATATCATTTAACATGGCGTATTTTGAACACGTTCATAAAGTTGTTAACCATATCAACCTTTATATGACACATTCGTACCTAAAATTCGCTCACATCCGCGAGCTGTAACACTTCAACGTCAGCGGCGTATTCATCTTTTGCACTCGTGCACCATTCCTTTGATGCTCCAGCGTCTGACCGACGTTCATCGCTAATCACGAGTGAAAATGCACCTTGGTCGTGCTTTACTCTATTCTGAAAAGATTTGAGAGAGTGACATTGCTTTATGCTGTAAAACTCCAGTTTGAGGTTCTAGAGAGGGTCAGCAGCATGTGCTGTATCAAACCGCAAGAAACTAGAACCTTCAAAACTTTGCATCCAGGGACTTTGTTTCTCTGTTTGTTTGTTTTCTTGGATCTTAGTACGTCGGTACTTGGAGTATAGCAACGCCATCTGGGGCCCGTTCGGCAAACTGAACCATAAGCGGCTGGAGTGGGTTCCGCGACGAGCTACCCGTCTTATCTATGAAGTGAGGCGCCGGCCATACCTTGAGAGGCTCGCACCCCTTCAGTTGCCCTCGCTGTACTACCGTCGTCGCAAGGGAGACATGGGAACAGTGTACCAGCTGTTTCACGGAGGTATGACGCTGCCGGAAGAGGAGTTCGTGACAAGACATAACTCGAAAGTGACAAAAGGACCCCAATGGAAGCTGAGAAAACCTTGAACCCCGCAGGGGCACCGGCTTCGGCCGGTGTAGGGGACTAGCGCCCCCCCCCCCCCCCCGGGTCCCAGTTCCGATAACGGGTAGGACAGCGCAAGCTGTTCCTCTCAGAGCGTAGCGACCCTGCTGGTACGTGAGCTCCTGCTCGTTGTCCCGCATGCTCCCTCCACATTACCCGCACTCCCGCATCCGGCCATATCACCATCCTCGTCCTCGTTTTATCGGGATCGCCGTGTCCCTCGCCCACGTCCCCGGGTTGATCGGACCCTGGTAGGCTGAGGGGCGCGTCGTTGCGGGTCAGTTACGGCGCGTCCCATCGCTCCACTTTGGCCAGGATATCCGGGGGCGTGGGGCCCCACACGGGTCTAGCGGTATGTCGCTCGTGTTGCGGTTGGGTGCTCCTTGTGGGCTTCCGCTTGGGGCACCTGGCCGCGCGCAGCGGCTTAAGGGGTCAAGGGGCGGCGGCGCTGAACCACGGTCAGGAGGGCGAGGGGTCTCCCCGGTTACACCTGGCCGTGTGGGAGGCGTCGCTCGCCCCGTATAACACCGGGGTAGTCCTGGCGGCGACCACCTCCCGAGGGAGTGTTGGGCTGCCCCCAGTTGGGCTCCGTGGTGGGTGGGAAGACCCGGTGCCGAAAGAAACCCCCTTTTTGCATGGCATCCTCTACCTCTAAAAATACCCGTCCTCCGAAAGGGGGTCGGAACACGATTACCCAAGGGTGCAGAAGAGACTCTGCTATCCCGGACCACGGATCCTCGTATTCGAAAGTGACGAGATTAGGTTGGCGTCCCTGTCACCGTCTCAGAGACGAAATGGCCGCGACAAATTTGGAAAAATTATCAGATGTGACAAGCTCCGGGATGAAAAAATAGAAGTTGAACTAGGTGGTGACTTGGAGGCGAGTCGGGCTATGAAAGCAACTGAATTTTCGTACAGCACTCGAGACGGGGCTGGTAAACGGGAAAAAACAGTGTCAATGTTAGCGACACCACACAACACCAAAAATTCGTCCAGGGGCGTGGTGAACTGTTTTGACCTGCGTAACGTTGACGAGGAAGAGATCGTGGAGGAGCTCTCGGAGTTTGGAGTGACCGCCGCTTGACGGATCCTTGTCAGAAGAGGGGGAGAGTTAGTGCCCACGAACAACCCTATACTCACGTTCAGTCGCCCTGACTTACCATCCGAGATACGGGTGGAATACGTCCGCGTGAAAGTTCGTCAGTTTGTGCCTACTAACTCCATGCGGTACTATCAGTGCCAGCGATTTGGTCACACGAAACCCAACTGTCGAAACCGCGCAGCGTGTGACAGATGTGCGTCCCTCGAGCACATGAGCGAATACTGTACTTCTGACAAACTCCACTGTGTCAACTGCGGCAAGGACCAGGTTCCACATATGTCGTACGACCGTGCATGCCCAGCCTACGCCAAGGAGAAGGAAGTCATATCAATTAAAACTTCTAAAAACGCATCCTTCCGTGAGGCTCGAGAACTTGATGAAACCCACCCAAAAATATCGTACGCGTCGAAGGTGAAAGCTTCGTTGCCGGACACTAATGTGATCGAAGGAAATGACGGCTGTTCAATTTCTGGAACTTCTAAGGTCATTTGGCCTATCAGTTGTACCCTCAGCACGCGCGCTGGATTCGCAGCCAGCACCCCAAGCTCCTTCCCCACCAACCGAGCAGTCGCCCCAGTGCGATTTCGCCCCCACCAACCAGTGGCCGCCGTGCTGCCGGCCTCCTCGGCACCGGTTGGATCGCCAACGGATGACGGCTGGACGGCGGTTCGGCGTGGCTGCAGTCCTCGCGCGCTGTCGGGTATTCCCTTGTCTGAGACACCACCGGTCCCCTCATCACAGACACCCCTCGCCAGTGTCTGTGGGCGTGTAGCAGAGACGATGGAGCGTCAAGAAGCCGACAGGCGCGCCCGCGAAGCCAAGCGAGCACGTCTGGTTGAGCAAGAGAGGACGAAGGCGATTAACCGGCTGTCGGGAGCGGACCATTGACTCGCTCCCGCGGGGGAAGCCGGTTCACTGCCCAGACGACGCGTAGAGGCCCCTGGTGGATCATCCGGGGTTCGAAGGCAACCGATGGGCCCTCCTCCTGCGCCGCCTTCTAGGGTCACGGCTTCGCCGGCGCCGTCCCCGTCTAGAGTGAGGCGCCCGGAAAAGCGTGGCCCTCCCTGGCCCATATCGCCCACAGACGGCAGCCCACGTATTCGGCCTAGAACCCGGCCGGCGTCGGTGAGATCAGACCCCGGTGGATCCTTGCACCCCGTGGCTGGACCGTCTGGGTCGGCTACGGCCGGCGCAGCCGAGTACTTTCAAAGTAAGTCTGTCTTACACTTACATCCCACTCACATGCTCCCCGCCCGTAGGCGTCGATACTGCGGAATGATAGGAAGTTAAGGACCGTCCTAACCTCTAAGCTACATGACGAATATCTTACAGTGGAACTGCAGGGGCGTCCGAACAAGCTACCAGGATCTCCAAGTATGCGTACACAAACGACGTCCGGCGGTGATATGTCTCCAGGAGACAAAACTGGCACCTGGCAGCGTTTTTGGTCTTTCGGGTTATGCTATTTGGCGGCGAGATTTGCCAGCTGACCCTGTTGCACATGGTGGCGTCCTCCTGGCCATGCACCACAGCGTGCGGGCACAAAGGCTGACTCTAAACACGGAGCTTCAAGCCATCGCAGTCAGTGTTGTTAAACTGTCATACGATCACCATGTGCTCAGTCTTCTTGCCTCCTGAGACCGGGTTTCCGTCCGCTCATCTGAGACACCTGGTGGCTCAGCTTCCGCCGCCTGTCCTCATATTAGGTGATTTTAACGCTCGCCACTCAGCGTGGGGATGTATCCAGACAAACACTAGCGGGAAACGCTGCGAAGCCGTCATACATGAAGAATCGCTGTGCCACTTAAACACGCGCACTTGAACCCGTTTTACACTCCCATCGGGGCAGGCATCAGCAATCGACTCAAGTCTTTTGAGCCCACAACTTATCAACCATTTTGACTGGTCGGTGCCAGAAGATCCATTGGGAAGTGACCACTTTCCCATCCGGATCAAGTACCAGGCTGACGTTTTCCTTGGTTCTCGACCACAGTGCTGGAATTTTAGAAAAGCTGACTGAATTGAGTTTCGAGCGAGGATCGAGCACTCCCTTATTATGCAACCAGCATATTATGCAACCAGCAACCAACCAACCAGCAACCAGTAAACCCCCGTTAGTAGAGGATTTGACCTCGTTGATTTTGCGGTCTGCAGAAGGGTGCTTACCGCGAACGTCGGGCTGCCCTCGTCGTCCTCCTGCCCATGGTGGACGCAGCAGTGCCGGGACGCCACATGTGCGCGTAAGCAGTGCCCTCAGGAAGTTTGACCGCCGGAGCACTACTGAGAATCTAGTTGCATTTCGACGAGCACGAGCGCCTGCTAGACGCACCATTCTAGAAGCTGAGCGGGCATCTTGGCGATCGTACGTCGGCGAACTAAACTGCCAAACACCTGCATCCAATGCATGGGCGCGGATCAAACGCATTGCTGGACAGCACTCGTCTGTACCACACCCTGTACCCCGTATGAATGGACGTGACATTGTATACCAAGCTGACGTAGCAAATGAAATCGCCCTCGCATTCTCCGGTGTGGTAACAGCAATGCCATCCCGCAGTTTATACGCCACCGGATCCTCTGCGGGGCATCCCCCAGTGGACTTCAGCACGACGGAGCAGATGTCGTAGGGCCGACCTTGTACAATGGCCGAACTAATTTCCGCAATCGGATCGCTGCGCAAAGTGGCAGCGGGTCCGGATCTAGTTCACAACGCCATGCTTAAGCAACTCCCCACTTCAGTAGTTGAGGCCCTCTCAGCAGCTTACAACAAACTCTGGTCGACTGGAGGTTTTCCAGAGCATTAGCGTGAGTCATACATTGTCCCTACGCTCAAGCCCGGTAAGAGTGGGGCTAACCCTGCCGACTATCGCGCTATCTCACTGACATCATGCATTTGTAAGTTGATGGAACGAGTGGTAAATGTACGTTTGTCGTGGTTTTTGGAGCGGTTCGATTTTTCACGGCTGCTCAATGTGGATTCAGGAAAAATCGCAGTATCGTTGACCATCTTATAGATCTCGACACGAACATCCGCACCAGTTTAAGGGAAAAACGACACGTTGGCGACGTGCTTTTTGATGTTGAAAAAGGTTATGATGCGACGTGTGGTTACGGCATCCTGGACAAGCTTTTTCATTATGGCATTCGAGGAGCCATGGGCACATTCTTACCGAACTTTATGACTGATCGTTTTTTTCAGAGTTCGTGTTGGCTCACACTTTTCGGATAGGTACCAACAAGAAAATGGCGTGCCCCAGGGCAGTTCTGAGCATCGCTTTGTTCGCTATGATGATAAACGATATTGGTGAATATCTTCCAAAGTCTGTCAGTCGCTCTCTCTCTCTCTTCGAGCACGATGTCGCCATCTGGTACGCCTCGTCAAACCTTGCTTCTTTGGAGCGTCACTTGTAGTTGGCTGTGATCACCCAGGAAAATGGAGAGTTGTAAACGGACTACGTCTCTCGACTTCGAAAACAGTCGCTATGCACTTTTGCAGACGACGTCGTCAATGCCCCACCACGGCTTCAAGGCTATACGGCCAGACCATTCCGAACCAATCAAGTACCCGCTTCTTGGGCCTGCAGTTTGATAACCGTTTGATCTATGGGTCACATCTGAAAACCCTACGTGACAACTGTTTTAAAGCATTGCACGTATTGAAGTATGTGTCTCGAACATGTTATGGAGCGCGCAAAAGAACACTGCCACTGCTATACCGCTCACCTATACATTCGAAATTTGACTAAGGTTATTTTATTTATGACGCACGCATTGTGACGGGACCATCTAGGACGTCGTCAGTTGATAGCCTTACCGTGGAAGTAAATGAGCCGGCGTTGGCACTGAGAATGGAAATGCTTGCGGTACTTTTGCAAGCTGGCTCAATTTCCGAACGATTCGACTCACCGAGCAATTTTTTCACGTGATGTAGGCATGTTCTAAAGAAGCGAAAGGCCGCCCGGTATTCCATTTGGTGTCCAGATGAAGAAGCTGTTTCGGGAAAGCGACATAAGTCTGCGTGGTGTGCTAAGGTCGCGTCCTGTATTATTGCCTCATGGGAGCTTATCTCACCAAAAGTGGATGTATCCCTTTCATGTGTCAGCAAACAGGGAGCGACCCCATGCGACTTGAGATCGAAGGCCCTGAAGCACATCGGGTCGTTCATAGGATTTCAAGCCACATATACTGATGGGTCCAAAACGGAGGTGGGCGTTGGCGGCTGCATTTGTTAATGGCCAAGCCACCCGCTCCTTTTCTTTGCCGAAACACGCCTCAGTTTACACGTCCGAGCTCGTTGCAATCAGTAAAACCCTATGCTTCATCGAAGTTGGTGAGAGCAACTCACACGTGATCTTATCCGATTCTTTGAGCAGCCTGTTAGCCCTGACAGCCTTTAAGCCACCTTGTCCCATTATACAGGATATTTTAGTTCGCCTGACTGCGCTGGATCTCGCTGGTAAAACCGTCGTCCTATGTTGGATACCGAGTCATGTGGGTATCTCAGGTAACAAGCGTGGTGACGCGGCCGCAAAACGGGCAGCGCGTGCACCTTGCACCCGTTCTTTACCCTTGCCGGCAAGGGACTTTTACCCTGCCATGGCGACCTTTGTGAAGGAGAAATGGCAACGCTGCTGGGACGCCGTTGTAAGCAAAATGTTAAAGGTGATCCAGCCACGACTGGGTACATGGCCGTCAAGCTCACGTAAGTTGAGACGCGAAGAAGTAACCCTCAGCAGATCACGAATTGGCCACACGCACGCAACACATAGCTACCTTTTGTGCGGTGGAGAACGGCCTAAATGTCCTCGCTGTGATGCACTACTTACGGTTCGCCACGTTATTCACTCATGCCCACAGTTCAACGAAGGGCGGGCACTTTGCTTCGGACGAGATGCGTCAGGTCTTACCTTTTCAGACCTTATCGGTGACGATTCTCGCATGCTTGGCACCGGGCAGCTGTTTTCATTTTTGATAAGCGTAGGATTCACAGTCATTCATACACCTCGGGCGCAATATTACAATTATATTGTATTAATATACACCTCTGTCATGGGCGCAAAATGACCCAGAAGTCGGCGCGCCCTAAAACCCCAATCATCATCATGAGAAAACCTCGAAATGACTCTCGCCCGTCGCAATTCGTTCAGCAGCGGGTCGTCAACGATTTAAATGCTCTTCCACACCCGGTCGTGTCGTCATCATAAGTTGAACAATTCAAGTCAAGGCTTGATGTGCAATGGACTGACATCATGTATGACATATTACACTAAATCTACCCATAATTTGAGGCTGTTTGGTTACCGAACCGGGTGCCTGACTAGACGGGGACCGACAGGCCTGGTGGCCTTATATAATTCCCAATCACCACAAGGTAAGGTGAGGTGGTGTAAGTATCTATGGACACACTAGCTTGCGGCAACGGGACAATAATGATGCGTCGAGAACTAATGCAGTAACTTGACTAAAACACTGGCATACCGTTGTCATCGGACGTGCAATAGGACCTTGGGCATGCTGAACAGACATGCTCATTTTCAGAAAACGCTTGAAAACGACAACCGCCCTGATCACAAAAGACAGTTGCTAGCTGGTAGTGGCTAGTCGACAATATTCATCTCCTCATAGCTATGTCAGGCAGCGCATTCCGTTCGATGACCTCCGTTAGTCGGAGTCTGCCGTGCAGAGCGAGCGCAGCTTGCAGCAGAGCTCCAGCGTGTGCTCCTCCTCTTCCCGGCCACGCAGCTGCTGCTCTCGCAGGTGCAGCTGCTCGATCAACAGCAGCTCGGGTCGGCGGCACTCGGCTGCCGCCCGTCCGCCGCCCTCGGCCAGTACGACCAGCGCGCCCAGCAGGTGCTCGTGCCAGGTGGCGTGCGGCGAAGCCAGCAGGCGGCACGCCGCCGCCACCAGGCCGGCGGCCAGCGCGGCGTGGCGCAGGACGGGACTCTCGCCGCATGTGCTGCTAAAGAAAAAGGCGACCCTGTTCTGCAGGCGCGGCGCGTCGACCTGCAGCGTGCGCACCAGTGCCGCACAGCCGCCGTCCGCGCACAGCTGCTGCTGGCCGGCCGGACAGCCGTGCACCAGCGCTGAGACCGCTTGCATGGCCATCACACGCGCTTCTGGCACGGCGTCGTGCTCCACCATCCGCAGCAGTTCCGGCAGCGCGCACTCGCGCAGCGCCTCCCGCTGGCAGTGCGCGTTGTAATACACCATGTCGGCGAGGACGCCGGCAGCAGCGGCGCGAACCGCGCTATCGCCGCTCGCCAGCAGACAGCACACGGCGCGCAGACCGCCAATCCGCTCGAACGCGTTAGCGGTGAGCTCTGTCGCGTCCTCGCGCAGCGCTCGCAGCGCCGCGAGCTGCTGCTCGGAGTCGGGCCCGGTGAGCGCAGCCAGCGCCGCGCGCAGCGTCTCGGCGCCGCGAGTTCTGGCGCCGTCGAGAGCCGCTTCCAGGAACTGGTGCCGCTCCCCGTCCAGAGGCGCCGCCGCACCGCGTGCGGTGCTGTTCCTCAGGCTGGCACGCAGCAGGGTGCGGAGGTCGTGAACGCGGTCACGCCGGTCATCCGCAGACATGGCTCTGTCGGATGAAGATGTGGGCTTTACCGGCTTGGTACGCAGGATTTGGAAATATTTGTAGCCCGAAATGTTTGGTTGTCTGTGGAACAAATGGCTTTTCTATATGAGGTACTCTTTAAAATTTTGTCATCTTTGTGGGATCGGGTTGCTGACTTTGTCTTCTTAGTTTTGTTTTCTAGCTGTCTTTACTGTACTCAGAATTCACCTGGCTGCGTCTTAGATTTTTCATCGGTCATTTAAGCAGCATTTTGACTTTTAAATTAACAAATGCTTTATAGAAGTAATTCACCTATATACCGCCTGCAAAACACCTGAAGTACGCAAAGAGAGGCAGTCTGGCAGCTTGTTTCCTGTTGCGTTATGTCTGTTAGCTCCCGCCAGGCTGATAGCAGACGCTCAAATACCACCTACTTGAGGCGCGGGTGGTCAAAGATTAGGAATGTTTGTCTGGTATTTGAAAGGGGCGTAACATGCGCTGGTGCATAGGGCACTCCGAAAGCTGCAGCTATTGTGTCGGCCTGGAGAAGTCCCGCAAGCGTAACAGATGGCGGCACTTCAGAAAACGTCCATCGTACTTACCAACTGCAGGGACACGGCCCAGGTGGAGCACGCAGCGAGTTTGAATTATCCCCCAAAGCGTCAAAAAAGTCTTATCAAGAGGAGAAAACGAGCAAAACAAGCGCCGAAAGCGTTTACAGCAAAGGTTCGCTGCAAACTGAGCAAACTGAGTGACTTGATATGAGAGCATGCTGCCAGGGGCGGATCCAGGATTTAATCAGGGGAGGGGCCACGTTTTGCTGCAGTGTCCCCTGGAACTTGGTGCCCCCTCACAATATGTCACCTTATTTCGGTTACTACATTTCATATTTCGCTTTCCATCGGTAAACTGTCTTCCGTTGGAGCGGGCCGCAGGATTTCCTCCGATTTATCTGTAAAGGTGAATTTTATTGTTTTACTTATTTATGTTAAATTTCCTTGTCTAAAGGAGAAGGTCCGAAGCTACCTATATAAATCATCAACATGAATTAAGCAGCAAATAAAACCAAATTAAGCATGGATTAAATGTGTGCGTCGAATGAAGCACAGGAGCTACGCAACTTCCAATTGTTTATTCGGTCGCTCTATATAAAAGGAGTGCAGTCATGGATGTTGCAGGATTTTTTAGGGGTTTTACAAAGGTGATGATTGATTCGTGATTTCAACGCCAGCGGGCATCCAAGATCAAAACAGGGTGAGAGGGTTACATTAATATGCATAGCCCTTGTTCACATGGAACAGTTTGGCCCTCCCTCAGTATTCAACGGCGAAAATCACATAAATTGACTTTAAGTATGCGCACTCGCCGTGTAGGAGAAAGAACACCGACGCCCGGTGTTGCAGTAACCATGGGTCGTTCGACATCTGTCCCACAGTCAGTATCTAGTAGCGGTCAATGTCAAACGACCATGCATCGAAAATTGATGCTTTCGAACGCTTTATGAAGTCAACTGGCGTGCGTCTGGATGGTATCCTGGGTCGAAGATTTCGCCTGTGCGTTATTTGGATTGTTACTCTGGACCGATTAGCTGTTACAGTACCACGAACTCATGGCGCATTGCCGCAGTCTCTACTGGTCGTGTTGCTGTAAGTGCTAATCTCCTCCAGGAATCAATTCGGGATTGCACAGGTAAAAGTCCCTGGTCAGGGGCTGAAGGACATTCCGTCCCAGCCCAGGATCCCTAGTGGCTACCATCATGGCGATATGGGGACAAGGTCCCCCTGCGGTCGATACGGAGGTCGTCAGAGAGATCTATCAAACACTGACCCCCGCTAATGCGGCAGGTTCTCTGACCCAAACATTTGGCACCAGATCGACGCGGGGTCCGCACTGATGCAAAAGGATGTCTTATGGGCGCAGATAATTTGTATTCCCTGAGACACCATTTTGACATTTATCCGCCCTTGCTTGAAACGGCGCGGAGGGCCCCTTGTTCGGTACTGGGGTCTCTGCCTGACACAGGGCGTTTCCACTAGCTTATTGTGGGTATGAGACATTGGACTGCCATTCTCATAGCTCATTTTAATGTTACAAGGTCTCTGACCAGCGCAAGAGCCCCCCCCCCCCCCCTTTGACACGCCGGGCTCCGTCCCTGTCCCTGTTCAGCAAATGTGCACTTGGCTGACCACTGCCCACAAATGTGCACTGACGACAAGTAATCCTCTGCTTGGCACGGTGGGCCCATGACGAGCACATAGGTCCTTCACAGCGTCAGGGGCCCTGAACATTGCAAGAGACCTTCTGATTGACACTTGCAGCTTTGTTCTTGCATGTGAAGGGATTCAGACCAGTGCATAACCGACTGTTCAGCATTGGTGGATTCAGTCAGCTGACTTACATAGAGGCCGTCACTGTTTTATGAAATGAAATATTTCACTATTTTATGAAACCCCGATCCGTGCAAGAGGCCCTCTGACTGACTGGATATTTTGACATCTTAGTGTCCGGCCGTCGGACTGGTGTCTCCTCGTATGACCTCGGGTCCTGCCTTTCCGGCCCCCAATCAGGCCTTTAATCGTGGGCTTTGGGCGGCTTTTTGGGCCCTCGTGCCCTTGGGACCGTGATACTTCGAAGCGGCATCAGAACGCCATAGGAGCCAAGGGGGAGGGGGCATGGCCCCATGCCCTCTCCCCGTCTGGGTCCGCCGCTGCATGTTTCTGATAAGTGACGACGACAAACTGATATGGCATGCCGTAAACGCCAGTGTTAATTCCACTGCACTCAGGGTCAGCCCGCCAGGTTTCCTTTGTGAGACATAGCTGGCCTCGGGTTCAGGGATGAAAGTGAGGCAGTTTCGGGGATAGACCCGTCTTTAGTTTATTTTAGGGTATACTTATCCAAAAAAGCCACGAGGCGTTACCCATGGGACAGTTCACTAAAACGTATTTTGCCAAGTTATATTCCTAGCTCTTTCTGCACCGTCTCTAACGGCATTACATGTTCAACATCCTGTTGCTGCAGCGACTGTGACCGTGTTGTTATGCCGTCGGTGCAACGGGTGCACGTTTCCGGTGCGTGCCCGCGCCCCGTCATCATGATCACGCACGATCACGCAAGTGGGGACATCGTGATGTGGCAAACGTCATTTGACTGGGTGGGCAATCCTGGGCAAGACATAAAAATAACATAATGCTCGTGATGATGTAAGCCGAGGTCAAAGACAAGATCATGTTAGGAGATTTGTGTGCGTGCCAGTTCAGTATGATGCACACAGTCGCACAAAATGGTCGCATGTTCAGTGACGCTCAGCTGAGTCCATCAGTGCTCTCTCTCTCTCTCTCTCTCTCTCTCTCTCTCTCTCTCTCTACTCTCTCTCTCTCTCTCTCTCTCTCTCTCTCTTCTCTCTCTCTCTCTCTCTCTCTCTCTCTCTCTCTCTCTCTCTCTCTCTCCTCTCTCTCTCTCTCTCTCTCTCTCTCTCTCTCTCTCTCTCTCTCTCTCTCTCTCTCTCTCTCTCTCTCTCTCTCTCTCTCTCTCTCTCTCTCTCTCTCTCTCTCCTCTCTCTCTCTCTCTCTCTTCTCTCTCTCTCTCTCTCTCTCTCTCTCTCTCTCCTCTCTCTCTCTCTCCTCTCTCTCTCTCTCTCTCTCTCTCTCTCTCTCTCTCTCTCTCTCTCTCTCCTCTCTCTCTCTCTCTCTCTCTCTCTCTCTCTCTCTCTCTCTCTCTTCTCTCTCTCTCTCTCTCTCTCTCTCTCTCTCTCTCCTCTCTCTCTCTACTCTCTCCTCTCTCTTCTCTCTTCTCTCTCTCTCTCTCTCTCTCTCTCTCTCTCTTCTCTCTCTCTCTCTCTCTCTCTCTCTCCTCTCTCTCTCTCTCCTCTCTCTCTCTCTCTCTCTCTCTCTTTTGCTGGCGTAGCATTAACACGCGCCCGGGTGGCCCGCTAGATACCCTTCGTTCGGTGTGGGTGACCCCCTGAGATCTCGGGAACTAAGAAGGCTAGAGACACAAAATTTACAAGGTGTGTTGATCTGTATGTGAACTCACTTGGATCAAAGTTTGAAGTTCCTCGGTTATGACCTTCGGGTCAAATAAGGTCAACAGTGTCAAATTCCAGGTTGGTCTCCAAAGTGCCCCCAGAATCTAGGTAACTGCTCCTAAGAGAAAGGTTACATGTTAATTTAAGGTCAATGACCTTGTCTGACCTTTCAAAGGCCATGGCGATTAAATCATACCAGACTGTTCTGAGTTTTGCATTTGAATAAGCGACAAAGATTACGCTAGGCAGTGTGCTTCTAAAGACAAATGTTGACCTGGGTCAGTTTAGGTCAATGCCCTTTTCTGGCCTGTAAGAAGTCTATGAAATATGTATAATACGGTTCCTGCCATAAATAAATTTCAAATGAGCACCAGCAACTATCAGATACAGCAAGCCCTAGAGTGACAAAACAGGTTGGTTTCAACCTTGGTTTGGCCTTATACCTGACCTTAGGTCAACATGATCTGCTCATTCAATATTTGTGTTGCCTTAGACATCATTTCAGAGATGTACAGCTTCGTCTAACACTCCGTTGTTGCATCAGATTGAACGATTCCCTAGAAATTGACTTTGCTGAAACCATGGCCTGATTTTGACCTGCCATAGGTCAGCGAACTTATGAGGTACATGTAAATTGTTGAGACCAAACGATCCGCTTTTTAATTGACTACAGCTCTGAAAAAATTTGGCGCGTCTGCGCTGCGCCGTTCGGAAGCCATTCTGGAAAAGCCCATTCTGGAAAAGGGGGCCAACTTGACCCCCCACCCGAGCGCGTGTTAAAACAGTGTCAAGTTAGATCAGGCAGAATGCATTGCAGAACTTGGCACATTGACGAAAAAACTTGGCGCGCGCATTGCCAAACCGGTTTCTACCAAAGTTCTCTCCTTATCAGATCATGTTGTTCCAGGAACCATGTAAGTCATTTGTTAGCAGTTATTTCGGACAGGTTACATAAGTACGTTGTCAGCGAGACTGAACGGTAGTCAAATGGACAATTGCTAGCTTTCCAAGCTTTCAAAATAGATGATTGCTTCCCACCACTGTTCTGGGAAATCGTGTTCGGTCAATGTGCTGTCAAACAGGGCGAGGAGACCCAAAAGGGACTCCTCGCCCAGCCAATCCAGCGTCTTGTTGCATATATCATCAGGTCTAGGTGTGCCACCCTATGTGCTGCGAAGCGCATGTTTCAGTTATTTGACAGAAAACGTATCATTAGCGGGAGGCCATTATTTTTGGATTTTACTTCGTTGTTACATTAGAAACGTTTGATTTCATCGGCCATACGAGTTTTCGCGAAATGATCATTTTGAAGGGCTCGGAGTTTCCATTTGGAGGACTCGCTCCGGCGGGAGCAATGTCATTAGACTCCCTGTACATCACTACGGAAATTGTGCCATTCATTTGCCTATTTTCCTATGGCGACTGCCTGCCATTCGGTGTACAAAGGGACTGGTCTTGTGGTGTCTGTGGTACACTAACACCGCCACTGCGCCATTGTGATAGAAACACTACTACCCACTCTCGCTGTGCCCGAAGCTGCTGTTTCATGTGTAGACAGAGCCAATCGTCCTACAGCTCCGAGGTCCAGGACTGCTGGACGAACGCCCGGCCTCAACCCTCGCTGAGCTGAATGGGCTTGCTCCGGGATGTGGTAGGCAGCTCTCGGGGGCCCACTTATCGACGGAGATACAGCAGGACCCACCGCTAAGCCACAGGCGTGGTGGACCTGAGCCACAGGGCGCAGTGGACCTGGTCCACAAGACGCAGTGAACCTGAGCCACAGAACTCACCGCTGAGTCACAGGACGCAGTGGACCTGAGCCACAGGACTCACCGCTGAGCTACAGGACACAGTGGACCTGAGCCACAGGACTCACCGCTGAGCTACAGGACACGGCGGACCTAGGCCACAGGACACACCGCCGAGTTACAGGACGCAGTGGACCTGAGCCACAGGACTCGCCGCTGAGCCACAGGACGCAACGGACCTGAGCCACAGGGTTTGCCGCTTAACTACAGGACCCAGTGGACTTGAGCCACAGGACTCATCGTTGAGCCACAGAATGCAGTGGACCTGAGTCACAGGGCGCAGTGGACCTGAGCCACAGACGTAGTGGACCTGAGCCACAGGACGCAGCGGACCTGAGTCACAGGACGCAGTGAACCTGAGTCAAAGGACTTATCGCTGAGCGAAGTGCGTCTGGAAGCTGATGCAGGCGATGGCGGTGGATGGAATGAGAATAGCCGTGCGGACTCTGCCACAGAAGGCACTTGCACCCGCTGACCCTATTCCTTAATCCTTACACGAAGACGTAACGGCATCAGATGAGGCGAGCGTGGAGAAAAAAGTCTGCACACACTCGCCGATTGGCATGCTTTTAAACGCATTCAGACCACAAATTATCAGCACGTCAGTGGCTCCGGATATCACCAGGGGTACGCCCCACGTCAGTGCCTCCGGATATCACCAGGGGTACACCCCACGTCAGTGGCTCCGGATATCACCAGGGGCACGCCCACGTCAGTGGCTCCGGATATCACCAGGGGTACGCCCCACGTCAGTGGCTCCGGATATCACCAGGGGTACGCCCCACGTCAGTGGCTCCGGATATCACCAGGGGTACGCCCCACGTCAGTGGCTGCGGATATCACCAGTGGTACGCCCCACGCTGGTTTAGTCAGGTCGTTTCCGTGAGACTTCCCTGCAATCGTCCGCTTATGTCCACGCTGGGCCTATCTAAAAGAACCACCCTCCCTCGCCTTGGTAGTCATGATGGCTTTTTGGATCAGAAGAACCGGACAGCCTTGGAAAGGTAAAACATGCCCTTGACCACAGTCAGCCCAATAAAATGCTTTCCTTTGTTATCTGAATGTTGTTATCTTGCCTCCGCTCAACTTCCGCATCGTATGTCCATTCAACTCTTCTCATTTACGCGTCTAATTGTCGGGCACCTGTAACATCTTACGGCCTCAATGGATCGGCGTCCATTCCTCATCGACAGACTTCGCATCATTGTGAAGTTAGTGGGAGCACCGGTGTCCAAAACCGAACAGGGATGGAATGGTAGCCAACGCGTACTCTAACGAAGACTGCCATCAACCGAAATGTCAAGATGATAGCGTCAGTGTTGACAAGATCGCCCCTCTCCGCTATTCTGATGCGCTTCTCCGTCGCCGTGCCCTCATCAGACACCTCCTCAACTGCGATCTTCTCACTCAGACCCAGAGATCGCGGTACGTTTTTGCGCCTTTGATGCGGCTTTTTTGATCGATGGGCATGCACACCAGTGACACTTAGGCTTTCTCAAGTTTTATCCGTCGGTTCCCGAGGACTTTTCAGATCTTGAGGACTATCTCTGCGTGTCCTCGTGCCTTGTAGGATGGCTGGTTTGTGCTCAGCATTTGTTTCATATCGTCGTCCGTTGCAAACCTCACCTCTACACATCCATCAGCGAACACCAAATGATCCTCTGGCTTTCCTATCTTTGAAAATGCCGGTTTACATTGAAATGATTCATGGGTGGGAGATCGCTTGCCCTTGGCGTCCAGCTTCGTGTATCGCACGACCCAAAACTACGGCAAGGATGGAGTTGCGGCCGGTCTACAGGTATCACTGGAGTTCGGGTCCGCCGCTTGAGCATCTTCGTCGCTGCGGGAGGTGTTGTGATGGGATTTCGTTAAGCATGTGCCACATAAGTTTACTTTGTATTCTGAACCACCCCGGTGTCGAACCTGGGTGCCCACCCACCTCGGAGCACAACTGAGGGACGGCCCAACGTTCCCCTGGGAGCTGATCACGGCCAGGCATCCCACGACGCTGAGCAGGGCGAGCGATACCTCCCACACCGCCAGGTGTAGCCGGGCAGACCCCTACCCGTCCTGACCGTGTCTCAGCGCTGCCACCCTTTGGCCCCTTCCACGTGCATCCAGGCGCACCAAACGAAGGGCACCCAGCCGCGGCGCAAGCGACAGGCCAGTATGGCGCCCTACTGGCTCCCCGCGTCCCCGGATATCCTGGCACAGGTGGAATATTGGGACGCGCCATGAAATACCGGCACGACGTACCGCTCAGCCACCAGGATCCTGTTCAGCCCAGGGACGCGGGCGAGAGGGCACCGACCCCGATAAAACGAGGATGAGGAGTGGTAAGAATGCGGGATGCGGGAAAACGTGCGTCGGGGACAGAGCGGGCGGGAAAAGAGCAAGAGCTCACATGCCGCCAGGGTTGCTAGGCTCTGGAATGAACGGTTTGCACTGTAAGCTGGTTAACGTAGCTGGCGCTTAGGGGATCGACCTCATAACTGCACGGGTAAGATATACACCATAGTGTAAGTTTCAAACCGTAGAAATTGATTGTCAAGGTCTTTCGAAAGCATCATTTCCCGATCATGGTCGTTCTTGCGCGCCCGCCGCCCTCCTGCTGGTGTTAACAGCGGTGGCCACCGCTGCGGGGCGCCACCGACTCTTAACCCCAAACATCGGTGTTTTGCTCCTAAAGACTGTGAGGGTGCATACTCAAGCGGCCAAACTTATTTTACCTTTTCGACTACTCGTTCTGAAATTTATGAACCCATTCAGGCAAACATGGGGCGCTGTCGTCGATAGTAAAGCTTTGACCCTGTCCCAATCCACCTGATTGAACCGTGTGGTCCCATACCTTTTCCGAGCAGGGGCCCCCTGGGTAGAGCACTACGGATCATTACTTTTCCCAGCCAGGAGCTGAAATGTTTTTTCCGTTCCAGCCCACGTACCTACCGACTGCCAAATGGCGACACAGTGGCTGGGTTTTCTGGTCGAGCCGGAAGCCCTTAGGGGGTACATCATACCCCGGATTCCCCTCTGACGTGGAGGGCCCCTTGACCGGAGCAGTTAACCCCGAACCGACACAGGGGCCCGTACTGACACAAATGAATCTGGTACAGCTACACGAGGTCTGATACAAGAATCCCAGTTCGGCTGTTCGGTCCCCCGGCTGAAACCAGGCGGAGGCCCTCCACTTGTGGTGCTGAATCACCTGGCTGAAACCAGGCGGAGGCCCTCCACTTGTGGTACTGAATCACCTGGCTGAAACCAGGCGGAGACCCCTTCCACTTGTGGTGTTGAATCGCCTTGCTGATACAGGCCGTCCATTAACTTATTTTAGACACTTTTATTGCCATTTTACATTTCTCCTTCCATTGCTAGAAGGTCACGACGAACGCTAGAGGCTCTCTGACATGCAGGGTCCTAGCCCCATCCCTGCTCAGCGAATGACCCCAGGACAACTCGGCCAGCGGGCCTTTTGCCGACGGAGGCCTTGCTTCTTGCCACCGACCTTGCCACCGTTAAGTGCTATGGGTCCACTAACCGACTCTTATTGTTTCTGGGTTCCGACCTAATGCACTCGGCCTTAAATGGCATTCGGCGGCCCCGCCCTTGCGCTCACTTGCGAAATTGGGCACAAACGCCAAACAAACACAGAGCCGACTGTTCGCACTTGACGCTCGCTGAGCAACATAGAGGACTCCATTATCCCAGAGATATCACGAATGGCGCTAGAGGACGACATTTGACTGGCATTTGACTCACTCTGACCAACATTTGAGTGTCGGCGCTGTGGCTGGGTCTCTCAATATGACCTGCAAACAGTGCTTTGGACCCTCCAAGCTTTCCAATCTTGATCCTGCGTCCCGCGGTGCCCCTCAGGCCCTTCGAAACCTGCGAGGAAGAGGAGCATGTGTCCTCTTTGTCCACCTGTGCGCGCCTCTGAACCACACTGACAATGCTGTCCATTCAACCCTTTACGTCACCGAGCAGGCAAAATTCCATGAGTCACAACAGTGCTGGAAACTCGCAGGCTACAGGCACCACCGGCCGCATGACGCTACACATGCGCAGCAGTTGCAGCCATGACAGAACGACGCAACGAGATACAGATAACTACTACATAATTGGTAATTTCACTGTGAACCAGGGGCATCACTATCATTTTTCATCAGGTACCTGTACTAGTTGGCTGGGGGGGGGGGGGGACAGAAAGGGGTTGAGAAATGTCTGCTGGCGATAGCAGACACGAATAAATGCGATGTTTCCTCTGCTTACGGGGAGTGACGTGTCTCAGATGAAAAGTGCAGCCTGTGATCCCCGACAAGCCAACATAGAGGGCCCAGAGACAGCGTTGACGGCCTCGGGGCAATAGGGAAAACCCAATACAAATATGGAGGGCCCCTGAGCAATCGGGATGGCCCAAGCAGTTTAACATCTAGGCCCATCGGTAACCGCGTAATATCTAGGGCCATCGGTAATCGCGTAGCATCTAGAGCCATCGGTAACCATGTGGCATCTAGAGTCATCGGTAACCACGTGATATCTTTCTGACCACATGGCAATTAAACAGGACCGATGTGGAGGGCCATCAGACAGCTGACTGTACCACGGCCGCTGAACATACAGCGTCCTCGTCAACAGTGAAGATCCTCCGAGAATATGGGAGAACCCAGTACCACTGCCGCCGGCCCTCATGCAATCAAGGGCACGCTGCATGTTAACACAGGGGGCTTCCGTGAATGTCGTAGGATCTTCCTGTCAAACGAGACGAATGCACGACCAACGTGATGGGCCGCCGACCGATCGAGCATGCCTGAACAGTTTAACAGATAGAGTGGGATAGGGGATAGGATATTTAACAAAAGCGTGTGTTCCTAGGCAGATGGTAGCAGATCATCAGAGGCAGAGGCAGACCAGTGTAGAAGGCCCCCTGCGTATACTGAGTGGCTCGGTATATTGAATCGTGCCGACTTACCTTGACTAGCCATGTTAACTTGCAAGGTCAAGGCCGCTGTCCGCAAACGCCATTTAGAAGAAGAGGCGTTGCAGCAAGGAGCAGAGGTGGCAGCTGAACCCTGCCGGTAGGCTAGGTGGAGGTGGGGGGGGTGGGGGGGGGGGGGTGGCATGAACATGTCTTGCCCTTTAAAATTTGGGAAGCTCCTTTTTGCTCGTTTCCCGGATCATAATTCCTTTATGGATTTGGTAGCTCATACTCATACCCTTTGCTTGTTTCCTGGATCATAATTCCTTTATGGATCTGGTAGGTCATACTCATGCCCTTTGCTTGTTTTCTGGATCATGAGTCCTTTACGCATTTGGTAGTTCATACTCTAGATCAAGAGGCCTTATCTTGTGTTAAGAAGTCATTTGTCTTGTTCTGGTAACCTCCGTTGTGAGCTAGGGGCCATGTTCTGGAACAAGGGGCTATTTTCATGCATCAGATGACGCCAGTTCAGGACAAGAATGTGCGGTTGTCATAATGAGGCTCCTGGCTGGATTTAGAACACCCCCCCCCCCTTGTAGTTGTAAGGATTTGACGCTGAATTAGGATGCACAATTAAACATTAGGAGTCTGCGTGCTGGAACAGGAGTCACTGTTCCAGCAAAAGGCTTGGCAGTTTTTGCTCGATAAGAGAACCCCTTTGTTAATCAAAATCCTCTACTATTTTTTGTAATTATCGTCATGTATTCACATGAAATGAATACCTTTAATATTAGCATGGTGACATGTAACTTTTGCTCAAGGGCCATGTGACCCCGGTCCTATCGGCTCTCTTCATATGACACAGCCCAGGAGCGCTACGATAATGAGACTCTATTTTGTCCAGGAGCCACCTGGCAAACTTTACCTCCAATTCAAAATCCTTGGCGCCGACCCTGGCCAGGAGTCCCCTAGCTTAAGTCCTCATCGGAGCTCGTAAGACTAGCAGTGGCCCCGCATTGGTCCGGATCCTCACAGTGGCAAACGGTGAAGTGTCGGTGAGGGGTCCATTAGCTGCATTATCAGCGGCCCCGCGGCGGTCCGGGTGCTCACAGTGGCAAACGGTGAAGTGTCGGTAAGGGGTCCATTAGCTGCATTATCAGCGGCCCCGCGGCGGTCCGGGTGCTCACAGTGGCAAACGGTGAAGTGTCGGTGAGGGGTCCATTAGCTGCATTATCAGCGGCCCCGCATCGGTCCGGGTGCTCACAGTGGCAAACGGTGAAGTGTCGGTGAGGGGTCCGTTAGCTGCATTATCAGCGGCCCCGCATCGGTCCGGGTGCTCACAGTGGCAAACGGTGAAGTGTCGGTGAGGAGTCCATTAGCTGCATTATCAGCGGCCCCGCGGCGGTCCGGGTGCTCACAGTGGCAAACGGTGAAGTGTTGGTGGGGGGTCCATTAGCTGCATTATCAGCGGCCCCGCGGCGGTCCGGGTGCTCACAGTGACAAACGGTGAAGTGTCGGTGAGGGGTCCATTAGCTGGATAGGAACGGAAATGGAACTGGAAATGTGAGGGGGCCTCCTGCGCTGATCGGTTTCCTCCGGCAATGACATGCGACACGAGACAAACGACAAGGGTCCACAATGGAACAATGGAGGGCCCCTTTATCAGCTAGGACAACTGGTAACGAGCGGGGCCCTCTGTCCGATTTTGACCAGGGACTTGATAAGCTAAGGTTCCTGTGTTAACTAAGGTCCCTGTGTCAATTTTTGGGCTCTCTCGTGGCATCAGTGAGGAAACCCATGTCCGAGGCATATCATTGAGGGTCTCCGGGTCAACCTGGGTGCAGTCATGTGTTATGGGGTTCTGAGAAGGACTGGATTACATTTGGCTATCAGCCTCCCGGTTAGCGCAATTGGAAGGGCACTGGACTTACCCTCGGAACGCCGCGGTTCAAATCCCAGCGATTCCAATGAAAGAATTCGTGTTGTGACGCGTACGTGGTTGAACCCTAGGCATTATGCAGTCCTTCTCGGTCGGGGCTCCATAACACCTGACAACCCTCGGAGAGTTGCCTGTGGAAAAGTTGTGTATATACTAACGCGCCAGATGATGACAACAGTCCGATCGATGTCATCCAGGATCTTAAGTAGCACCATTCGTGCACGTTTTTTGTGGGATGGATTTGAAACACCGCGTGGAGGAATATCCAATGGTATGCTCCTATTTTTTCTGCCATATTTTGGGTCAACAGATTCCATGGCATGAAAAGGTCCACCCATGCGCGGCGGAGATCGTCGCCAATCACCAGCAATGAAATGGTTGAACAAAAACTCGCCGTCAGGGTGACGATGGGCCCGAAGCGCGCCTGCTGTTCATGGTGCTCGGGTCGCTGCAGCCGGCGCGCCCCAGCGCGGGCACTTCCGGCGAAACGTGGGCCGGGCACACACCCGGCCATCCGGTGATGACTGGATGCCGCTCGTGTCATAAAACGGGCCACCTCCGCCCCACCAGCGTCACTGCTGCGCCATGGCGTCCCTCGTCCGCCTCGCCGTGCTGCTGCTCGCGCTCACCGCACTCTCCGAGGCCGCCCGTAAGCGGCGCCGTGTCCGGCCTCTCGCTGTGCAGCAGCTCGGGCCGGTCTACCGCCTGGTCGGGCCGGTCCACCAGCCTGGTCTACGGCTGGTCTACCACCTGCTGCTGGTCTTGGCTCGTTTGTGTGGTGCTAATCTCTACAGAGTTAGTCAGGGGCGCCCGCAGGATCTGACAAGGGAGGCGGTGAGGAACATGGGTTTTTTTTGCGGAAAGCTCAGTGTAGCGCGGCGCAATTTCGTGTAATTTCTTCCATGATGTAACAAAACATCTTTTTTGCTCTCTGTGTATTGAACTGTACGTGTCTGCTTGTAAGCTCAGGTGTCAACTTTTATTTGCACGCGTATTAATCACGTTCTTATTTTGATAGGGATAGGTACACGTGGCCCGGAGGCTATATGTGTCTAGGGATTTGGCCCACGCATTTTGCCTGAATGGATAGAGACGTGAGCTTTGCCGTAATGCTCGGCAAGTCCATCTCGCCCTCTGACGTCACCTAATTTTTTGTGTGACCACTGCGCTGGGCCTTAGGCTATCCCAGGCGCTGCAGAGCGCCTAAAGCGACTCAGACCTGCCCCGCCACCAGCGGGTGAATCTGACGCCCCTTAATCTGCCCCGCCACCAGCGGGTGAATCTGACGCCCCATAACCTGCCCCGCCACCAGAGGATGAATCTGACGCCCCTTAATCTGCCCCGCCACCAGCGGGTGAATCTGACGCCCCGTAACCTGCCCGCCACCAGAGGATGAGTCTGACGCCCCTTAATCTGCCCCGCCACCAGCGGGTGAGTCTGATGCCCCGTAACCTGCCCCGCCACCAGCGGATGAGTCTGACGCCCCGTAACCTGCCCCGCTACCAGAGGATGAATATGACGCCCCTTAATCTGCCCCGCCACCAGCGGGTGAATCTGACGCCCCTTAACCTGCCCCGTCACCAGCAGGTGAATCTGACGCCCCTTAACCTGTCCCACCAACAGCGGGTGAATCGGGCCCCTCGCAAGGTGGGTTCGAGTCGGCTTACGAGCTCGCTATTTGCCTCTGAATGGGACAGGCGGCGGCTGATGTTGGTTATAGAGGTGGCCTGCGGCAGAGTCAGCTGAAGCCGTCGTACGGTTTTGAAGGATCGGCGTACGTCTGTTCATTGCACTTCGGTGATCTAAAATGCCAGCAGTCTCCCTCCCATCGGCACCGATCAAGTCGAGCACATAAGGTGAGCTTATGGCGCCTTATCTGACGTCAACATTGAGCTCCGGCGGCGTAAACTGTCGGCTAAATACAAGCCGCCTACAAACGTACTCGGTATACCGGCTCTAACATCGCCTTATGATGACCAGCGTCACCACTACGGGAGTTCAGCTGTTGGGTAACCTGTTTGTATCCATGTGGAATGAGTGACGGGATGGGATGGGTACCGATCTACTCTATATCACGGCTGCAAGTAGGGTAAGGCCTTCATGAAACGATGGGTTTGAAGTTTACTGAACACTGAACAATGGTTTTCGTGCTTCTTTAAGCCACAAATTCCTTAATTTTTACTACTTTTGCCATTTTGAGCCAGAAAGGGCAAAATTGGATGAAAACCTCCTGCAAACATGGCATAACGAAGACCTACACATGCATGGTTAGCGGGTGGATTTAGATACAGCCTCATTGGTGCGCATATATCATGTAAGGGAAATTTAACCTCTGGAGGCGTCTGAGTCACCGAACTTTTGGGAGCTTTTTGATTTTTTGAGAGCTTTTGGAAAGCTGTCTTCCTCCTGGAAATGGCGGAGGTTTCTCTGGAATCGAAGGCCCGGTCATTTTGGAGTTGTCCATAGGTGCCCATAGGACTCCCAAAACAAAAACAGGATACCAAGCTCCAAAAACACCCTCCCCCAAAAGTAGGCCTGACCCCTTGACTGACACGGCCCACTATCACCCGATTTGGCTTCCTGCTGAGCAGAACCCTGGCCGCGACACCGGGCACCATCGGCGCCGAATGGTACCCACTGCTGTGCTGGGTATCCAGCCATATCCAGCAATCCCCAGTGTGCCTGACTTCGCCCACTGCTCTCTAGGTGGGGGTGGGGTCTCCGGACAGCTCTCCAGCCGTCGTTTGTACCGGCAGGAAGGGGGAAGGGCGGGGGCAGCGCACGTCGCGGGCGCGGCGGAGGTGGAGGTGGCAGGAACGGCCCGCACCCTGACATGGCCGAGGATTTCGACCTGCAGGCGGCCGGCTGTCTCCCCGAAAACTTCAACGAGCCCGATATGAGTGCCTGCAACGCGACGGCGCAGGCCGCCGGCACCGGCATGAAGGGTCTGCTGGAGTGCATGGCTGAGAGGTGAGGGCCTGCTGCAGTGCATGACTGAGAGATGAGGGCCTGTTGCAGTGCATGGCTGAGAAATGAGGGTCTGCTGCAGTGCATGATTGAAAAGTGAGGGTCTGCTGCAGTGCATGGCCGAGAAGTGAGGGTCTGCTGCGGTGCATGGCTGAGAGGTGAGGGACTGCTGCAGTGCATGGCTGAGAGGTGAGGGCGAACTACGCAGTGCCTAATACGATGTCAGTACTTACGCTCTACCCTGGTAAAGTAGCAACAGGAGATACATTTGTTTTTATGAAAGGCTTAGGGTGAATTGCGATAGTTACATAGGCAATCACAAATTTAGGTAAGATGAAGGGATTGAGTGCGTTGAAATGCATACAAATGCATGCGTTGCGTATGGTTGAATGCACACGTTGAATCGTCACAAACAAGCTTATTCACAATCAAGGGCTTTCCGATGGGAGTTTACTGTCACCCCTACTGAAGATTTTCAAAATATTTTCTGAAAGTAGCACAGCTGTGGTTAATTGAATGGCGGATCTTTTCCTTTACAAGATATAAATGTACCTTGTAATGTCAGTTGTTCAGTGCATTAGTGAGGAACATTAGTCACATAGATAAGACAGTAGTAGTGGCCTTAGTTCTCTTAGTTCTCCTGTTTTCCCGAGGAATAAAGCTAATACTACTGTCCTACCTTGTAATATAACTGACCTGTGGTAGATCAAGGTCAGGCCGTGGTTGTCAGCGAAGGCAATTTCTGGGCAGCTGTTTGATATCATGCAAAAACGGAGAATTAGACGAAGCTATACATCTCTGAAATACTTTTTACGGCAATTAAACCGAATGAAGAATTACCACAAATTTCAATGACCTTGGACTTGGTGGGAAGGTCAGACCGTGCTCAAAAACAACCTGATTTTTTGGTGGAGAGTCCACCTTATGGTGCAGTTTCTGATGCTTACTTCGACTTGTTAATGACAAGGACCGCAGCAAAAATCTTCCATGGACCCCTTAAAATCAGAGTAGGTCACTTGCTAAAATTATGCGAATAGATATTTTCTTTGTGGGAGCATGTCACCTAGCGTAAGGCTGACGCTTATTGAAATTTCTAAATCAAACAATCTAGTAGGTTTTGGATCACCATAGCTTTCTCAAGGTCAAACTAGGTCCGTAACCTAACAGGAACAGCAGTAATCTTTATCTTACAACAGATAAATAGGCTCAAGGTGGTTCCATGGGATGTGTGGGTGCACTTTGGACCCTAGTCCCGAATTTGACCCCTTGTTTGACCTTATTCTACATGAAGTTCATGACTCAAAAACCTAAAATTTTGGATATAAGTGAGTTCACACGTAGGCAAATCTATACTGTGAATTAAATGCCTAGGCTCAAGGCAACTGCATGAGGAGGGCTGGGGCACTTATGACACCAATCTGGATGTTTACCTATTGGACTTTATTCGACCCAAGGGGATGACCTAGAAATCTCAAATATTACCAAAATTGAGGTCACTTAAAGCCTGACCGGTCCTGTGAATTTTGTGTCTCCATATAGCATGGTCTTTGAGATCTCAGGGGTAAAATTTACGGCCCCCACTCAACCAAAGGGTATTTAGACGGCCACCGGGCGCATATGTAACGGTATGTTCCACCTTTGAAGATACTGAGGCAAGCATCAGATATGGTGGGAAAATCTTACTCGCAACTATTGGCATGCTCATAGATGCGAAAGACTGCTCTATATAACACTAGTTCACTACTTATCAATTATATTCTTGAAAACGTCATCGTTTGATTGCATCAAGGACTTTTTCATGACGTCAGAGTTGCTGCCAGGCTGACCGTGTCAGAATTGCCACCGTACTGAACTGGTTTTGTAATGCTGCAACTTGCCGCCTGGTGGCTTGTTGATTCATGCGTGTGCAATAAGCCGACAATCGTTAACACGCGCCCGGGTGGCCGGCTAGATACCCCGCTCGGGTGGGGGTCAATTTGACCCCCCTGAGATCTCGGGAACTAAGAAAGCCAGAAGCACCAAATTTACAGGGTGTCTTGACCTGTACGTGATCTCACCTAAGTCAAATTTTGAGCTTCCTAGGTCATGACTTTCGGGTCAAATAAGGTCCAAAAATGTCAGATTCCAGGTTGGTCTCCAAAGTGCCCCCAGAACTTAGGCAACTGTTTCTAAACAAAAGTTCAAAAACCCATTTGAGGTCATTGACCTCGTTTGACCTTTTGAAGGTCAAGGTGACCAAAATCATACAAGTCTGCTCTGAGTTTTGCATTTGAACAAGCGACAAAGAATACGGTAGACAATATGCTCCTGAAAACAAAACGTCGACCCGGGTCATCTTAGATCAGTGACGTTTTCTGACCTCAAAGAAGTCAATGGAAGATGTATAATGCGGCTCCTGCTGTCAATAAATTCGAAATGAGCGCCACAAACTATCCCATACAGCAAGCCCTTGAGTAATAGATCAGGTCGGTTGTGACCTTGGTGTGACCTTCATACCTGACCTTAGGTTAACGTTATTTGCTCATTCAATATTTGTGATGCCTGTGAAAGCATCTCAGAGATGTATGGCCTCGTCAAGCACTCCGTTGTTGTATCAGATTGGACGGTTCCCTAGAATTGTCTTCGCTGAAATAATGGCCTGACTTTGACCTGCCATAGATCAGTGACCTTACAAGGTACACCTAAGTTTTGCGACGTCAAGCGATCCGCTATTAAATTTGCTACATGTATGCAAAATTTGATGCGACTACACCGCGCCGTTCGGAAACCATTCTGGAAAAACCTTCGGGGTCAAGTTGACCCCACCCGAGCGCGTGTTAGGTGCACTTGTTTCGGCCCTTTCTCGTGGCATCGTAGTTTTGTTTCAGTATCGCATGTTTTTAACATGCATTTGCATTCTTGTCTACAGTGCCTGTTGTAAGTAATTCAATTCCCAGGCCCATGCCGGTCATGCTACTAAAATTGCCTAAATGCCTGTATTGCGTAACACAAAACGCTGTTTTTGACTGAGACTTATATTTATCGCGTTGAGCTAGTTAAAAGCCAGCTGCTTTGTTTTATGCAACGATTTACGTTAACGCTGGCGTCCTCAAGATACGAATAAAGTAATGGTCGAATTTGTCTTGACCTCGCACAGAATATAGGCATCGAGAAGGCGCAATTCATGTTACGTTTCTATGACGCCACGCGTCTGTGGGTAACTTCCAAGTAGGAAGCACAAATTAGTAGGTTCAAGTTTGTGTGCGCCTAGTTCAGAAACAAGAGGATTTGAGACCTTGAAAGGGTATGATCGAAAGCTGCAGGGAATAACCTCAAAAGGGCTATTTCAGTTTAAGCCGCACGTAAGTGTGGAGTACGTTTAAGACAAGCTCCCTCTCCAGCCCCTTTAAGGCAACCTGACTGCGCACCTGCCACATGCATGCGCTGAAAGGGGAGGTGAAAGGGGTTTTGAATGAAGTGGGGGTGGTGTCTGATTTGTAGCCTGTCTGGCTGTCTGATATACATCCTGAGCATTGAGCCGCCTATATATTTGCCTCCTGATCACCTCGCTCCTGTCTGAAAGCTGTTTTCTCTCGCTTCAGCCTTAACCTTGTGGACGACCAGGGCCTGAACGAAAGCGCCCAGGACGAGCTGCTGGCCTCGGTCTCGTCCGACAGCCAGTGGCAGGAGGCGCAGCGCCAGCATCTTCAGCTGTGCGAGGAGATGATGAGCCCCAACCTAACGGTGGCACAGCAGGGCGTCTACTTCTTGTCCTGCTGGCACAGCCTCAGCGTTCTCGAGTGCAAGCGGACGAAGATGGAGGAGCTCGGTGCGTCCGTGGACGCCGAGAACGGCGGCGATGTGGGCCAGGCGCTCGTGTATATGGCCGAGAGCCTCTGCCTAAAAAACCTGAGGAGCGAGGATGAAAAGCTGGCGTTTAGGACCTGTATGGAGGGGACTGATCTGGACTTCGGCAAACTGAAGGATGGCTTCAAGTACGTTGCCGCCTACCTGTCGGCCGTCCAGAGCGGCAACAACAGTGTGGAGCCGCCGTCAGCCGAACAGGTGGCCGACATGGGCACGCAGATGGACCTGCTGAAGGAGACGGTCACGTGCAGCATGGAAGCGGTCGGCATGGCCGACGGCGGCGAAGCCAACTTCGACGCTATGCGCGTCAACATGGAGGGCTTGGATGCGCCTGAGTGGATGAAGCAGGCTGGTCGGGCCATCATCGACGAGTGTGCCAGCCAAGGGGACACCAGCATGAACGGCTTCCAAACTTGCTACACCGAGTCCTCCGCCTACGCTTGCACCTCGGCCAAGGCGCACAAATTGGCCCTCATGGAGTCGGGTCAGCGCCCCGCCGGCGGCGGCGGCGGTGGACGCAGGAACAGAAGGAAGAACCGCAAGAACGGGAATCGCGGCTAGACTCCGGCTCCAGTCCCCTGGACGACAACGCCAACTGCTTACCACAGACGGCGCAGCATCCGACGACCGACCGACCAAAAACCTTTGCGTGCGACAATGTTACTGTTCCAGTGCCTGCACATGCACAATTGCGGCATGATAATGGGTTGATGCACTTATTGTTCATGACTAGATAAATTCGCTTTTCTAGCAAACCAAGGCAATGACAAACTGAAATATCTCGACCACCTTCTGAAAGCACACCGGTTCGAATACAAATACATCGTGGCAACGTCTCTCGTGCCTTTCATGGTACCTATGAAGAAGGAAAAAATTACAAGAGTTTATATCTTTAACACCGTCTTACAGGAAGGGGCCCTGAGTGACTCAGAAAACATCAGATGGGAGCAGAGGTGAACGATACCACCATGTTGATATCACAAGATCTTATCAGTAGGACAAAAAACATTTAAACACATTCGACCGGCTTCGTGCGTTGATCGTGACTCCTGACGTAGAGTTTTCGTGGGATATTAAGACGAGTTCACCGATGAGCGTCAGCGCAATTGTCATGGATGAACGTGGGCTGGGCTATGAAGCTGACCGGTTTCGTTGCACCGATGGAGCTTGCACCAGTGCAGCGAACATACATTTCCGAACGGAGGAAGACCACATCTTAGATGCATTGCTGACACAAGATTCAAAACGCTATGCATAAATATGCCAAATCTATGGAAACAATGCTATATTCACAAGAGCAAGCAATACATTTTCACGAGTGCTCTCACTCATCTGGTATTACGTTCGATACGTTAGTGAGACACTCGTGTTCGATTGCAACACCGAGCTCCGGTTCTGTCTAAAGCGTGCTTGCATGTCACACACCACCCGCTGGGTCCGCCATGCCTTCTGTTCAGCTCTGTGACGAATTATCTGCAATTTAGAAATTATCTGCAAACATAGATGAAGTATCGTGAAAGCCTGTCTATAAAACCGATGTGTTGTATGATGCGTCTCACTTACGACTTCTATAGAATTCTAGCTTCAGGACGCGACGTAACAGCTGTGTTCCTCGATATTCCTTAGCATTTGTCCGAAACTTGTCATGATGCATTTCTTGACAAGCGAAAAAACGACTCCGATTTATCCGACACTGTTCTATTCTGGCTGAAATCATGCTTGACGAACAGAATACAAAGGGTTAGGGTGTGAAAAGCCCTTTCTTCAACGAGGATCATAGGTTGTGGTTACAACACGATATTGATATGGTACAGGACTGTTTAGACGCAACATAAACGCTATTGACCAACACTATAGACAGTGAACCACTAGATCGAACCCTTCTAAAACGACATTCAAGACATTCAGCCACAAAATGCATTTCACAGAGTACATACCCAAATTCTCAGGTCAAAACCTTTTCCCCGGCACAACGTACACAAACGCCTAGGACATACTCTATATACATCTCTGAAATATTAGATATATGTATACAATGTCATAAAAAGCGGACATAGCCCTAAGCCAACAACACACGTTTTCACATTTTTTTCTCTTGATTGCCCACTCCATCGTCAATCTTGTCAGTCTCTTATCATCTGTTCATTAACGCATTGCTGTACCACTTCTCCAAAAACACTTCTTGCTGAACCGCATTATGAACTCATCTCGCTATACTTCGAAGTTGTACACAATGCATGATTATGTAACGTCGTATAAACATTGGAGCTTTGACAAGCCATACCATTCGGCAAAAACGTGTGGTCACTTATCCCCTTGAGTAGAATAAGAAAACACTTGATTTAATTGTTATTCATGACTTTTCCATGATATCATGATGCCCATAAGCCAAGTCCAATTGGACTTACATTAAAGGACGGGGGTTCCACCTCTACCCTGTAATATGAATGCAACTCCACGCCAAAATAGGCTCAGACACTTTTGGAACGAACATGTTGAACAGTAAAAAGTGCATGTTCTGTCTCCCCGTTTAATTAAAAGACTACGTCCAATACTTCTGCTCGCCGCCGATCCGCTGAGGCCAATGCCCTGTTTCAGCTGTGCCAGGGGATCCCCTGCTGCGGTTGTACTAAGGACCCCTGTGGCAGCGATGAACACTGACCACACATCCACTTACTTCACTGGGTCCACTTACACATCCATTTACTTTACAGCAGAAACTGCCTGTTTGCTGTTGAAATGCACGATCGTGCATATGTGTGATTTCCTTAAGTGTATCTTCCTAGCCTTACGCAGGACAGGATAAGCCCGTTAAAGTAAATCTTTCACAACGGATTCCTACGCAAATGGCTGGAAATCCCCACCTGGAATCTGAGGTGAATAACTAGCAACCTAGAGACACTGTTCTGAATGGAAAGGTGATGTAGTAGAAATTGTGTAGGTGCATTTCTTTCGCCTGCAAAAAGCATGTGTTCAATGTGCAGTTACGTGCTTGTGGTTCCTGTTTTCTGGGAAGTATTTATTATTGGCTATATTGTTAACTTCGATCCAGTTAATTCACATTTGTAGGATTTTGCATGCACTTGTATTTCAACATTGGGGGAGGGGGCAGATGGGCTTTGGGGACCCAGTCGAATATCGTGGCATGTATCAGTGAACCCAATATAGTACAAAACGACATCCCGTGATTGATAGCCTTAAAGGTGCTGCATTTTTGCGCGGACCCCATGAACAGCACGCGCGCATTCCTGTTCGTTCTGAGCATAGTATAACGCCATGCCGTGACGACCGCGGGCAATACACTGGCGTAATTTGAACTTAAACGGTCGCGTACACTACCGCTTACCGACAGTGATCCCTTGCACTTCCTCAACCAGGCTGTTAGTGCCCACATGAACAACTGGATGTGTCTATACCCCTGGGAATTGCCTCACGCTGCATGACACAATTGGCAAGACATGTATGATTTGTTGGATGCAAAAGGCAGGTCCGTGAGGTCCCGTCGCCTGGGAAAGGTGAGAGAAATTCCCATCTTGGGAGCAGCAAGTGGCCAAACCATCCGTTGCATGCATTTGCATGCATGCCGTCAATATCGCCGAATAAGTAGCTGAGCTGTGAAAGGAATTCAGCCAGTGTCGCATCAAGATATATTTCCCGATCCACTGCCACTCAATGGATCGACTTCATGATGGCACACGAGAAGATCATCGACAGCAGCAACAGCACCAGCACGCCGATCCCGATTCCCCCCATCAGCTTGCCATTGCTATCGATGAAATCCTTCACATCGTGGAGACATCCATTAACGAAGGGCTTCTTGCTTCCCTCCTTGTAGCAGGACTGCGGAGGAATTGTCCAATCCTCGGGACCGTCTACGCCACAGCATTCGAACTGAAACAGTCATCAGCGGGTTAGTACTCGGCTCCCACTAGCAGATATTTTCAATGCTTCGTTGTGTCCCCTGGAGTTGCCAACCAGAGGGCATCGGCCAACGGACCTTTCTGGACGGCCATTGAACCGGGCCCTGGCCGCGCCCAGAGGCCGTATCACTCGCGCCGCAAAAGAGGTGTTGAATGAGGTCCCGCAAAACATTTCGAGATATTTCACGACACAGCACAGGATGCAAAAGGGGTTGCCGGTCCGCACCAACAGTTCTAGTGCGCGTGTAGGACTTGTCGGGGACGGCCAGTTGGTGTTTAGCCGACAGATGGCAGGTCGGGCAAGCAGCAGCCATTTCACAGCGTTGGATGACTCTCAAAAGCAGTGGCAGTCTAAACACAACCCTCATCACTTAGATTTGTCCACACCCCTCTACTATGGGGAACCGAAGTGAAGAAGGAGCTGGCAACTAACACTCGAAAGGCCTCGGGTGGTTCATGAGCACAGGAAGGCTCCAGCGCGGCGCCGGGGTTGTTCCTCCCGCTGCTGAACGTCGCATGCACACTGCAATCGCCTCTGGATCTGCCCTCTGAATCTGTACCTTGGATCTGTACTTTGGATCTGCCCTGCTGAAGATTTGCCACCAATTGCTGCCGACACTCACTTAACTAAGGCAAAGGCCCCTGGCCCTCTTAGCCGTTCGACCCGATATGGCTCCGACCATGGCTCGTCTTAGCACGGTGCCTTGCCAAAACAGGACTAGGAGTCTTTTCTGGATCGCCACAGGTCATTTCTGGTTGTGAAACCAACAGACGAGACTGTTTCATTCCGGAAAGCGAACGTTTTCTGACGGAACAAAACAATTCGGGCTATTTGTGGCGCATCCGATCTCGACATTGAAACCCCAGCGAACGGCTCTGTAGTCACCAAAACTAAAACCCGTTCTCAGACTAATTCCCCCTCCATCATAACTAAAATCTGCGGGAAGGCGGCTGACAGCGTTTCGCCCTAACGCACCCCGACCACCATTAAGAACTCAATCTTATGCTTCGTGGTCGAGGGCGAAATTCGTGATGGAATACACACAGGAAAGTGCTGTACCATATCCGTCGTCTGACGACATTTAACACGTGCTCGAGTGGGAGTCAATCTGTCCCTCCCCAAAAGTTTTCCGGAATGGTTTCCAAACGGGGCGGTATACCTGCGCCGAATTTTGCATGGCTGTAAACAACTGAATAGTGAATCGTCTGGCATAAAAATTTAGATGTACCTTGCAAGGTCGCTGAACTATGGCAGGTCCAAATCACGCCATGGTCTCAGCGAAAGCAATTTCTAGGGAGTCGTCCCAACTGATCCAACAACGGAGCGTTAGATGAAGCCGAACATCTCTGAGATACCTTCTTTCAGACCACAAAAAATTAATGAACAAGCTACATTGGCCTAAGGTCAATTATGAAGGCCAGACCCAGGCGAAAATCAGTATGTTGTATTCAACTCTAGCTGAAAGACCTGCAACTGTATATGCACCTATTCAACTTTAAAAACTCTAGCTTCAACTTCCATTTAATCAACTCTAGGGCTTGCTGTATGAAATAGTCCCTGGTGCTCATTTCGAATTTATTGATAACAGAAACCGCATTATGCACCTTCCATAGGCTACTTAAAGGTCGGAATAGGTCACTGACCTAGTTTAACTCTGATCAACATTTTGTTTTGAGGAACATATTGCCTAACGTAATTTCTGCCGCTTATGCAAATACAAAACTCAAAGCGGTTTTGTGTGATTTGGTCACCATGACCTTCAAAACATCCAACGAGGCCACTGGCCTTAGAGATGAGCATGGGAGCTCTTGCTTAGAACAGTTATCTAGGTTCCAGGGGCTCTTCAGAGACCAACCTGGAAGTTGAACTTGTTAAACCTTATTTGACCCAAAGGTCATGACGTAAGAACCTCAAACTTTGATCTAAGTAAGTTCATGTACAGGTCAACACACTCTGTGAATGTTGTGTCTCTAGCTCTCTTAGTTCGTGCGATTTCAAGGGGTCAAATTGACCCCGCACTCGCGCGAAGGGTATCCAGCCGGCCACCCGGGCGCGTGTTAAGACGGCTCAGGACGTGACACAAGCCCGCTCGCACTCACATTCCAACCGAATCGCCTATCTGAATCTCTCACTGTTGGTTCTCTTCGCCACTCTGCTCGAGTGTTCATCCCGTACCCACGCTCTGCTACAGTTTCAACGGGTGGATCACGGGAGCACAACATGCAAACAGAGCGTCCGCTGCCAATTATTCAGTTCGGTTCCACATGATAGCTCGCCCAATACAGCACATGCCAAGTGCTTAAGTCAAATTAGACCAGCTCTCATGGATGCACGGACATGGTGGTGGCCGAGAACGGTGGTTATCCCCCCAAGAAGTCGATGATCTTCTATTAATATGCATGTGGCCAAACGTCGACATCAACAAATGCCAGTTGGACACACAAAACTAAAAAGATCGAGATCAAAAATATAATTTACGATACGATATAAGCTTGATGGTGCTGCGGTGGAAAAACTTGGTTCGCGGTAGTTTTTTGTTGTGGCTTGCTCTTGCGCCATCCAATTAAGAAATCCTGTTTACAGTCCTGCCGGCGTGTGCATCCGAACAGGAACCATGTAGGGGTGTAGAGCACGTCTTTGCACCATGCGCTTGCATGAAGACTATTCTCTTTTTCAGACAGCTATGCATTTGGGTAATAGGTGTCATCGGTCTGCACATCATCAGTGACACTTTGTTTTCGAACTGGGCGCTGTGAAAACGAAATGGGCTGACAGAAACCTGACAGACCTGAAGGAAAATAAACTGACAGAAACTCCTAATGCTTCCTCCCCCACCCGCAATATCTTCAGACAATACCACGTTGCATGGCTGTACCGTAGACTCTGCGTGTGCATTTACAGGCTATGTGAAGCTTGATATAAAACAACCACCAAATCGTTGACAGTTCTTAAGGCTCTTCATTGTCTGCTTCATCGCTAACTCGAATCGCAGTTCAATAAAGACGTTACGAAGGGAACAAACAGGGACGTGTTCCTGCATACGAGCTTAGCAGAAAAAGGATCATCTATTGGACGACAATGTACGGGAACTGCTCTTTCGGTTTGACACTGATATCAGATAACAAACAGAAAATACGATACCGTGATAGCCAATTTGATTGAAGACCAACGACCCGAGTCACTTACGGCTTTCTGCAAGGCGTCCCACGCGTCCTTTACCGCTTCCTTCGATTTGTAGTATTGAATGCTCTCTCTCAACTCTGTTTCGACACTGTCAAGAATGCTGTCGGAGCCCACCACGAAGCCAGTGACGATAGCGGCACCAGTCAACACGAACATGATGAACACCAGACAGAAGAACGTGCCTAGCAGGCATTTGCTCTCCTGAAAAGGCGGAGAAGCGTGATCGACTTTGTCAAAGGCAAAGACAAGGGAGAACATTGTTAGAGACGGCATGCATAGTAAGTTCTACATTCTTAACAGATCAGATGCTCATAGCAATGCGAACTCCATGAGGAAACTGAAAACCCAGCACTGCATCACACTTGTACTTCACAACGGTTTGAATAACACAGTAACAACAGTACCTTCACGCACACAGTGATGCATCGCAACGGCACGCGCTCAGGCAGCAGTACCCACCTTGCAACAACATGCGCCTTTCACTCTGCCTGGCATGCAATATTCCACGTCAGCGCCAGGTCATTAAAACAAGCTGGGACCGACATATAAATTCAGGTGCTACATCAGATGATCCCAAACACTCCAACGACACCACTCGGGGTTCGCTTGTGACTCTTTGGCACGTCGCAGCATTTGCTTCAGCTCTGCACGGGTTCTGCGATCGCTGCGCAGTTTGAGATAGTGCCGCCAGCACGCGGGGTTCAGGTATCGACGCTATCACTGCGAAAAAACAAACTGGCTGGCAAGATAGGAGCTCAAACACGGGCGCCTAAGGCCTCGCCGTGCATGAGTGCAACAGCACCGCGCATGTAAAGAGAACACTGTTCTCTTTACTGAACACTGTTCACATTCGGCACTGCTCTCGGTGGTTGTCCGCACCGCCAGGGCGGGATGTCTGCGCCACCGGATAGTCGTTCCCTTTGGGTACTCTTAATATTGGGTTGCTTTCCAAGGTGCACAATAATGTTTGCCTTTGAAGGCAGGCAGCCGAAATCAATGGCTAGATGAGAAGGCGTTGACGCCGTCGTTGATAACGTGAAACTGAAATTGGCTGCACCAGCCTCAACCCACGGTTCTTTCACTGACATGCGCCACGTAAAGGCTTCCAATCGGCATACGCTTACCGTTTGCTCTACGATGTTTGGCGCAGTGGTTTTAAGACAGCCATGATTGGAAACCATTGGCGAATGAAAAATGGCAAACACGGCAACAAACAGCTGGCATCACAAATGAAAAGTGCCCCAATAAGAGATTGCGACGCAATATGAAGGTGTCGATTTCGTTTTGTCATTCGACAAAAGCTTGATGGGGCAATCCTAAGCTGGGCAGCGACGAAAAGGGTCTCTTACGGTCCATGCTTGTGCCGTATTACCGTCTGATCCACAGAAATGAAATGGTTTATTCCAGTTGGCTGTAAGCATCATTGAAGTGGTGGTCTGCCAAATCGACACGAATTTTAGCGTCCGTGCCGTCTGTTCAAGCGACACATGCAGTGGCACATGTCCGGAGGGTCAGCCTGCCGTCAGATGTCAGACGACAGCAGTGCAGGCGGGTGACCGGAGACCGCTCCCCGCAGCCCTCTCACCTGGAAGGCGCCGCAGCATCCGAGGAAGCTGACCAGCACGATCAGACTGCCGGCCACGATGATGAGAATGGCCGTGCCCTGGTACAGCTCGATGGAGATGAGGTGCTCCACCTGCGAGCCGTCCTGGACGAGCGAGCTGATGCCGATCCCCAGCAACGCCCCGCCCCCGATAAAGATCAGCAAGGTTATGAAGCCGAAGGAATACTTCATGCAGTTGCCGCAGCCGTCCATGGCGGCGGTGGTGGGAGGGGGAGGGGAGCGGTGGAGGGCGGACAGGGAGCAGGGCGGCCGGCGGTGCGGGCAGCGCGCGCTATGAGCTGTATCGTGCTGGACACGCCGAAATATTGCCGGCGCCAGACCGGCTATCTTATCGGGCTATTTGACCAAGATAGCACCACTGACGTGATCGCGGCCCTCATCGCATGAAGGGAAGCAGGAAAAGGAAATGCATTAGCTGCATTGCGATGTTGCTTGGCGTTGGAGTGTTGTTAGCAATAGTTTCTGCAGCTAGCAATGCTAATGCCTGAAGCGCTCTAATGATCCGCTGCAACCGAGCAAGCAGGTGAAGTCGAACAGAGCAATAAGTGCACCAGGCACCAGTCACCTGCGCCATTTCTCTGGTATAGAAGCAGGTGGTTAGGATGGTGCTTTGGAGCTTCCACAGGCGGTGCTTTGCATACGCCATTTTCCCAACGATACAGGTCTATTCTTGTAAGCCTATGGTAATTAAGGAACTGATGCACAGTCCAAGGAGAACAATTCACATGTTGGAAGTGATATCCCGTAGACCTCAGCAGCACTCATCAATGTTTTATTTCCGACGATGTTCGCACCCGCTGGCCAGATCTTACAAGAGCTTTCGGCTTGATGGTGTTTAACGACGTCATATGCATGCCAGTGTTTCGTGATGTCTGATGCTAAAATGATTGATACATGTCTCCACGTGTATGTAAGGACGCCGCGTGGTTGTCACTTCTCGACACATAGCGCTTGTCTGAAGCCCTGTAGGCCGCAAGGAGATCTCACTACGGGCCAGATGGCATGGGTAGTGAAAATCATGTGATTTACATATTGAAAGCCGGTAGCAAAAATATCAGGTGCATCTATTGTTTGGCTCATTTCACGTGACAATGGCATGCTTCACTCAGGTACCACATCACCTTAAATGTTTCCCATGGGGCTTTCCATGCGAGTGCTAGGCACTTACAACTCATAAATCTCACACCCGCCTTCAATCCTTGCCATAAGCCATTGACCAGCAAACAAGCAATATGCTCGCCGCTCAGACGATTGTTACCGCTGCCGACTGACCGTTACCCTGATGTTTGCCGGGGAAGCGGCTAATGGCAGGCCTGTGCTAGGGCGGTGGAAAGGTGCACCGCAAACCTTTCGTGCTTAAACCATACACCGCCAGTCCCTGATGGGTGCGTGGGTGACTTGTAGTGTATCAATGACGTGGCGCGACTTGACCTTGCGTGCATAGGCCGCTTGCCGTCTTCTCAGCGCCAGTGGCCTTCACAAGGAAGATTTCCCTTACCCAATTCATCCGCTACTCATGGTGCTGCATCCTTAACCATCCGCTGCCCATTTGCAACCAGCTGTAACCACCTGTTACTCATCCGTTTGCATTGTTTTCACCAAATCAGTTATAGAATATCAGAAAGCCTCAGAAGCATTTACATCCCACCTTACACTTATGCGTATAGTTGCAAAAGCACTGCGTGGATAAGCCTAGGTATGACCAAAAGAAACCCAACCAGTAGCATTGTGTACTATCATTTTAAACATCTACCCGATACTTCATACAAAGTCTACCCATGCCCGTATTTTCCCACAACATGTGCCCAACCCAACCCGTCAACCATTGCATATGGACACCCATAAGCTTACTCAATGTGATCAAGAATCGAGACGCAGCTCGCCGCTTTGCTACTGCGAAGTTTAGCATTATTCATTCGGTGAGTCTAAGGTCACTCCTAAGTTCATTTCTGGAAAGCGCCGGTGGAGCTTCTGAGTAGGGCGGCGCTCCAGTTGTCTAACTGATTGATCACCAGTCAACAGAGGCGTGGAGCTTCTGAGTAGGACAGTGCTCCAGTTGTCTGACTAGTTGATTACTAGTCAACAGAGGCGTGGAGCTTTTGAATAGGGCGGCTCTCCAATTGTCCGACTAGTTGATCACCAGCCAACAGAGGCGTAGAGCTTCTGAGTAGGACGGTGCACCAGTTGTCTGACTAGTTGATCACCAGCCAACAGAGGCGTGGAGCTTCTGAGTAGGACGGTGCACCAGTTGTCTGACTAGTTGATTACCAGTCAACAGAGGCGTGGAGCTTTTGAATAGGGCGGCTCTCCAATTGTCTGAATAGTTGATCACCAGTCAACAGAGGCGTGGAGCTTCTGAGTAGGACGGTGCTCCAGTTGTCTGACTAGTTGATCACCAGCCAACAGGGGCGTGGAGCTTCTGAGTAGGACGGCGCTCCAGTTGTCTGACTGGTTGATCACCAGAAAACAGAGGCGTACGCACAGAGTAGCCACCTCAGCGATCACTGTTCCTCAGTCATGGAAGCCGCAGAAGCGAGCATGCCATGGGTTTTATTCGAGTGTTGTTGGCATTACTTTGTTTACCACATAGGCAGGGACTTCCGAAGCACGCGCCGGGTTCACGATTGGAGACTGGAGAAAGTGCGATAATGGACAACCTCCGCCAAAATTGGACGTAATCTGAAACTCATGTTTCAGTTTGACACCATTGTTTTAAGCCGAAATAAAAGAGCATCTGTTTCAATGTAATACTAATCACATTTTGCGCAGAGCTTTACTGGTTATTCCGGCCGGCGGTGTTGAAATCTATTAATTAGCTACACCAGTAATGCCATAACCTACCCAATGAGTTGTATTGATAATGGTGTGATTTATTAAGCGCCAGTTATAATGTTATGTTCGCAAGCTTTATTAAGAACGTTCTGTCATTAAGTTTTAGTGCTAATCAATAAGCTAGGCTAATGGATATGAAAAAGTTCTTGTGTTAAAAATAATCAAACGCAACTCGTGATCGTAAGCGAACATCGCGCCCCCTTTGTGGTGAACACAAAACAAGATTTATCCAAGAACAGTCTCTCTAATTGCTATGCATATACGTAACCACATGCGTTGGTAACAAAAGATAAGCAATTCATTTCACTGCTTACGTAGTAGCAGAATGCTACCTTTTCCAGCTCAGCACATCTCAGGGGTCTTAAGTGCGTCAGTAGGTCAGTATGCTATGTTTAATACCGCAGACTATCCCTATCTCCCCGAGGGCATTCAAAGCTTGATTAGATGACACATCTATGGAAAATATTAATGTATTCTAAGTAGAGCGTGTGTACCATCATTTCCCACTGAGGTTGTCACTGCAGCGGACTACAGCCAAAAGTGCTATGACTGGTCAAGTTTAACCCAGACATGACATGGTATGTCTACTTTGAGGCATAAGGAGACAAAATGCACCGCTTGCATGAATTGAGCTTAAAAAACACTGCTTTCATGCCTTGAGCATAAAAAACCCAGTGAGATTTGCTTTAAGTAATACAAACTATCACTTGCGGAGCCGTTAGAGTTCATCGAGAGACTGTTGGTCTAAGGTCAGCGAGCCACCTTTGCATTGGCGAAACAAGGTCCCAAAAGCTTCGGATTCGTATTTGATTTTTGATAGGAGTCAGAAATACACGATTTGATAGGCCTATCACTTTTGATGGCAGATGCAAGCGCACTTGCAACAATATTTGCCGCAAATCATCTGCAACCTGCCTTAGGCTCTTACCTTTGGTTCCTTGACCTGATTATTATGATATCCTCACAGTCGACCGCAGCGCCCAGGATAACCCGATGCAACAAGTTTGAGCCAAATCCGTGGTTTGAGGGTGCACTTGGTGAGTCGAACTCAAAGAAAATCGTCCAACTGACAAAACCAAAAAACAAAGAATCCTGCCACACCCACACCACTCGAGCCAAACCACCAGTGACTGAATCACTTTTCTGCGCGCGTCACGCGACCATAGCCCGGAGATCCGCGCGCGTCACGTGGCCACAGCCCAGAGATCTGCGAGTGTCACGTGGCCACAGCCCAGAGATCTGCGAGCGTCACGTGAGCACATCCCGGAAATCTGCGAACGTCACGTAACCATCGCCCAGCGATCATCCCGTATCCAAGAATACTCGTCTGCTCTTTAGCTGTCAACACAACGTGACCACTTCTCACACTATCTGACTATAATCGGTCACAGACGGGACATAGTCCGTCTTCGACTAAGTCATCTGGCCACATGTGCCAAGATCCGGGGCGCGTCACGTCCCCAATTTATCGGCAAATGTTCCGATCGCTTCCATCTGATCTCCTAGATGAACCTCTTGCATATGCGTTAATTTCAATTGTGCCATAATTTAAACATAGTGTGTCAAACACCGCGTTAGCGACAGGCCGTTGGCCGGCCGGGAGCGTCAGCTGCCATAAGGATGTGAGCCGCTCATTTCAGATTTCAGCTGATTGTACAAGACCTATAAGCATCATCAAAAATGTTCCCTAGAATGAGAGATAAAACACATTTTGGAATTCAACTGTGCTGCCGTCTTGGCTCTAGCCTTGAAACTGTACCTGCCTGCTTTAAGCGATAGCCGGCGTGTTCCGGTAGTTTCGCGGGTAAATCCTCGGAAGCGCCATCTGAGCGGGGCCCCGCCACATATTTCATTCGATGTACCGAAAAGTATCTGAGCTATCAAATATGCACCCTAGATCTTCAAAACTGATACCCGGAGGCACATTGCTAAGATACATTGCATTCTGTTCAGAATTGTGCTCGCCTTTTTACTATGAATGCATTGCAATATGTCGCTGCCTGCCGGGTGCCTAACTTAACGGATCATTCATTTGGCGACCTATTATAAGTCATTCAAATGCTGCCCCACTGACTAAGCTTAATCTTTACATATTTTGGGTTTAGCATGCATATGTTTCTTGTGTCACTTGCGCTGCTATTTATGTCGGTGTTTATTCAAGCGTTTTGTTAGAGCAAATCAAGCGTCCATATCTCCAAGGCTTAAAGGTAAATGCAGTTTGTTGGTATGTATGTTCTCGGCATACAGATAATGCAATGAGCATGCATTGCCTTCGCTTGCATTGGTGTTCAAGTCAGATTTTATTTTAGCGTGCTGGTAATTTGACCTTAAGTTTCTATTACGTGCCAGCTCGTTAGCGAACGATGCGGTCAGTTTCCCAGCACACATTCTCCGTGCAAACGCACAGACAATATCTTCCTTGTATTACAAGTTGCTTTTATGCCAGCTTTTATTTCAGCGATGGTGACACCAGTTGAATGGCAAAGAAAACTTGGCGACATAAATCGCCTTCCGAAGCCATATCACCTTTGAGAGTCCATTACCCTCACTCTTATCGGCTCCAAGATACTGATAAAAAACATTCATCTACTGTGCTGCATGTACATTTGTGCGTAGCAGGATTCGTACGTGTTGAGCGATCAGGCTTTGCGGAGAATACTTGACGCGCCCAGCATCGCGCCTAAGCTCGGTGTTTGCCTTCTCTACCAGCTGTCGATTGAAGCGGTGGAAGAAGGCATCGGTGTTGTACACGAGGCCCGGCGCATGGAAACATAAAATATGCGTGAACCGCCACCATTAGAGCGGTAGAGCGGTAGAAATACCATTTTTTGGTCAGTAGAGTACCATTTTTTGGTCAGCACTAACTCCCGTTTGCTCGTAGCGTGATTAACACGCCATGGTTGCCCAGTTTTGACGCCGACGAACGGACAGACAGTGAGACCAGCAAATGGATTGGTCGATATGCCATACCATGCACATCGTACGCATCGTGTGTGTAAATGTCTGATGATTTGTCAGTTGTTAGGCATCCTTAAAACAATGAGACACAAAGTAGGCCTTTGGCAGCACACCACTGTTTTTTTGTTGTTGTTTTTTTGCAGCCTAAAGCGTTTTCTAGCTTCCGTCTTAAGTGACCATTTCTTAGTTGATTTTGATAGAAAGAGCTCCTGAAGGCGGCGAAAAGCGAGGCAACAACGTATCGGTCCTGATTTACCCGGCACTCCTTACCCAGGCTCTCCGACGCAGGGACCCGGCGCCAAGGCTGAGCACATGCTCGGCCGGGGGACTCCCTTTCCCCGGAGGTGCCGGTTTTCGCCGGGATTGCCTTCAGAGGAGCGGCGCTCCAGCTCGGCCGGGAGACTCCCTTCCCCCGGAGGTGCCGGTTCTCGCCGGGATTGCCGTTAGAGGAGCGGCGCTCCAGCTCGGCCGGGGACTCCCTT
>NW_023596420.1:6010080-6092285 GCF_011947565.3 Pollicipes pollicipes
CAAACGGTGAAGTGTCGGTGAGGGGTCCGTTAGCTGCATTATCAGCGGCCCCGCATCGGTCCGGATGCTCACAGTGGCAAACGGTGAAGTGTCGGTGAGGGGTCCGTTAGCTGCATTATCAGCGGCCCCGCGGCGGTCCGGATGCTCACAGTGGCAAACGGTGAAGTGTTGGTGGGGGTCCATTAGCTGCATTATCAGCGGCCCCGCGGCGGTCCGGGTGCTCACAGTGACAAACGGTGAAGTGTCGGTGAGGGGTCCATTAGCTGGATAGGAACGGAAATGGAACTGGAAATGTGAGGGGGCCTCCTGCGCTGATCGGTTTCCTCCGGCAGTGACATGCGACACGAGACAAACGACAAGGGTCCACAATGGAACAATGGAGGGCCCCTTTATCAGCTAGGACAACTGGTAACGAGCGGGGCCCTCTGTCCGATTTTGACCAGGGACTTGATAAGCTAAGGTTCCTGTGTTAACTAAGGTCCCTGTGTCAATTTTTGGACTCTCTCGTGGCATCAGTGAGGAAACCCATGTCCGAGGCATATCATTGAGGATCTCCGGGTCAACCTGGGTGCAGTCATGTGTTATGGGGTTCTGAGAAGGACTGGATTACATTTGGCTATCAGCCTCCCGGTTAGCGCAATTGGAAGGGCACTGGACTTGCCCTCGGAACGCCGCGGTTCAAATCCCAGCGATTCCAATGAAAGAATTCGTGTTGTGACGTGTACGTGGTTGAACCCTAGGCATTATGCAGTCCTTCTCGGTCGGGGCTCCATAACACCTGACAACCCTCGGAGAGTTGCCTGTGGAAAAGCTGTGTATATACTAACGCGCCAGATGATGACAACAGTCCGATCAATGTCATCCAGGATCTTAAGTAGCACCATTCGTGCACGTTTTTTGTGGGATGGATTTGAAACACCGCGTGGAGGAATATCCAATGGTATGCTCCTATTTTTTCTGCCATATTTTGGGTCAACAGATTCCATGGCATGAAAAGGTCCACCCATGCGCGGCGGAGATCGTCGCCAATCACCAGCAATGAAATGGTTGAACAAAAACTCGCCGTCAGGGTGACGATGGGCCCGAAGCGCGCCTGCTGTTCATGGTGCTCGGGTCGCTGCAGCCGGCGCGCCCCAGCGCGGGCACTTCCGGCGAAACGTGGGCCGGGCACACACCCGGCCATCCGGTGATGACTGGATGCCGCTCGTGTCATAAAACGGGCCACCTCCGCCCCACCAGCGTCACTGCTGCGCCATGGCGTCCCTCGTCCGCCTCGCCGTGCTGCTGCTCGCGCTCACCGCACTCTCCGAGGCCGCCCGTAAGCGGCGCCGTGTCCGGCCTCTCGCTGTGCAGCAGCTCGGGCCGGTCTACCGCCTGGTCGGGCCGGTCCACCAGCCTGGTCTACGGCTGGTCTACCACCTGCTGCTGGTCTTGGCTCGTTTGTGTGGTGCTAATCTCTACAGAGTTAGTCAGGGGCGCCCGCAGGATCTGACAAGGGAGGCGGTGAGGAACATGGGTTTTTTTGCGGAAAGCTCAGTGTAGCGCGGCGCAATTTCGTGTAATTTCTTCCATGATGTAACAAAACATCTTTTTTGCTCTCTGTGTATTGAACTGTACGTGTCTGCTTGTAAGCTCAGGTGTCAACTTTTATTTGCACGCGTATTAATCACGTCTTATTTTGATAGGGATAGGTACACGTGGCCCGGAGGCTATATGTGTCTAGGGGATTTGGCCCACGCATTTTGCCTGAATGGATAGAGACGTGAGCTTTGCCGTAATGCTCGGCAAGTCCATCTCGCCCTCTGACGTCACCTAATTTTTGTGTGACCAATGCGCTGGGCCTTAGGCTATCCCAGGCGCTGCAGGCGCCTAAAGCGACTCAGACCTGCCCCGCCACCAGCGGGTGAATCTGACGCCCTAATTCTGCCCCGCCACCAGCGGTGAATCGGACGCCCCATAACCTCTGCCCCGCCACCAGAGGATGAATCTGACGCCCCTTAATCTGCCCGCCACCAGCGGGTGAATCTGACGCCCCGTAACCTGCCCGCCACCAGAGGATGAGTCTGACGCCCCTTAATCTGCCCCGCCACCAGCGGGTGAGTCTGATGCCCCGTAACCTGCCCCGCCACCAGCGGATGAGTCTGACGCCCCGTAACCTGCCCCGCTACCAGAGGATGAATATGACGCCCCTTAATCTGCCCCGCCACCAGCGGGTGAATCTGACGCCCCTTAACCTGCCCCGTCACCAGCAGGTGAATCTGACGCCCCTTAACCTGTCCCACCAACAGCGGGTGAATCGGGCCCCTCGCAAGGTGGGTTCGAGTCGGCTTACGAGCTCGCTATTTGCCTCTGAATGGGACAGGCGGCGGCTGATGTTGGTTATAGAGGTGGCCTGCGGCAGAGTCAGCTGAAGCCGTCGTACGGTTTTGAAGGATCGGCGTACGTCTGTTCATTGCACTTCGGTGATCTAAAATGCCAGCAGTCTCCCTCCCATCGGCAACCGATCAAGTCGAGCACATAAGGTGAGCTTATGGCGCCTTATCTGACGTCAACATTGAGCTTCCGGCGGCGGAAACTGTCGGCTAAATACAAGCCGCCTACAACGTACTCGGTATACCGGCTCTAACATCGCCTTATGATGACCAGCGTCACCACTACGGAGTTCAGCTGTTGGGTAACCTGTTTGTACCCATGTGGAATGAGTGACGGGATGGGATGGGTACCGATCTACTCTATATCACGGGCTGCAAGTAGGGTAAGGCCTTCATGAAACGATGGGTTTGAAGTTTACTGAACACTGAACAACGGTTTTCGTGCTTCTTTAAGCCACAGATTCCTTAATTTTTACTACTTTTGCCATTTTGAGCCAGAAAGGGCAAAATTGGATGAGAACCTCCTGCAAACATGGCATAACGAAGACCTAAACATGCATGGTTAGCGGGTGGATTTAGATACAGCCTCATTGGTGCGCATATATCATGTAAGGGAAATTTAACCTCTGGAGGCGTCTGAGTCACCGAACTTTTGGGAGCTTTTTGATTTTTTGAGAGCTTTTGGAAAAGCTGTCTTCCTCCTGGAAATGGCGGAGGTTTCTCTGGAATCGAAGGCCCGGTCATTTTGGAGTGTCCATAGGTGCCCATAGGACTCCCAAAACAAAAACAGGATACCAAGCTCCAAAAACACCCTCCCCCCAAAAGTAGGCCTGACCCCTTGACTGACACGGCCCACTATCACCCGATTTGGCTTCCTGCTGAGCAGAACCCTGGCCGCGACACCGGGCACCATCGGCGCCGAATGGTACCCACTGCTGTGCTGGGTATCCAGCCATATCCAGCAATCCCCAGTGTGCCTGACTTCGCCCACTGCTCTCTAGGTGGGGGTGGGGTCTCCGGACAGCTCTCCAGCCGTCGTTTGTACCGACAGGAAGGGGGAAGGGCGGGGGCAGCGCACGTCGCGGGCGCGGCGGAGGTGGAGGTGGCAGGAACGGCCCGCACCCTGACATGGCCGAGGATTTCGACCTGCAGGCGGCCGGCTGTCTCCCCGAAAACTTCAACGAGCCCGATATGAGTGCCTGCAAACGCGACGGCGCAGGCCGCCGGCACCGGCATGAAGGGTCTGCTGGAGTGCATGGCTGAGAGGTGAGGGCCTGCTGCAGTGCATGACTGAGAGATGAGGGCCTGTTGCAGTGCATGGCTGAGAAATGAGGGTCTGCTGCAGTGCATGATTGAAAAGTGAGGGTCTGCTGCAGTGCATGGCCGAGAAGTGAGGGTCTGCTGCGGTGCATGGCTGAGAGGTGAGGGACTGCTGCAGTGCAATGGCTGAGAGGTGAGGGCGAACTACGCAGTGCCTAATACGATGTCAGTACTTACGCTCTACCCTGGTAAAGTAGCAACAGGAGATACATTTGTTTTATGAAAGGCTTAGGGTGAATTGCGATAGTTACATAGGCAATCACAAATTTAGGTAAGATGAAGGGATTGAGTGCGTTGAAATGCATACAAATGCATGCGTTGCGTATGGTTGAATGCACACGTTGAATCGTCACAAACAAGCTTATTCACAATCAAGGGCTTTCCGATGGGAGTTTACTGTCACCCCTACTGAAGATTTTCAAAATATTTTCTGAAAGTAGCACAGCTGTGGTTAATTGAATGGCGGATCTTTTCCTTTACAAGATATAAATGTACCTTGTGATGTCAGTTGTTCAGTGCATTAGTGAGGAACATTAGTCACATAGATAAGACAGTAGTAGTGGCCTTAGTTCTCTTAGTTCTCCTGTTTTCCCGAGGAATAAAGCTAATACTACTGTCCTACCTTGTAATATAACTGACCTGTGGTAGATCAAGGTCAGGCCGTGGTTGTCAGCGAAGGCAATTTCTGGGCAGCTGTTTGATACCATGCAAAAACGGAGAATTAGACGAAGCTATACATCTCTGAAATACTTTTTACGGCAATTAAACCGAATGAAGAATTACCACAAATTTCAATGACCTTGGACTTGGTGGGAAGGTCAGACCGTGCTCAAAAACAACCTGATTTTTTGGTGGAGAGTCCACCTTATGGTGCAGTTTCTGATGCTTACTTCGACTTGTTAATGACAAGGACCGCAGCAAAAATCTTCCATGGACCCCTTAAAATCAGAGTAGGTCACTTGCTAAAATTATGCGAATAGATATTTTCTTTGTGGGAGCATGTCACCTAGCGTAAGGCTGACGCTTATTGAAATTTCTAAATCAAACAATCTAGTAGGTTTTGGATCACCATAGCTTTCTCAAGGTCAAACTAGGTCCGTAACCTAACAGGAACAGCAGTAATCTTTATCTTACAACAGATAAATAGGCTCAAGGTGGTTCCATGGGATGTGTGGGTGCACTTTGGACCCTAGTCCCGAATTTGACCCCTTGTTTGACCTTATTCTACATGAAGTTCATGACTCAAAAACCTAAAATTTTGGATATAAGTGAGTTCACACGTAGGCAAATCTATACTGTGAATTAAATGCCTAGGCTCAAGGCAACTGCATGAGGAGGGCTGGGGCACTTATGACACCAATCTGGATGTTTACCTATTGGACTTTATTCGACCCAAGGGGATGACCTAGAAATCTCAAATATTACCAAAATTGAGGTCACTTAAAGCCTGACCGGTCCTGTGAATTTTGTGTCTCCATATAGCATGGTCTTTGAGATCTCAGGGGTAAAATTTACGGCCCCCACTCAACCAAAGGGTATTTAGACGGCCACCGGGCGCATATGTAACGGTATGTTCCACCTTTGAAGATACTGAGGCAAGCATCAGATATGGTGGGAAAATCTTACTCGCAACTATTGGCATGCTCATAGATGCGAAAGACTGCTCTATATAACACTAGTTCACTACTTATCAATTATATTCTTGAAAACGTCATCGTTTGATTGCATCAAGGACTTTTTCATGACGTCAGAGTTGCTGCCAGGCTGACCGTGTCAGAATTGCCACCGTACTGAACTGGTTTTGTAATGCTGCAACTTGCCGCCTGGTGGCTTGTTGATTCATGCGTGTGCAATAAGCCGACAATCGTTAACACGCGCCCGGGTGGCCGGCTAGATACCCCGCTCGGGTGGGGGTCAATTTGACCCCCCTGAGATCTCGGGAACTAAGAAAGCCAGAAGCACCAAATTTACAGGGTGTCTTGACCTGTACGTGATCTCACCTAAGTCAAATTTTGAGCTTCCTAGGTCATGACTTTCGGGTCAAATAAGGTCCAAAAATGTCAGATTCCAGGTTGGTCTCCAAAGTGCCCCCAGAACTTAGGCAACTGTTTCTAAACAAAAGTTCAAAAACCCATTTGAGGTCATTGACCTCGTTTGACCTTTTGAAGGTCAAGGTGACCAAAATCATACAAGTCTGCTCTGAGTTTTGCATTTGAACAAGCGACAAAGAATACGGTAGACAATATGCTCCTGAAAACAAAACGTCGACCCGGGTCATCTTAGATCAGTGACGTTTTCTGACCTCAAAGAAGTCAATGGAAGATGTATAATGCGGCTCCTGCTGTCAATAAATTCGAAATGAGCGCCACAAACTATCCCATACAGCAAGCCCTTGAGTAATAGATCAGGTCGGTTGTGACCTTGGTGTGACCTTCATACCTGACCTTAGGTTAACGTTATTTGCTCATTCAATATTTGTGATGCCTGTGAAAGCATCTCAGAGATGTATGGCCTCGTCAAGCACTCCGTTGTTGTATCAGATTGGACGGTTCCCTAGAATTGTCTTCGCTGAAATAATGGCCTGACTTTGACCTGCCATAGATCAGTGACCTTACAAGGTACACCTAAGTTTTGCGACGTCAAGCGATCCGCTATTAAATTTGCTACATGTATGCAAAATTTGATGCGACTACACCGCGCCGTTCGGAAACCATTCTGGAAAAACCTTCGGGGTCAAGTTGACCCCACCCGAGCGCGTGTTAGGTGCACTTGTTTTGGCCCTTTCTCGTGGCATCGTAGTTTTGTTTCAGTATCGCATGTTTTTAACATGCATTTGCATTCTTGTCTACAGTGCCTGTTGTAAGTAATTCAATTCCCAGGCCCATGCCGGTCATGCTACTAAAATTGCCTAAATGCCTGTATTGCGTAACACAAAACGCTGTTTTTGACTGAGACTTATATTTATCGCGTTGAGCTAGTTAAAAGCCAGCTGCTTTGTTTTATGCAACGATTTACGTTAACGCTGGCGTCCTCAAGATACGAATAAAGTAATGGTCAAATTTGTCTTGACCTCGCACAGAATATAGGCATCGAGAAGGCGCAATTCATGTTACGTTTCTATGACGCCACGCGTCTGTGGGTAACTTCCAAGTAGGAAGCACAAATTAGTAGGTTCAAGTTTGTGTGCGCCTAGTTCAGAAACAAGAGCATTTGAGACCTTGAAAGGGTATGATCGAAAGCTGCAGGGAATAACCTCAAAAGGGCTATTTCAGTTTAAGCCGCACGTAAGTGTGGAGTACGTTTAAGACAAGCTCCCTCTCCAGCCCCTTTAAGGCAACCTGACTGCGCACCTGCCACATGCATGCGCTGAAAGGGGAGGTGAAAGGGGTTTTGAATGAAGTGGGGGTGGTGTCTGATTTGTAGCCTGTCTGGCTGTCTGATATACATCCTGAGCATTGAGCCGCCTATATATTTGCCTCCTGATCACCTCGCTCCTGTCTGAAAGCTGTTTTCTCTCGCTTCAGCCTTAACCTTGTGGACGACCAGGGCCTGAACGAAAGCGCCCAGGACGAGCTGCTGGCCTCGGTCTCGTCCGACAGCCAGTGGCAGGAGGCGCAGCGCCAGCATCTTCAGCTGTGCGAGGAGATGATGAGCCCCAACCTAACGGTGGCACAGCAGGGCGTCTACTTCTTGTCCTGCTGGCACAGCCTCAGCGTTCTCGAGTGCAAGCGGACGAAGATGGAGGAGCTCGGTGCGTCCGTGGACGCCGAGAACGGCGGCGATGTGGGCCAGGCGCTCGTGTATATGGCCGAGAGCCTCTGCCTAAAAACCTGAGGAGCGAGGATGAAAAGCTGGCGTTTAGGACCTGTATGGAGGGGACTGATCTGGACTTCGGCAAACTGAAGGATGGCTTCAAGTACGTTGCCGCCTACCTGTCGGCCGTCCAGAGCGGCAACAACAGTGTGGAGCCGCCGTCAGCCGAACAGGTGGCCGACATGGGCACGCAGATGGACCTGCTGAAGGAGACGGTCACGTGCAGCATGGAAGCGGTCGGCATGGCCGACGGCGGCGAAGCCAACTTCGACGCTATGCGCGTCAACATGGAGGGCTTGGATGCGCCTGAGTGGATGAAGCAGGCTGGTCGGGCCATCATCGACGAGTGTGCCAGCCAAGGGGACACCAGCATGAACGGCTTCCAAACTTGCTACACCGAGTCCTCCGCCTACGCTTGCACCTCGGCCAAGGCGCACAAATTGGCCCTCATGGAGTCGGGTCAGCGCCCCGCCGGCGGCGGCGGCGGTGGACGCAGGAACAGAAGGAAGAACCGCAAGAACGGGAATCGCGGCTAGACTCCGGCTCCAGTCCCCTGGACGACAACGCCAACTGCTTACCACAGACGGCGCAGCATCCGACGACCGACCGACCAAAAACCTTTGCGTGCGACAATGTTACTGTTCCAGTGCCTGCACATGCACAATTGCGGCATGATAATGGGTTGATGCACTTATTGTTCATGACTAGATAAATTCGCTTTTCTAGCAAACCAAGGCAATGACAAACTGAAATATCTCGACCACCTTCTGAAAGCACACCGGTTCGAATACAAATACATCGTGGCAACGTCTCTCTCGTGCCTTTCATGGTACCTATGAAGAAGGAAAAAATTACAAGAGTTTATATCTTTAACACCGTCTTACAGGAAGGGGCCCTGAGTGACCCAGAAAACACCAGATGGGAGCAGAGATGAACGTTACCACCATGTTGATATCACAAGATCTTATCAGTAGGACAAAAAACATTTAAACACATTCGACCGGCTTCGTGCGTTAATCGTGACTCCTGACGTAGAGTTTTCGTGGGATATTAAGACGAGTTCACCGATGAGCGTCAGCGCAATTGTCATGGATGAACGTGGGCTAGGCTATGAAGCTGACCGGTTTCGTTGCACCGATGGAGCTTGCACCAGTGCAGCGAACATACATTTCCGAACGGAGGAAGACCACATCTTAGATGCATTGCTGACACAAAATTCAAAACGCTATGCATAAATATGCCAAATCTATAGGAACAATGCTACATTCACAAGAGCAAGCAATACATTTTACGAGTGCTCTCACTCATCTGGTATTACGTTCGATACGTTAGTGAGACACTCGTGTTCGATTGCAACACCGAGCTCCGGTTCTGTCTAAAGCGTGCTTGCATGTCACACACCACCCGCTGGGTCCGCCATGCCTTCTGTTCAGCTCTGTGACGAATTATCTGCAATTTAGAAATTATCTGCAAACATAGATGAAGTATCGTGAAAGCCTGTCTATAAAACCGATGTGTTGTATGATGCGTCTCACTTACGACTTCTATAGAATTCTAGCTTCAGGACGCGACGTAACAGCTGTGTTCCTCGATATTCCTTAGCATTTGTCCGAAACTTGTCATGATGCATTTCTTGACAAGCGAAAAAACGACTCCGATTTATCCGACACTGTTCTATTCTGGCTGAAATCATGCTTGACGAACAGAATACAAAGGGTTAGGGTGTGAAAAGCCCTTTCTTCAACGAGGATCATAGGTTGTGGTTACAACACGATATTGATATGGTACAGGACTGTTTAGACGCAACATAAACGCTATTGACCAACACTATAGACAGTGAACCACTAGATCGAACCCTTCTAAAACGACATTCAAGACATTCAGCCACAAAATGCATTTCACAGAGTACATACCCAAATTCTCAGGTCAAAACCTTTTTCCCGGCACAACGTACACAAACGCCTAGGACATACTCTATATACATCTCTGAAATATTAGATATATGTATACGATGTCATAAAAAGCGGACATAGCCCTAAGCCAACAACACACGTTTTCACATTTTTTTCTCTTGATTGCCCACTCCATCGTCAATCTTGTCAGTCTCTTATCATCTGTTCATTAACGCATTGCTGTACCACTTCTCCAAAAACACTTCTTGCTGAACCGCATTATGAACTCATCTCGCTATACTTCGAAGTTGTACACAATGCATGATTATGTAACGTCGTATAAACATTGGAGCTTTGACAAGCCATACCATTCGGCAAAAACGTGAGGTCACTTATCCCCTTGAGTAGAATAAGAAAACACTTGTTTTAATTGTTATTCACGACTTTTCCATGATATCATGATGCCCATAAGCCAAGTCCAATTGGACTTACATTAAAGGACGGGGGTTCCACCTCTACCCTGTAATATGAATGCAACTCCACGCCAAAATAGGCTCAGACACTTTTGGAACGAACATGTTGAACAGTAAAAAGTGCATGTTCTGTCTCCCCGTTTAATTAAAAGACTACGTCCAATACTTCTGCTCGCCGCCGATCCGCTGAGGCCAAGGCCCTGTTTCAGCTGTGCCAGGGGATTCCCTGCTGCGGTTGTACTAAGGACCCCTGTGGCAGCGATGAACACTGACCACACATCCACTTACTTCACTGGGTCCACTTACACATCCATTTACTTTACAGCAGTAACTGCCTGTTTGCTGTTGAAATGCACGATCGTGCGTATGTGTGATTTCCTTAAGTGTATCTTCCTAGCCTTACGCAGGACAGGATAAGCCCGTTAAAGTAAATCTTTCACAACGGATTCCTACGCAAATGGCTGGAAATCCCCACCTGGAATCTGAGGTGAATAACTAGCAACCTAGAGACACTGTTCTGAATGAAAAGGTGATGTAGTAGAAATTGTGTAGGTGCATTTCTTTCGCCTGCAAAAAGCATGTGTTCAATGTGCAGTTACGTGCTTGTGGTTCCTGTTTTCTGGGAAGTATTTATTATTGGCTATATTGTAAACTTCAATCCAGTTAATTCACATTTGTAGGATTTTGCATGCACTTGTATTTCAACATTGGGGGAGGGGGCAGATGGGCTTTGGGGACCCAGTCGAATATCGTGGCATGTATCAGTGAACCCAATATAGTACAAAACGACATCCCGTGATTGATAGCCTTAAAGGTGCTGCATTTTTGCGCGGACCCCATGAACAGCACGCGCGCATTCCTGTTCGTTCTGAGCATAGTATAACGCCATGCCGTAGCGACCGCGGGCAATACACTGGCGTAATTTGAACTTAAACGGTCGCGTACACTACCGCTTACCGACAGTGATCCCTTGCACTTCCTCAACCAGGCTGTTAGTGCCCACATGAACAACTGGATGTGTCTATACCCCTGGGAATTGCCTCACGCTGCATGACACAATTGGCAAGACATGTATGATTTGTTGGATGCAAAAGGCAGGTCCGTGAGGTCCCGTCGCCTGGGAAAGGTGAGAGAAATTCCCATCTTGGGAGCAGCAAGTGGCCAAACCATCCGTTGCATGCATTTGCATGCATGCCGTCAATATCGCCGAATAAGTAGCTGAGCTGTGAAAGGAATTCAGCCAGTGTCGCATCAAGATATATTTCCCGATCCACTGCCACTCAATGGATCGACTTCATGATGGCACACGAGAAGATCATCGACAGCAGCAACAGCACCAGCACGCCGATCCCGATTCCCCCCATCAGCTTGCCATTGCTATCGATGAAATCCCTCACATCGTGGAGACATCCTTTATCGAAGGGCTTCTTGCTTCCCTCCTTGTAGCAGGAGTCCGGAACATCTGGCCAATCCTCGGGACCGTCTACGCCACAGCATTCGAACTGAAACAGTCATCAGCGGGTTAGTACTCGGCTCCCACTAGCAGATATTTTCAATGCTTCGTTGTGTCCCCTGGAGTTGCCAACCAGAGGGCATCGGCCAACGGACCTTTTTGGACGGCCCTTGAACCGGGCCCTGGCCGCGCCCAGAGGCCGTATCACTCGCGCCGCAAAAGAGGTGTTGAATGAGGTCCCGCAAAACATTTCGAGATATTTCACGACACAGCACAGGATGCAAAAGGGGTTGCCGGTCCGCACCAACAGTTCTAGTGCGCGTGTAGGACTTGTCGGGGACGGCCAGTTGGTGTTTAGCCGACAGATGGCAGGTCGGGCAAGCAGCAGCCATTTCACAGCGTTGGATGACTCTCAAAAGCAGTGGCAGTCTAAACACAACCCTCATCACTTAGATTTGTCCACACCCCTCTACTATGGGGAACCGAAGTGAAGAAGGAGCTGGCAACTAACACTCGAAAGGCCTCGGGTGGTTCATGAGCACAGGAAGGCTCCAGCGCGGCGCCGGGGTTGTTCCTCCCGCTGCTGAACGTCGCATGCACACTGCAATCGCCTCTGGATCTGCCCTCTGAATCTGTACCTTGGATCTGTACTTTGGATCTGCCCTGCTGAAGATTTGCCACCAATTGCTGCCGACACTCACTTAACTAAGGCAAAGGCCCCTGGCCCTCTTAGCCGTTCGACCCGATATGGCTCCGACCATGGCTCGTCTTAGCACGGTGCCTTGCCAAAACAGGACTAGGAGTCTTTTCTGGATCGCCACAGGTCATTTCTGGTTGTGAAACCAACAGACGAGACTGTTTCATTCCGGAAAGCGAACGTTTTCTGACGGAACAAAACAATTCGGGCTATTTGTGGCGCATCCGATCTCGACATTGAAACCCCAGCGAACGGCTCTGTAGTCACCAAAACTAAAACCCGTTCTCAGACTAATTCCCCCTCCATCATAACTAAAATCTGCGGGAAGGCGGCTGACAGCGTTTCGCCCTAACGCACCCCGACCACCATTAAGAACTCAATCTTATGCTTCGTGGTCGAGGGCGAAATTCGTGATGGAATACACACAGGAAAGTGCTGTACCATATCCGTCGTCTGACGACATTTAACACGTGCTCGAGTGGGAGTCAATCTGTCCCTCCCCAAAAGTTTTCCGGAATGGTTTCCAAACGGGGCGGTATACCTGCGCCGAATTTTGCATGGCTGTAAACAACTGAATAGTGAATCGTCTGGCATAAAAATTTAGATGTACCTTGCAAGGTCGCTGAACTATGGCAGGTCCAAATCACGCCATGGTCTCAGCGAAAGCAATTTCTAGGGAGTCGTCCCAACTGATCCAACAACGGAGCGTTAGATGAAGCCGAACATCTCTGAGATACCTTCTTTCAGACCACAAAAAATTAATGAACAAGCTACATTGGCCTAAGGTCAATTATGAAGGCCAGACCCAGGCGAAAATCAGTATGTTGTATTCAACTCTAGCTGAAAGACCTGCAACTGTATATGCACCTATTCAACTTTAAAAACTCTAGCTTCAACTTCCATTTAATCAACTCTAGGGCTTGCTGTATGAAATAGTCCCTGGTGCTCATTTCGAATTTATTGATAACAGAAACCGCATTATGCACCTTCCATAGGCTACTTAAAGGTCGGAATAGGTCACTGACCTAGTTTAACTCTGATCAACATTTTGTTTTGAGGAACATATTGCCTAACGTAATTTCTGCCGCTTATGCAAATACAAAACTCAAAGCGGTTTTGTGTGATTTGGTCACCATGACCTTCAAAACATCCAACGAGGCCACTGGCCTTAGAGATGAGCATGGGAGCTCTTGCTTAGAACAGTTATCTAGGTTCCAGGGGCTCTTCAGAGACCAACCTGGAAGTTGAACTTGTTAAACCTTATTTGACCCAAAGGTCATGACGTAAGAACCTCAAACTTTGATCTAAGTAAGTTCATGTACAGGTCAACACACTCTGTGAATGTTGTGTCTCTAGCTCTCTTAGTTCGTGCGATTTCAAGGGGTCAAATTGACCCCGCACTCGCGCGAAGGGTATCCAGCCGGCCACCCGGGCGCGTGTTAAGACGGCTCAGGACGTGACACAAGCCCGCTCGCACTCACATTCCAACCGAATCGCCTATCTGAATCTCTCACTGTTGGTTCTCTTCGCCACTCTGCTCGAGTGTTCATCCCGTACCCACGCTCTGCTACAGTTTCAACGGGTGGATCACGGGAGCACAACATGCAAACAGAGCGTCCGCTGCCAATTATTCAGTTCGGTTCCACATGATAGCTCGCCCAATACAGCACATGCCAAGTGCTTAAGTCAAATTAGACCAGCTCTCATGGATGCACGGACATGGTGGTGGCCGAGAACGGTGGTTATCCCCCCAAGAAGTCGATGATCTTCTATTAATATGCATGTGGCCAAACGTCGACATCAACAAATGCCAGTTGGACACACAAAACTAAAAAGATCGAGATCAAAAATATAATTTACGATACGATATAAGCTTGATGGTGCTGCGGTGGAAAAACTTGGTTCGCGGTAGTTTTTTGTTGTGGCTTGCTCTTGCGCCATCCAATTAAGAAATCCTGTTTACAGTCCTGCCGGCGTGTGCATCCGAACAGGAACCATGTAGGGGTGTAGAGCACGTCTTTGCACCATGCGCTTGCATGAAGACTATTCTCTTTTTCAGACAGCTATGCATTTGGGTAATAGGTGTCATCGGTCTGCACATCATCAGTGACACTTTGTTTTCGAACTGGGCGCTGTGAAAACGAAATGGGCTGACAGAAACCTGACAGACCTGAAGGAAAATAAACTGACAGAAACTCCTAATGCTTCCTCCCCCACCCGCAATATCTTCAGACAATACCACGTTGCATGGCTGTACCGTAGACTCTGCGTGTGCATTTACAGGCTATGTGAAGCTTGATATAAAACAACCACCAAATCGTTGACAGTTCTTAAGGCTCTTCATTGTCTGCTTCATCGCTAACTCGAATCGCAGTTCAATAAAGACGTTACGAAGGGAACAAACAGGGACGTGTTCCTGCATACGAGCTTAGCAGAAAAAGGATCATCTATTGGACGACAATGTACGGGAACTGCTCTTTCGGTTTGACACTGATATCAGATAACAAACAGAAAATACGATACCGTGATAGCCAATTTGATTGAAGACCAACGACCCGAGTCACTTACGGCTTTCTGCAAGGCGTCCCACGCGTCCTTTACCGCTTCCTTCGATTTGTAGTATTGAATGCTCTCTCTCAACTCTGTTTCGACACTGTCAAGAATGCTGTCGGAGCCCACCACGAAGCCAGTGACGATAGCGGCACCAGTCAACACGAACATGATGAACACCAGACAGAAGAACGTGCCTAGCAGGCATTTGCTCTCCTGAAAAGGCGGAGAAGCGTGATCGACTTTGTCAAAGGCAAAGACAAGGGAGAACATTGTTAGAGACGGCATGCATAGTAAGTTCTACATTCTTAACAGATCAGATGCTCATAGCAATGCGAACTCCATGAGGAAACTGAAAACCCAGCACTGCATCACACTTGTACTTCACAACGGTTTGAATAACACAGTAACAACAGTACCTTCACGCACACAGTGATGCATCGCAACGGCACGCGCTCAGGCAGCAGTACCCACCTTGCAACAACATGCGCCTTTCACTCTGCCTGGCATGCAATATTCCACGTCAGCGCCAGGTCATTAAAACAAGCTGGGACCGACATATAAATTCAGGTGCTACATCAGATGATCCCAAACACTCCAACGACACCACTCGGGGTTCGCTTGTGACTCTTTGGCACGTCGCAGCATTTGCTTCAGCTCTGCACGGGTTCTGCGATCGCTGCGCAGTTTGAGATAGTGCCGCCAGCACGCGGGGTTCAGGTATCGACGCTATCACTGCGAAAAAACAAACTGGCTGGCAAGATAGGAGCTCAAACACGGGCGCCTAAGGCCTCGCCGTGCATGAGTGCAACAGCACCGCGCATGTAAAGAGAACACTGTTCTCTTTACTGAACACTGTTCACATTCGGCACTGCTCTCGGTGGTTGTCCGCACCGCCAGGGCGGGATGTCTGCGCCACCGGATAGTCGTTCCCTTTGGGTACTCTTAATATTGGGTTGCTTTCCAAGGTGCACAATAATGTTTGCCTTTGAAGGCAGGCAGCCGAAATCAATGGCTAGATGAGAAGGCGTTGACGCCGTCGTTGATAACGTGAAACTGAAATTGGCTGCACCAGCCTCAACCCACGGTTCTTTCACTGACATGCGCCACGTAAAGGCTTCCAATCGGCATACGCTTACCGTTTGCTCTACGATGTTTGGCGCAGTGGTTTTAAGACAGCCATGATTGGAAACCATTGGCGAATGAAAAATGGCAAACACGGCAACAAACAGCTGGCATCACAAATGAAAAGTGCCCCAATAAGAGATTGCGACGCAATATGAAGGTGTCGATTTCGTTTTGTCATTCGACAAAAGCTTGATGGGGCAATCCTAAGCTGGGCAGCGACGAAAAGGGTCTCTTACGGTCCATGCTTGTGCCGTATTACCGTCTGATCCACAGAAATGAAATGGTTTATTCCAGTTGGCTGTAAGCATCATTGAAGTGGTGGTCTGCCAAATCGACACGAATTTTAGCGTCCGTGCCGTCTGTTCAAGCGACACATGCAGTGGCACATGTCCGGAGGGTCAGCCTGCCGTCAGATGTCAGACGACAGCAGTGCAGGCGGGTGACCGGAGACCGCTCCCCGCAGCCCTCTCACCTGGAAGGCGCCGCAGCATCCGAGGAAGCTGACCAGCACGATCAGACTGCCGGCCACGATGATGAGAATGGCCGTGCCCTGGTACAGCTCGATGGAGATGAGGTGCTCCACCTGCGAGCCGTCCTGGACGAGCGAGCTGATGCCGATCCCCAGCAACGCCCCGCCCCCGATAAAGATCAGCAAGGTTATGAAGCCGAAGGAATACTTCATGCAGTTGCCGCAGCCGTCCATGGCGGCGGTGGTGGGAGGGGGAGGGGAGCGGTGGAGGGCGGACAGGGAGCAGGGCGGCCGGCGGTGCGGGCAGCGCGCGCTATGAGCTGTATCGTGCTGGACACGCCGAAATATTGCCGGCGCCAGACCGGCTATCTTATCGGGCTATTTGACCAAGATAGCACCACTGACGTGATCGCGGCCCTCATCGCATGAAGGGAAGCAGGAAAAGGAAATGCATTAGCTGCATTGCGATGTTGCTTGGCGTTGGAGTGTTGTTAGCAATAGTTTCTGCAGCTAGCAATGCTAATGCCTGAAGCGCTCTAATGATCCGCTGCAACCGAGCAAGCAGGTGAAGTCGAACAGAGCAATAAGTGCACCAGGCACCAGTCACCTGCGCCATTTCTCTGGTATAGAAGCAGGTGGTTAGGATGGTGCTTTGGAGCTTCCACAGGCGGTGCTTTGCATACGCCATTTTCCCAACGATACAGGTCTATTCTTGTAAGCCTATGGTAATTAAGGAACTGATGCACAGTCCAAGGAGAACAATTCACATGTTGGAAGTGATATCCCGTAGACCTCAGCAGCACTCATCAATGTTTTATTTCCGACGATGTTCGCACCCGCTGGCCAGATCTTACAAGAGCTTTCGGCTTGATGGTGTTTAACGACGTCATATGCATGCCAGTGTTTCGTGATGTCTGATGCTAAAATGATTGATACATGTCTCCACGTGTATGTAAGGACGCCGCGTGGTTGTCACTTCTCGACACATAGCGCTTGTCTGAAGCCCTGTAGGCCGCAAGGAGATCTCACTACGGGCCAGATGGCATGGGTAGTGAAAATCATGTGATTTACATATTTGAAAGCCGGTAGCAAAAATATCAGGTGCATCTATTGTTTGGCTCATTTCACGTGACAATGGCATGCTTCACTCAGGTACCACATCACCTTAAATGTTTCCCATGGGGCTTTCCATGCGAGTGCTAGGCACTTACAACTCATAAATCTCACACCCGCCTTCAATCCTTGCCATAAGCCATTGACCAGCAAACAAGCAATATGCTCGCCGCTCAGACGATTGTTACCGCTGCCGACTGACCGTTACCCTGATGTTTGCCGGGGAAGCGGCTAATGGCAGGCCTGTGCTAGGGCGGTGGAAAGGTGCACCGCAAACCTTTCGTGCTTAAACCATACACCGCCAGTCCCTGATGGGTGCGTGGGTGACTTGTAGTGTATCAATGACGTGGCGCGACTTGACCTTGCGTGCATAGGCCGCTTGCCGTCTTCTCAGCGCCAGTGGCCTTCACAAGGAAGATTTCCCTTACCCAATTCATCCGCTACTCATGGTGCTGCATCCTTACCATCCGCTGCCCATTTGCAACCAGCTGTAACCACCTGTTACTCATCCGTTTGCATTGTTTTCACCAAATCAGTTATAGAATATCAGAAAGCCTCAGAAGCATTTACATCCCACCTTACACTTATGCGTATAGTTGCAAAAGCACTGCGTGGATAAGCCTAGGTATGACCAAAAGAAACCCAACCAGTAGCATTGTGTACTATCATTTTAAACATCTACCCGATACTTCATACAAAGTCTACCCATGCCCGTATTTTCCCACAACATGTGCCCAACCCAACCCGTCAACCATTGCATATGGACACCCATAAGCTTACTCAATGTGATCAAGAATCGAGACGCAGCTCGCCGCTTTGCTACTGCGAAGTTTAGCATTATTCATTCGGTGAGTCTAAGGTCACTCCTAAGTTCATTTCTGGAAAGCGCCGGTGGAGCTTCTGAGTAGGGCGGCGCTCCAGTTGTCTAACTGATTGATCACCAGTCAACAGAGGCGTGGAGCTTCTGAGTAGGACAGTGCTCCAGTTGTCTGACTAGTTGATTACTAGTCAACAGAGGCGTGGAGCTTTTGAATAGGGCGGCTCTCCAATTGTCCGACTAGTTGATCACCAGCCAACAGAGGCGTAGAGCTTCTGAGTAGGACGGTGCACCAGTTGTCTGACTAGTTGATCACCAGCCAACAGAGGCGTGGAGCTTCTGAGTAGGACGGTGCACCAGTTGTCTGACTAGTTGATTACCAGTCAACAGAGGCGTGGAGCTTTTGAATAGGGCGGCTCTCCAATTGTCTGAATAGTTGATCACCAGTCAACAGAGGCGTGGAGCTTCTGAGTAGGACGGTGCTCCAGTTGTCTGACTAGTTGATCACCAGCCAACAGGGGCGTGGAGCTTCTGAGTAGGACGGCGCTCCAGTTGTCTGACTGGTTGATCACCAGAAAACAGAGGCGTACGCACAGAGTAGCCACCTCAGCGATCACTGTTCCTTCAGTCATGGAAGCCGCAGAAGCGAGCATGCCATGGGTTTATTCGAGTGTTGTTGGCATTACTTTGTTTACCACATAGGCAGGACTTCCGAAGCACGCGCCGGGTTCACGATTGGAGACTGGAGAAAGTGCGATAATGGACAACCTCCGCCAAAATTGGACGTAATCTGAAACTCATGTTTCAGTTTTGACACCATTGTTTTAAGCCGAAATAAAAGAGCATCTGTTTCAATGTAATACTAATCACATTTTGCGCAGAGCTTTACTGGTTATTCCGGCCGGCGGTGTTGAAATCTATTAATTAGCTACACCAGTAATGCCATAACCTACCCAATGAGTTGTATTGATAATGGTGTGATTTATTAAGCGCCAGTTATAATGTTATGTTCGCAAGCTTTATTAAGAACGTTCTGTCATTAAGTTTTAGTGCTAATCAATAAGCTAGGCTAATGGATATGAAAAAGTTCTTGTGTTAAAAATAATCAAACGCAACTCGTGATCGTAAGCGAACATCGCGCCCGCCTTTGTGGTGAACACAAAACAAGATTTATCCAAGAACAGTCTCTCTAATTGCTATGCATATACGTAACCACATGCGTTGGTAACAAAAGATAAGCAATTCATTTCACTGCTTACGTAGTAGCAGAATGCTACCTTTTCCAGCTCAGCACATCTCAGGGGTCTTAAGTGCGTCAGTAGGTCAGTATGCTATGTTTAATACCGCAGACTATCCCTATCTCCCCGAGGGCATTCAAAGCTTGATTAGATGACACATCTATGGAAAATATTAATGTATTCTAAGTAGAGCGTGTGTACCATCATTTCCCACTGAGGTTGTCACTGCAGCGGACTACAGCCAAAAGTGCTATGACTGGTCAAGTTTAACCCAGACATGACATGGTATGTCTACTTTGAGGCATAAGGAGACAAAATGCACCGCTTGCATGAATTGAGCTTAAAAAACACTGCTTTCATGCCTTGAGCATAAAAAACCCAGTGAGATTTGCTTTAAGTAATACAAACTATCACTTGCGGAGCCGTTAGAGTTCATCGAGAGACTGTTGGTCTAAGGTCAGCGAGCCACCTTTGCATTGGCGAAACAAGGTCCCAAAAGCTTCGGATTCGTATTTGATTTTTGATAGGAGTCAGAAATACACGATTTGATAGGCCTATCACTTTTGATGGCAGATGCAAGCGCACTTGCAACAATATTTGCCGCAAATCATCTGCAACCTGCCTTAGGCTCTTACCTTTGGTTCCTTGACCTGATTATTATGATATCCTCACAGTCGACCGCAGCGCCCAGGATAACCCGATGCAACAAGTTTGAGCCAAATCCGTGGTTTGAGGGTGCACTTGGTGAGTCGAACTCAAAGAAAATCGTCCAACTGACAAAACCAAAAAACAAAGAATCCTGCCACACCCACACCACTCGAGCCAAACCACCAGTGACTGAATCACTTTTCTGCGCGCGTCACGCGACCATAGCCCGGAGATCCGCGCGCGTCACGTGGCCACAGCCCAGAGATCTGCGAGTGTCACGTGGCCACAGCCCAGAGATCTGCGAGCGTCACGTGAGCACATCCCGGAAATCTGCGAACGTCACGTAACCATCGCCCAGCGATCATCCCGTATCCAAGAATACTCGTCTGCTCTTTAGCTGTCAACACAACGTGACCACTTCTCACACTATCTGACTATAATCGGTCACAGACGGGACATAGTCCGTCTTCGACTAAGTCATCTGGCCACATGTGCCAAGATCCGGGGCGCGTCACGTCCCCAATTTATCGGCAAATGTTCCGATCGCTTCCATCTGATCTCCTAGATGAACCTCTTGCATATGCGTTAATTTCAATTGTGCCATAATTTAAACATAGTGTGTCAAACACCGCGTTAGCGACAGGCCGTTGGCCGGCCGGGAGCGTCAGCTGCCATAAGGATGTGAGCCGCTCATTTCAGATTTCAGCTGATTGTACAAGACCTATAAGCATCATCAAAAATGTTCCCTAGAATGAGAGATAAAACACATTTTGGAATTCAACTGTGCTGCCGTCTTGGCTCTAGCCTTGAAACTGTACCTGCCTGCTTTAAGCGATAGCCGGCGTGTTCCGGTAGTTTCGCGGGTAAATCCTCGGAAGCGCCATCTGAGCGGGGCCCCGCCACATATTTCATTCGATGTACCGAAAAGTATCTGAGCTATCAAATATGCACCCTAGATCTTCAAAACTGATACCCGGAGGCACATTGCTAAGATACATTGCATTCTGTTCAGAATTGTGCTCGCCTTTTTACTATGAATGCATTGCAATATGTCGCTGCCTGCCGGGTGCCTAACTTAACGGATCATTCATTTGGCGACCTATTATAAGTCATTCAAATGCTGCCCCACTGACTAAGCTTAATCTTTACATATTTTGGGTTTAGCATGCATATGTTTCTTGTGTCACTTGCGCTGCTATTTATGTCGGTGTTTATTCAAGCGTTTTGTTAGAGCAAATCAAGCGTCCATATCTCCAAGGCTTAAAGGTAAATGCAGTTTGTTGGTATGTATGTTCTCGGCATACAGATAATGCAATGAGCATGCATTGCCTTCGCTTGCATTGGTGTTCAAGTCAGATTTTATTTTAGCGTGCTGGTAATTTGACCTTAAGTTTCTATTACGTGCCAGCTCGTTAGCGAACGATGCGGTCAGTTTCCCAGCACACATTCTCCGTGCAAACGCACAGACAATATCTTCCTTGTATTACAAGTTGCTTTTATGCCAGCTTTTATTTCAGCGATGGTGACACCAGTTGAATGGCAAAGAAAACTTGGCGACATAAATCGCCTTCCGAAGCCATATCACCTTTGAGAGTCCATTACCCTCACTCTTATCGGCTCCAAGATACTGATAAAAAACATTCATCTACTGTGCTGCATGTACATTTGTGCGTAGCAGGATTCGTACGTGTTGAGCGATCAGGCTTTGCGGAGAATACTTGACGCGCCCAGCATCGCGCCTAAGCTCGGTGTTTGCCTTCTCTACCAGCTGTCGATTGAAGCGGTGGAAGAAGGCATCGGTGTTGTACACGAGGCCCGGCGCATGGAAACATAAAATATGCGTGAACCGCCACCATTAGAGCGGTAGAGCGGTAGAAATACCATTTTTTGGTCAGTAGAGTACCATTTTTTGGTCAGCACTAACTCCCGTTTGCTCGTAGCGTGATTAACACGCCATGGTTGCCCAGTTTTGACGCCGACGAACGGACAGACAGTGAGACCAGCAAATGGATTGGTCGATATGCCATACCATGCACATCGTACGCATCGTGTGTGTAAATGTCTGATGATTTGTCAGTTGTTAGGCATCCTTAAAACAATGAGACACAAAGTAGGCCTTTGGCAGCACACCACTGTTTTTTTGTTGTTGTTTTTTTGCAGCCTAAAGCGTTTTCTAGCTTCCGTCTTAAGTGACCATTTCTTAGTTGATTTTGATAGAAAGAGCTCCTGAAGGCGGCGAAAAGCGAGGCAACAACGTATCGGTCCTGATTTACCCGGCACTCCTTACCCAGGCTCTCCGACGCAGGGACCCGGCGCCAAGGCTGAGCACATGCTCGGCCGGGGGACTCCCTTTCCCCGGAGGTGCCGGTTTTCGCCGGGATTGCCTTCAGAGGAGCGGCGCTCCAGCTCGGCCGGGAGACTCCCTTCCCCCGGAGGTGCCGGTTCTCGCCGGGATTGCCGTTAGAGGAGCGGCGCTCCAGCTCGGCCGGGGACTCCCTTTCCCCGGAGGTGTCGGTTCTCGCCGAGACTGCCGTCAGAGGAGCGGCGCTCCAGCTCGGCCGGGGGACTCCCTTCCCCCGGAGGTGCCGGTTCTCGCCGGGATTGCCGTTAGAGGAGCGGCGCTCCAGCTCGGCCGGGGACTCCCTTTCCCCGGAGGTGCCGGTTCTCGCCGAGACTGCCGTTAGAAGCGCGGCACTCCAGCTCGGCCGGGGACTCCCTTCCCCCGGAGGTGTCGGTTCCCGCCGAGACTGCCGTTAGAGGAGCGGCGCTCCAGCTCGGCCGGGGACTCCCTTTCCCCGGAGGTGCCGGTTCTCGCCGAGACTGCCGTTAGAAGCGCGGCACTCCAGCTCGGCCGGGGACTCCCTTCCCCCGGAGGTGTCGGTTCCCGCCGAGACTGCCGTTAGAGGAGCGGCGCTCCAGCTCGGCCGGGGACTCCCTTCCCGCGGAGGTGCCGGTTCTCGCCGAGACTGCTGTTAGAGGCGCGGCACTCCAGCTCGGCCGGGGGACTCCCTTCCCCCGGAGGTGCCGGTTCTCATCGGGATTGCCGTTAGAGGAGCGGCGCTCCAGCTCGGCCGGGGACTCCCTTCCCCCGGAGGTGCCGGTTCTCGCCGAGACTGCTGTTAGAGGCGCGGCACTCCAGCTCGGCCGGGGACTCCCTTCCCCCGGAGGTGCCGGTTCTTGCCGAGACTGCCGTCAGAGGAGCGGCGCTCCATCGCCAGCCTGTTTGGCTACACGCCGGGGACGAGGGATGGAATGCCCACTTTCGGAAGACCTAGTCGGAATGAGACCCTCGCTCGGACGAGCTATATCCGGAAGACCTGCTCCCAGAATGCCCACAATCGGTAAGCCTACGCTCAGAAGACCTACGCTCAAAAGAGCTACACCCCGAATGTCCATGCGCAGATAGCTCACCGCTGTTTTCTTTCAATCGCTACCACCGCAGAGCAAGTGAATAATTCAGCCTTCATCCCACCCCAGCCAGCCCTAGTCCACTGTGCCGATTCATTGTGTCGCGTCACTCCTCGCTGCTTGAATATTCTGCATTGATAAACGGAAGTTGCGAGAAGGCATTCGCGGTATAGGTCTTCTAACAACAGGCTTTCCGAGCTTAAGTATTCCAGGCTATCCGGACGTAGATGTTTCGAGCGTAGGTGCTCGAAACATATGTTTTCGGGAGTGGGTCTTCCGAACGCAGGTCTTCCAGTTCCGGCTGAAGGTATTCACAGCAGCAGGTTTTCCGAGCGCAGGTCTTCCGACCGGAAATGTTCACATCGATAGTTCTTCCGAACGTTGGGATACACAACAGCAGGACAGTAGGCCTTTCGGTGTAAGTCTTCCGGACGTAGGCATTCCGGGATTTGGTCCTCTAGGCGCAGGTCTTCAGCGTGCGCATAATCCGAGCATGGTTCTTTTAAGCGTGGGTTGCCGACCGTGGGTGTCGAGGGGGTGTTTTTGCTTAGCTCAGGTACTCCATGCAGTAGGTCTTCCACGCTGATCTCGGTTGCCGGTGCATAAGGTGTGATGCGTTGGGTTCAGCACATTCGCTATGGCATCCGGGGCAAGCCCAGGTCCCTGGGCCAAGCGCAGAGGATTACACGACAGAACGGTGGAAGTGATCGTGTTTAGTGTCTGAGCATTGCCTCTACGTGTACCGTACACGATAGCCCGATGAGGGCGGGCGGGTGGACAGTGCTGCCGCCTGTCGGACAGTGTCGTGGTCGGGTAGCGACAGTGTCTGCCGATTGCCAACTATCACCCAGCGGATCGGAGGTCAGCGACAGGTCAGACCCGTCTCCGGCCGGGAAAGCCTACCCATCCACTGCTCAGGTGGCAGCGGACGCCTCTTAGATAATGGGGGGCGTGAGGTTTTCACCGCCACTTACTGCAGCTCCATCTAGACTCACACGATGATGTGGCTTATCCGATATGACAGTGTCGTCAGAATGATATGTGAACCTGCCTATATCCTCCTAATCCCTAGGATGACGATGCACCTAATGCACTAGGGTGGCAGAATGCAGCAGTGGTGCAGACAACGGAGGGGCCGGGAGGGCAGAGTGCTTAGAGTGCAGACTGGATGTGCTTCTTCCTAAGGGAAGAAGCACATCTAGTGCCGCACGATGGGGTCGTTTGGAAGTCGGGCAGACACCAGTCTTTCGTCGGCACCCAGTGTTCTGTGAGAAGAGAAGTGTGGCTAGCACCAGGACACGGTCGAGTTATCACGCAATAACGCAGGATCGCGCGGTCGGGCCAGTGCGGTTATGAGGCTGGCAACGGCCGGCCCTCGAAACGTCAAGCTGTGAAGCGCGTGTTATCACGCTACACGTCAGACGTCCGGCCGTGAGGTCACACACCCCCGGCGGAAATCGTGTGACGTCAGGCTACAGGTACGTCGCCTGTAGCTGGAGAGAAGCGACAAAGCTGTGCGTCAGTTGAAACGTCAGCCTGTGTACACGAGGACGTAGGGCCAGGGTCCTCGACACCACGGCAGGTAGATGCCTTATCGGAAGACGTAGCGTGTGGCTCCGAGTTAGCTGAAATCGACGACAGGTTCAGCTTACCTTTTTGCGTGAATCGTGTTTAGTTTCTTTCGAAACCCTGAAAAAATGTGGTTAGAATTATGTGGCATCATCCACCCACTCGCACACAAATGGCAACTTCTTTATGCTGGCTTTTGCTAGTTGCACGACTCCAGAGAACAAAGCCACCCGTAACTCACGTTGCTCTCTTCGTAGCTACCATAAAACATTGTAACTCATGATTGCATTTTCATATTGCAGCTTTACAGCGTGTCCGCAACACCTGCGTAGATTGCCAAATCTCTTGCAGCTGCACTGCAGATGTTATCGGTGATCTGAATCTCGTTGACTTGCGCTAAAAATCAATTTGTGTAACCCTTTAGGTGTTCAGAAACCTGCATAATTCTGCGGTGACTCCAGGCATGGTTTTAGGAATGATGCTACGGCGAATCATGACAAATCTAGCGCTGTTCGTAACGAGCGTGTACTCCACAGTACTTTGTATATATCCGACCGAATTCTAACTAAAATGGGTTAAAACATAGTACAATGTATCAAGTATGACCAATGGCGGGTGGTATGTCATGTTTGTGAACGGCCTAATGTGGGTCCAGAATCAATACTGGAGGGAACTGGCTTACATAGCTGTTCACATTAGCCATATGCTGTACGACTTGAAGATACCATGGCATATCACTAGCAGGCGCTATAAATGTCTGCAATAACGAACCGTGCGTGCTGGTAAAGATACAAAATTTCACAAATGATAATGATATTGCATTGTTACACAAAAAGCTGCCATGAAAATGGTGTCTTTATTTTTCAAATTTGCCATATAACTAAGACAGTGTTAATGCCTCTATTCCTCGTAGAATAACCCGGAGAAGAGAGATATAGATGCATTGATATTTCGGCTACATGCATTTATCGAAATCAGATCCATAGCCAGTAACCATGATCCAGTAAGAAGATCCATTAACCGTGATCGACATGAATATGAGCGGTGAACGCGATATTGTTTCCCGATCCTGTTCGATTTTTAAGTTTTTTTACAGCGATACGCAGTTCTTACAGGTGACCAGCATTCAGGGGACTAAACAGGGAGCAGTTGCCAGCTATCACTGCTGTACTGTGTATATCCAACTGGGAATTTAAATGCGCGGAAAATACGTTTAAATTTAAGTAAACAAGTATCACGCATCACGCATCATTTATACATGCAAGCGATTTCAAGTTAACAGGCATCATGCATTGCGCATCACTTACACATGACACATATACTTGTATATATATATATATATATATATATATATATATATATATATATATATATATATATATGTGTGTGTGTGTGTGTGTGTGTGTGTGTGTGTGTGTGTGTGTGTGTGTGTGTGTGTGTGTGTGTGTGTGTGTGTGTGTGTGTGTGTGTGTGTGTGTGTGTGTGTGTGTGTGTGTGTGTATAGATAATGAAATATTGGAACATTCAACCGACATCGCTCGACATACCAATGGTCACAGTGACACATATGAATGCGACTTCTCTGCACATAAACTGGACAGATTAAAATCGCAAAAAAACGCGCAACAAAACATTGTTTTGACTCCGTAGAAAAATGTAACCTGATAAGCTGCAAAGAACATGCAAACCCCATTATATTCAATGGCGGCTATTGTTGGTGAAGATGAATTGGTTCGAAAATCCTAAGATCGAGAAAATTGCTGCAACGTCCTAATGCGTTATGTCCTAATGTCCTAACGTTTCACTACAACATTGAAAGCTTTTCCGTATGATGAGGTTGCAGCAATTCTCTCGATGTTGGAATTTTGGAATTAGTTCAAATTCACGAACAAAAGCCGCCTTTAGATATCATGAGCTTTGCATATGCTTGGCAAATTATAAGGTTGCCTCTTTTATACCGACTCAAAGCGATATTCGTCGCGTGGCTTCTTATATTTTTCAACATGTTCTGTTTATGCGCAAGCGGTCATGTTCATTTGTGTAACTGTGACCGTTGTCATGGTTTGCATGCGAAGTCTTTGAAACCCACACTTGCAAAAATGGCACCTATTGCCCCCTCCCCTCCCCCCCCCCCCCATCGGCACTCACGCTTCGAGACTGAAGATTTCACCAGATGAGCGTTTTAGTGTATTGTTGTGCTTCCAAGCCATGTGCACGCGCAGCCTTTATGTTCTTTCGATGTGTGTCTTTCACCTTTTCGACAAATCTGCCACCTCAAAAAAGTCCCGCTCCTTTCATCTGCCACTGGCAGATGTGAATGCCCGGGTCTCCCTGCACACGGTTCACGGTTTTATGAGCAAGGTTTTGAGGTTGCCTTTATTTGCATTCGAATTTTAGGCAGAAGTTATTTGTAAATCTACCTCATGAAAATGACGCCGTCACCATTGAAATTTCGAAACCGTATATTTAGCATGCATTTATGTTTCCATACGGGTGTAATACTCGTAATGATCAGTGCACAAGATAAGCAAAACAAATCAAGCCTTTACAAGATGAGTAAGTTACACTCTTCACGAAAGATTCTTGCATCTGTCACTGACATAAAAAGCACATGTATGTCATAAAATATTTTGCATGGTTTCCCAATTCCGTATATGTATATGATACCTCGCTCAGCTACGCTAGTCGCGAAGAGTTGCAGCACATGTTTTGCTCAATTTATCCCTCACTTTCAGGGCAGCCATTTATTGCATTCCGATAGATCATAGGCTTTAACACTCAATTTGAATTCAGAAACATTTGGGAAAGTCACTGACGTGGTCATCTTTCCAAAGACGCATACACAGCATGTAAAACACAAAGGGGACCGTCAATTGCTTCCGTGTATGGAATTGAGCCGTGGCATTGAAAGGCTGAGGACCACTGAGATTACTCCTTAAACTGATCACACGCACCTATTGCGACTTATCTGTTATTATATCATCACACTGCTTATAGCCTCATTCAGCTTTTGACTCATATCAATAATTATTTGCGGCAAAAAACTGCATCTGCGTGGCGAAATCTAGAGGGCATGATAGCGCTCAGGTAAAACATAATGATGTTAAACCTTCCTCAATAATAATATCTGCCCGTCCAGATGATTTTGTTTTTGCCTTGGGTGTTTGCTATAAGGGGTACGTCGGCAGAGGGAAAGTTGTCATACAAAATAATTGTATCCACGATGATCATCAAGCAAGATTCAAATATCATGGTTAGACATGGCGAAAAAACACGGCGTCTAGATGGCAAATACCTACTGGTCATGATGTAGACTTACCAGGGGAAAACAAAAAGCTGCTCTGACCATGCTCTGAAAAAATATCCGTTGTTATATCCCGACACGGGGAATTGATTGCGTTAAGTCTTCGTGTTAACAGTGCCCTGTTAGCAAGATAGTTCGCCAAATGTCTGGATAATTCTCCGAGAAAAGCTGCCTGCCGAATCCAACCGAGAGCGGCACGTATGAATGATACCTACAGGCCAGGCAAGAGCAGCAGAGCTCTATCTCTCCCTCTCTCTCTCTCCTTTCTAATTAAGTCGTACACGACATTGCAAGCCCCCCGGGGTGTGTTATTATTACTGAAGAGGACTTTCTGATTTCTTGTATATTCTCCATCCAAACTGCCACCAAGTCAACAGACTAATGCATTCGTCACATCTTGAACGCGCTCATTGCGAATTGCATTTTTATCAAAACGCGTTCCTACAAGGCACAGGCCTGTTCCTCTGCACCTCTGTTTAAATGCTGCGTGACATTGCTGGACGACGTTAACCGTCAGCTATTGAAGGAAATAGGTCACTGCGCCGCTCAACGTGTTGTGCCGTGACTGAACGGGTGTCGTGCCATGACTGCGCGGATGTCGTGCCATGACTGAGCGGATGTCGCACCACGACTGGGCGGCTGTGATTCGATCTGCCATCGCCACCGATAAGCGGCACACATTCGGTGATATATTTCTTTTTTTCGGTACGTCCTTGATCACCATACACCCTTTAGGAATAATAAGCCTCCGAATGAAAAACGCTCCCATGCCCACTTCCAGATTGGATCTGATCGCTCGGAGAGCCAAGGCCGTGTCATCATGGGTACCGGTGCGTGAAATACTGCGCCGCCGACCGCCTTGGGGGCTCTGTTGTACGTAAACGATACTAGGGACGGTACAAGTGCGTTGCCGTGCACGAACCCTGTTCCGTTCCATTCCGTTCCGATCGGTTTGATGTGACGTAGTATGCGCCGAATCACTATTGGAAGAAAACTAACGCGAGACGTGACCTTGCCGTCGGTCAGCGATGTCAAGGACGACTTTTAGCAACCTTTGGTATGGGCACCAGCCGTGGTGGCGGGGAGCGGTAGCTTCCCGGAGCTGTCTGCCCAACTGCATTCCGTTGGAGCACATGTATTAACGGCCCAACCATTTTCCTCCGCCAATTATGGCGGCCATTTTTTGAAATATGATTGACACAGCGAACGTGTCCGCTTGACTGCATAAGAACTTTGAATTATATTTAAAATGAGCCTCTTATGACGGTCTTAACCGAAAATAAAAAGAGTTCTATTCTTCTTCTCATTCTTTATCATGAGAGTTGGAAATGAGTTGTTAAAAGCAACCCGCGGTGTCATTCCGCACATTTGCACTTTACGCACCAAGTCTTGTTTGACACCAAATCGGAATTGTTTGCCTTAGGAAGATGCACTGATCCATTCCTCTTCGACCTCTGGCAATAATAAAAGTATTGAATTTTCAACCTATTTCAATCCCATCTGTTGCCAAGATAGTGACGAATGCGGTCCAGGGGCGTCTCCATCTCTATTCCAAAGCCATCTGCTTGCTCCCACGCCGCACCGTTTCCCTGGCCCATCACTCCACGGAAGCCGCACTCATTAGTAGATATCCCTTACCGGGTTCGATCTACTTTGCACCATGGTCAGTCCGCTGCTCTGTTTATAGATATTACCAAATGATTCAGCACCATTGATCAGTACGCCCTGTTCACAGAATTGCACTTCCACTGTGTTGGCATGCCATAGTTTTTAGTCTACCGTCCTGGTCACAACCAGAATGCAAGCTTCAGTGACCCGACAAGCGCATTCCTTTGCGGATCGGCGACCCGTAAAACAGGCCGCACTCCAAGGCTACCCCGGAACCTTTGCTGCGCCCATCTTTGCCAACGATCCCAGCCTGTGTGCCGGCGGCGTCTTCGCGATTAGCACACTACACTCAGCTCAGTTGGCCACTGGCCACTGGCCCGACGACTGCGTGGCCTGAGGGTGCCGGCGGCCAGCGTGTATATCTAAAAAAGAACACCACACAAGGCGTCACATCTTTATCATGGAGCGCCAGCGACTGAATCGGGCATACTAGCGCTCAGGGGCCATGGCGCAGCCGGGATGGCAACCGGGGCACCTTTAACTGGTTATTATATATATATATATATATATATATATATATATATATATATAAATGATGGGTAAATTTGTGTTCAGTCCTTTTGATTCTATACGGCATTCAATGATATTCAACACCATACCGAAATGTTATTTGATACCAGACAGCCCCAAGTCATTGACGCGGTAACAATTCCTAAAATATTTTATTCAAGAACATTCAAACATCATACCTTGGTTGAAATTATATTCGGGTTAGCACTTGTAACATATGTTGGCATATTCTCGGTGCTGACGCCCACACTCGTGCTCCGTCCCAAGGCTTTCCTTTGTAATTTCAATTTGCTTAAAACGTGTTAAGGACACGGCCTCTCGCCACTGCGCCAGATTATCCAGCAATATAAAAGACGAGACAAGTCGACTAAATAAGCGTAATTTTTGGAGAGCAACATCCAAGTGCTTATGATTCGTGTCGATAACAGATCTGAGGCTCTCAGCAATATTACGTTTTAAATCAATCATATATCTCTTATAACGCTGTTATCTTACGCACTACCACCCGCAACAAGAACATCGTCCAGCATCACGTTTTCGGGATGTCTCGGGGCTAATCACCATAGGAACCGGGGTTTCATGAAGTGTAATAGATCGAGTAACCTTTGGTTTAGAACTGTGGCAGCACCGCTGTCTTCGACCAATCACATGTTTGGTTTGGCCTCCGAATTCGCAGCAGGCGTTAGGATACAGTGACACCCTGCGTAGCGTCAAAAACGTTGGAGCACATTCCCCTACACAGGTCACACGCGGCCGTGGGTCAAGTGTGGCGAACGGCCCCGCTCCTTGATGACCCGGGCGGCGAGCATAAATTTTGCCCAATTGTTCCGGAAGCGAAGGGAGAGTGTGTTACGCGCCGTCATAGCTAGGTCGATCGAAATATCTATTGCAACAACTTGGAGGACGCTACTTAACAGTGTGTTGGTTATCCTCAAGCCTATACACTATAGCGCCTCTCAATCTCAGACACAAGGTGGACAACATAATGCAGTCGATATAACCATTACACGTAATCAACAAGTTGGAGGTTGGAACAGCTGGTAGACATCGCAGAAGTTCTGCAACGAATGTTGTTACAATCTATGTCTTTTGGAGCTTAAGTATGCAGTGGGAAAAGGTTACGTAACGCCGTAAATACCATATACCTGAGGTTCGTCCGTTAGTCCCAGCTGTCAGAAGATGTGCAAACTTTGAGCTTTGAGCCCGTTAAGGCGGTCTCAACGGCGCGTCCAGGTTAAATTTGTAACTCATCATACAACTGAGTACCTTTCGAGGCAGTATGAAAACAGGATGTTGCAACTCCCATGCACATCTCACCGCTCGTTGCGCTGTAATTTCTACGGGCAACATTTCAGCGACTTGCATTTGGCCCAGTAAAAATATCATAGGAATACTATAATGCGGAGTGAAGTCGGACTTCAGGCTTGTGTTTTTGAAACAAATATTCGGTTGTATTCTTTGTCCGTTTTCTCACGATGATAACATAAATGTTTCCCATCGGGTGCCTTTTTTACGTTGTTAATGCTTCTGATTGTTTTGGATTACTTTGACGTCGGTGACATTGCACAAAGCACCCTAATGTTCTCTATTTTTCATATGCTCAAATATCCTCTATTACTTATTGTGCTTCTGGTACGTGCTTCAATGCATGTTGCCTGTGAATGAATAAATAGCACACGCAAATTGTCGCACACAAGATACTATTTTACATCCGTGCCAAAATACACCACAGCAAACAGACCATGGTATTGCATCTGAGCCCATCCTAACTTCAACGGCTCGTTGTCGTATTCGGTCCCGAATTTGCATCGCATCTCCGCAAGTGCCAGCGAGTCACTCGCTTTGCTGCGGCCTCTGGGGGACAATCACGACACCTGATAGGGCCACCCAGTCTGAGTGCAGAGCCGTCGCAGTGTCTAAACAGCGTGTCAACCATGGACAAGCCAGGCCGAACGTTCTGAACACAGGTACGCCTACTCCGTGCGCTCACTCACACTCCATTCCGTCCGTGCGCATACCAACTCCGACCAGCGACGCGTTTTGTTCCAGCTTTATTGCATTTACCTGCAACATCTCTGGGCAGTAAGTCACTTCTGAGCATCTTCGTTAGCCACAGTGCCTGGGCAGAATACCTTCCAAAAATGATTCTGTTTCGGCAAAGCATTCAACATGCATCTGGTGTCATCACAAAGTTTGCGAGAATTACCACGGTGACGACACGAACAAGAGACTATCAATATTTAACCGAGGGAGCACCATATCCGCTGGACGGGGCGCTGTAGCCTCCCGAGGGTGCACCATATCCGCTGGACGGGGCGCTGTAGCCTCCCGAGGGAGCACCATATCCGCTGGAAGGGGCGCTGCTACCTCCCGAGGGAGAACCGTATCCGCTGGACGGAGCGCTGTAGCCTCCAGAGGGAGCACCATATCCGCTGGACGGGGCGCTGTAGCCTCCCGAGGGAGCACCGTATCCGCTGGACGGGGCGCTGTAGCCTCCCGAGGGAGCACCATATCCGCTGGACGGGGCGCTGCTACCTCCCGAGGGAGCACCGTATCCGCTGGACGGGGCGCTGTAGCCTCCCGAGGGAGCACCGTATCCGCTAGACGGGGCGCTGTAGCCCCCCGAGGGAGCACCTCCATAGCTTACGGAGGGCCTGGATGCTCCCTTCACGATACGTGGCGCGGAGAAGGTCCTGGTGGGGATGTAGCCGCCGTTGAAGTGCCGACCCCGGAAGAGCTGAGCTCCGCTGACGTAGTTCCGTCGCGGCGCCGGGTGGTACACAACGCTGTAGCTCCGGGCGGGCCCGTACTCGCCACCCTTGCCTCCGCCGCCGCCCGAGCCGTATCCGCCGCCGCCGCCGCCGCCGCCGCCGCCGCCGCCCGAGCCGTATCCGCCGCCGCCGCCTGAGCCGTATCCGCCGCCGCCGCCGCCGCCGCCGCCGCCCGAGCCGTATCCGCCGCCGCCGCCGCCGCCGCCGCCCGAGCCGTATCCGCCGCCGCCGCCGCCGCCGCCGCCACCCGAGCCGTATCCGCCGCCGCCGCCGCCGAGAGCCGCACCGTAGCCGGAAGACACGCTGGGGCCACCGTAGCCGGAAGACACGCTAGGGCCGCTGTAGCCAGACGCAGGAGCGCCATATCCTCCACTACCACCTCCACGCGGCAGGCCGAGGCCAATGACCTCTCCGCCTAGACCCTGGGGTCCCCGATGATGCCGCCCGCCACCACCGCTGCCTCGACCGTCGCCGAGACAGGTGGCGACCACAAGGGACAACGACAGAACCTGTCAAGAGTACGAACAAAGCGACGTCAGTGCTAGGTGGCCCCTGGACTTGTGCGGTCGGGCTGGGCAGGCGTCACGATCTTGATCTACGAAACATTGCTGGACAGTTGTGGGAAAAGCTCTCTCAAACAGGAGTAAGGCGAGACGTGGGACGATATGCAAGCGAAGCGAATCTTTAGCTCTCTTCAATCAAGCTGTCACATCTATGTGAGGTAGGGCGTTTGCCCGCTGGATGGGTGTCATATGTCTGAAATCGGATCGTTTAGTAAACTCCAGCCATCCATCTGCTGCACCTTTGACGATAGCTGGGCGCGCCCCAAACCCTGCTCCCTGCGCCCACACCCGCCCGAGTCAGGCCACCGCCGCCTGCCCACCTGTCTCAGTCGCATGATGCAGGAGCGGACTGCAGGCAGCAGTGTGACGACGTCGTGTCGACGCCCGGTTATATATGACCGGCCGGCCGTGTGACCCGACGCCGGCGTTCGAAGGCCGCTGGGGCGCCGGCGGGCCCGGTGAAAGGTCGCCCGCTCGGCAGCGCCTGCGATGCGGTAGTCGAGCGGCGCCGCACTGCCACGTGTCAGGGGCAGGCGGTGTGAAGGTCAGGATGTGCGACGGGCAGCGGGCTGGGGTCCTGAACGTCTGGTGGGCGGGAGGTGTGATGGTCTGGATGGTCGAGGGACCAAGCTGTGTGAGCGGCATGTGTGAGCGGCAGCGGGCTGCGGTCCAGGAGGTGTAGTGGTCGGCAGATGTGATGGCCTGGACGTGTGAGTGTCGAGAGGTACGAGGGTGATGCGGTGTGATCACCAGACCGCACAGATGGAATTCTTGGTCATCTTAGTCGTGTTGCCAAAGAAAAGTTGAACCGATGTGAATTTTGAGACGCAGTATTGCGTGGCCTTAGTTATTTTGTATGGGGCGGACCATTGGTTGAGCGAAAGTCTCCTGGATCTTGTTGCTGGATCTGTTACACAGCCCTTGAAAACAACTGTATCAGGTAAACACCAGAGGATATTGACAGGTGTTACTGTGACATGTTATGCCTGGCGAAAGGGTTGAAGACCATTGTGGAATTTGAATCAGCCCGTTCGACCACAGCGAGAACTAACAAACCACGTCAGAGAAGAGGACGGCGTTGCAGATGTCTTTCGTCGTCGCAAGATCTATCTTATGTTTGTTCAAAGGCCATGATTTACACAATAAGATGATGTGGTCTATATCATAGATAGCAACCCATATCTGACCATCAAGGTCTAAGTTTGGCCGAGCTCGACATCGGATTGCGCAGCCATGCATGGGCAGTCAGAGCGATATTAATGCAGTTCACAGTGATGCACGTTAAGACATGCAGCCTCGGAAACCTCTTTGGACAGCACCTCCTACGAAAGAAAGTTATTCGCCGCTCTGAGCACAATTTCTCCAACATCACCTCGAAAAGAGGCTACCGGCTGCGAACCGTTGACCTTAGAAACCTAACATTTTGGAGGATGTGCGCAAACAATAAGAGCACAGCTAACCCAACTTTCGGCATCATGTGCAAAACCGTTCCCGACTTATTTTGAGGAGGCTTAACAGCCCCGAGGCCCGCATTAGGGCGAGGGCTAATTAGCAAAATAGTCTTTTCCAGTGGTCAGAGATTGTTTAAACGTAATATGGTGAATGCGTTAGGGCTAGGGGGTCTGTGTCTGCCAGGCTGCCCCGTCTATATCTATCGGTGGAAGACTCTTGGAACAGCGAGTTAAATATCAAGTTAAATTCTCTTGGAACAGCGAGTTAAATATCAAGTGTTGTGGAGCCATTTAAGCACCAAAAGCAATGTTGCAACGCCATGCTCTGCGTAAGGTACTCTGACATGAGGCAAGACGGAAGCTGGGATAAATTGTTGCCTTCCAGCACAGAGCATTTGCTGCAGAACAGGGCTTAGGCTGTTGGTACTCTTAAAAAGTGCCTGTAAATGACGTATGGCTAAAACACGCTTCAACAAAGCTCTGCATACTGCATACAGTCGCTTAGGTTAATGAAATGTGGTGAAGCATGGTATCTTATTTTGATCGTTTTCAGGCCAAGGCAGTACAGCCCGTGCGCTTTTCAAAGGTATCGCTCCGACTGGTCAGTGAAACATAATGGCGTGTTGGCAGCCTGAGTGTTGACGACTTGGGCATTGACAACCTGAGTGAGAATCTTTTAACCTGACCTCATTTGATCCCGAGCTTTTTAATCGGAGCGTACGTTTAAGTCATGCCCTGTCAAATGACAGATCCATGATCTCGTTCTCAGAAGTATGCGCGGCCAAATGAGGACTTTCAGCGCCTCGCGATGCTTCCTTCAATCCTTGTGCAGCAGCTCTTTCTATCCAGCATGCAAGAGCGGGGAAAATGGGTGCATGCTGAGCACCACTGATACCTGTAGTCTCTTGTTAAGGCTGTTTTTCGTTAAGGTCGTGACAGTATTCAACATTAGGTATGCGACTTTTACCCAAAAAACACGGCATACTATACATATACCGCACAGAGAACTAGATATTTAAAAGTATATGAGCGCTATGCTTGAGAATTCTGCGCGCTAAAAACGTCACACAGCATTTGCAACGTTAACCATATGACGATAGCTAGAAACTACACACCAGGCGCACTCAACAGTGACAGTTACAGTACAGTTACACCAATAAAGATAATCTCATCAATATTTTCATAATTTTTCCAACATGTTCGTACTTGGATATTACAGCTGGATCAACCCGGTTCCAATCTCGGGTCGTTTTAAGAAGAAAAAAATGAGGTGTGATAACAAAGAAGACGAGAATGCGCTAAACACCTAATACCCGACATCATACTTCGATAACCTAGTACCCGACACAATAATAGTAAGCAAATATTTATTTAATGATCCTTTATCCGACATGGTTTCGTCTAACAATGACGTTTTCAACGTAACATTGATGTGTCCATTACGCAATTTAGACAGCCGACAAAGCCAAAGCCTCTGGTCAAAATTCTGGCGGCCTTAAACGCAGTACTGCAAACACATTGTCTACACTCTCTTGGGCGTGGTGCTTGCACTAAAACAAATTTGGTTGCCCTCCCCTTGACCATTTCTATGCTATGAACTAAGTGCGTGACATTATATACACAGCGCGCATATCTTGCCATGGGCGTGACAAATTAACCATTGGCATTTATTTTTATATGTCTTGGGCATTCGCTAGATACTTTCTTGGCAAACCTGAGAGTCTGGTCATCTTTCTCATCTATGTTTTTGGTGTTTTCCAGTTAAACCTATCTGATATTCACACGCGAGTGTACTCACATTCATTCACACTTTTACCACACGTTCATTCAAAACCTGGAGCGGGGCCGTTGGAGATCTATCTCTCTTTATTCGCATAAAGGCGAATTTGAAAACATTTCAGTCCACCAGCCATTTGTCACACCAGTCTACTATTGAGCATCAACTTTCCCGCAAAACTGCGTTCATAAGGCCAGTACAGCCAAGGTGTGCACATGTAACCACGCCATCAGGAAATAAACGTACATCGCAATTTTATCATTCCACGATGTGATTTATGCAGGCAAGGAACAACAAGGACCCTAAAACATCGCTTTACAGCACCCCAGATCTTACAAAGCACTTTCCGAAGCGGTCTACGCGTTGTCCAAGACGTCCTAAACGTAAACAAAACGCTTTCTAAACTTTTTAAGTATCTTCACGTTTTCAAAACGCAGTATTAGATAGTGCCACACGGGGTCGCTAAACCGATTTTCCTGGTCTGGGAAACTTGCATTCGACCTTGCATCGTCAGGAAAGTTGCTAGTACTTTGCGCTGAGTTCATCCAAAAGGCATTTATATCGTGATTTAAGTGATCGACACGGTTGATGATGATTTAAATGTCATGACCGGTCAGGTTCGCTAAAGACCAAACCTTAGATATCTTCCAAAGCAAGACAACCTTTACACTTAGACCATAACATGATCCAAAATGAAGCATAGGATGAACGCCCGCCCTAAGTCAGAATAATGAGAGATTGAGCACTGACCTCCGGTGGCATAACGCTATCCTCTGTGATTGAATGATGTCATTTGTAAATAACGGAAAAAGTAAAACAGTTAAAAATAGCAAAAAAGCAAGCAAAGCAAATGATGTCATTTGGCGTCAGCTGGAGTTCGTCTGCAGGGTTATAGAGGGCTGTGTCGCAGTGAAAAGGGGAAAGAACGGAGCAGATGAAAGCAGCACAACCGTCATCGACCCGGCATCCGAGAACAGCCGCGAGAGCTAACAAAAGTTAGATCAAGTTGTCGGGCATCCATATGCTTAATTTTTAGCACGTCTTTTTTCCATTTGTGTTCGGGGGGACTGGTAGATATTTCCAGTGTGGATTTGATAGGGCGTTGCACAGGGCAAAGGCAGATGCTGAGAGCGCGTCATCAGTGACGTCACACTCCATCTGGCATCCCTAATGATATCAAGGGCGGCATGTCAGAAAGTGCTACATGATTAGTGGAATATCTCTCCACCCCGTTGAGGATCACCTCTTGAAATCCAATCCCGCACTACGGTGTTCCCAAATGCACACTGTATATAGTGTTCGACTCAAAAGGAATGTCTAGACACAGTTATATGGTTGATTATTTTGGTCAAGCACAACCACCGCGAATGGCCGAAATACAACTGGGTGCCCATTTTGACTTTTCAACTAGTTGCCAATGGCTGTATTTCTATCCCTACCGCATTTTGTTATCGGTTCTCTCCAATTTTAAGGCCATCCTTTCGCCGGTTTTCTCCCTACACTGTCATTTCGTTAAGCAGCTATGCAGTGATGCATGATCTTTTCCGTGTATTCAACCTTTTGTGGCACGGTATCACATAATTCCACACGATGCTGGGAAAAAAACATCTCCGGGACCGAGGCTGCTGTTGACATCGCTGTCCGATACTAAAGGTCGAGGGTAGAGATACCACAGTGACCAATGCCCCTGAAAGCGATTCCAGCCCAAGTGTGGTATAGGTTTTACCAAGTCCCGTTGTATGACAGGACATGAAAATCAATTTAAGGTCATCCCTCCCACCAAACTGCGGTTCTGACATCGGATTAAAGGATTACGAGGAAACAATTCCAGGGTGTTTTTGATAAAGCCGTAGTAAGGAGCCGTCATCGACATCAAAATATGTCCCAAAAACACCGTTTTATCACAAATGCAATTTATTACCAAACGCTACTTTGAAATATTGTGAATCATCCAGAGCAGCAACTGTAGTCGAACACAGTTTCTACAAATTTCAGTCGTCTGTTGGTCCGAATGTCTGTTTGCGTTTGAAATAGCAAGATATTTTGGACCGCGTTCAAAAGCGTCTTTTCAGATAAAAATGAGCTGAGGCGCAATTTTTACCAAAAGCTGTGATATGGCTTTTACTTTCCCTCTTGCGTGGTGTATAGCATTTCCCCTCGGCGCGTTTTGACCCGGGGAAAATTTTTTGAAGACGGACCGAGATATTTGATCGGTTCATGAGCAGACCGTCATTGGGAGAAAATGCGGCTGTGATTTAAAGAAATTGTTTCGGACTGCCGATGTTGTGGAAGCTTTGCGACCGCTCAAGGTCATTTGGTTATAACCGGCATTGTTGGCGGAAGGATGCATTTCCGATAACTCTTGGTGTTGATAAAAGCGGTGGTCACAGATGGTGGCTCGACTACGGCTAGATAGAATCAAGTCTGTAATTGTTTCTTCATGGTCCTATTCTCCGATGTCATAACCCAAATATGGTTGGAGGGATGGCTTCAAGTATATATACATGTTGCGTTACGCTCCAGCATTTGGTAAAGGGTATACCTCACTCGGGCCGGGGAAAATTTTCCAGGACTGTGTCCTGAAATTACTGCCCTCGTCTTTTGGCGTAGGGCAAAAATGTAAACAGCGACGTCGGTCCTGGGAAGCTATTTTACCGGCCCGTGTGGTATTTGTAGTACCATACGCACGAGCTAATGCAAAGGGGATATCCCGGCATAGTGAAACCGGCCTTTTACTGCAAAAAAGTATGGGACTGTATTTGATGTTATGCTTTCAAACTGAGTAGTCAACAAAATGCATCGGAAACAACATGAAAAGGATCATATCCTGTTTAACACGCTCTCGGGTAAGAGGGAGTTAAATTGAATCCCCCCATAGGTTTGTCCGAAGCAATTTACGAACAGCCAAATTGTTCATAGCTGTAGACAGTTGAATAGCAAACCGTTCGACATCAAAAATTTAGATGCAGCTTGCAAGGTCACTGACCTACGGCAGGCCAAAACCAGACCATGGTTTCAGCGAAGTCCATTTCTAGGGAACCGTTCAATCTGATGCAGCATCGGAGTGTTAGACGAAGCTATATATCTGAGATGCTTTGTTAGGCAACACACCAACTGAATGAGCAAATTAAATCGGCCTTAGGTCAGGTATGAAGGTCAGCCAAGCTCATAACTAACCTGTTTTATTACTCTGGGGCGCGTTGCATGGGATAGTCCCTGGTGCTCATTTCCAACTTGTTGATAGCAGGAACCGCATTATGCATTTTCTATGGACTTCTTAGAGGTCAGAATAGGTCATTAACCTGAAATGACCCGGGTCAACATTTTTTTTTTTTTAGAAACATATTGTCTGGAGTGATCTTTGTTGCTTATTCAAATGAAAAACTCAGAGCAGTTTTGTATGATTTTGCTCACCATGACCTTCATAAGATCAAACAAGGTCACTTGCTTTAAGTACTTTAAATGAGCATGTGGCCTTTTGCTTACAAACAGTTATCTAGGTTCTGGGGACCCTGGAGACCAACCTGGAGTTTGACCTCGTTTGATCTCATTTGACCAGAGCGTCATGACCTAGGAACCTCAAAATTTGACCTAACTGAATTTACGTAAAGGCAAACACACGCTGTGAACGTGGTGTCGCTAGCTGTCTTAGTTCCTGAGATCTCAGGGTGGCCAAATCGACCCCCCATCCGAGCAAAGGGTATTCAGGCGGCCACCCGGGCGCGTGTTAAATGTGATGCATTATGTGTCGCAAAAATGGTGATTGCATTGCAACGGGCGATATTTAACCATCGCAGAAAATCAATTATCATAATTCATGCAGCTGCTATTTACACTGGATAACGCGGCCTGGCTTACATCTTTACTTACGTCTCTACCGATTTTGTCTTACCAGGTTATGCAAACAACTCCTTTGTCATGCTTTTGTTACACAGTCTTTTGCTGACGACTTTTACCTCATCTGGTAAATATTTTGTGTTCCATATAAGAGAGCCATTGAATAAGTCGTTCTAAAATGATATGATTATCACAAGATGACAATGTTGGTGGCAAAGAGGAAGTTTTTTCTCGGTCCACATATACTTTAAGTTTTTTCCGATGAGGTCCTGTGTTTGCTGTTAACTCTTGCAATTTATCTGTCGTGGTGGCTTGGTTGCTGCACACAGTCAAATGTGTGCTTTCCCGCTCGTGCCATTCGCTCACCAATCAAGGGGCCGAGTCATCACCACCGTGGCCTAGTTGCAGCTGAATCTGCACCTGTGTGCATGCCTGCCTGCCGTGAAAACGCCGGCTGTAGATGGCACTACGCTCCACTTGGACAGGAATCAACGGACCACAAACGTCACAAACAGATAGCTTGATCGTTGCATGTGGGCAGCTTTACGTAAATGATTATCGTCAGATACTCCCGAAGATCTCACAGAGAAAAGGGCAATGGAAAGCACTCGGCGAACTGTTTCTGATGTGTGTAACTAAGTGCTGGCGGATGCGAACATTGACAGGTCAAATCAGGTAACGACGGCCAAATTACACAGACCCCTCTTGTTATCTGAAGAACTAAGCACGCTACGACGTTCCGGCAACGGCGTTGAATAGAGCTATGCAACGAGCTCTCCTAAACAAGCTCTCTCTTTCTGTCTTGAAGTGCTCTCTGTTCATTAGTGCCTACCGAACAGTTTTTAAACTCTGTCCGGTAGGCACTAGTGGATATCAGCACATGTGGCCTCTGATGTCATGCCAGGTCGGATGAACTGATGCGATTGTTACATTGGCCCGCCCAGCTATATCAAGTACTACATCAATGGGGAAAACAGTGCTAGAAATCATCCCAAATTTGTAAGATGTCTGTAGATAATATTTAAACGGCATGACGCACATAAGTCCAAATATGATCACAAAGGCCAAGTTTTGATGCACAAGGAAGGCACAACTTGGTTAGCCTGACCTTGCAAAACCAGCCAAACAATCGTTATGCATTTTGAAGTGATAAAGCTGAAAAGAGTAAGCTAAAAACCTCCTCGGAGTGTAAACAAGCATTATTTGTAATTTATAGCACAACGGGGGCCGCCTGACATAGAAAAACAAGTCATGGATTAAAAACTGACAAGATCGGAAGCTTCCCATTAAAGCAGAAACTGAGCAAAAACATATCGACACTTTGTCCACAACCATTCAGAACTTTTTCAAAACGAATCCTTAGGGATGCTCTGAGGTAACAGGATGAGGTGCTGACCTTTTTTGGACTGAAATGTAGTGGTAGTGCTTTTTTAGTCCTTATTCATATGTTTTCTCCATCGAACTGCTTTTTGTAAGTGGAACAGCCAGCATTCAGAGCTAGGTAAAGCTGCACAAACTATTCCATATTCCGCAGAAGCATGTGACACAAAACCCCACAAACCAATGGGCCGTTAGCCCTATTGCCAATAGCACACTGAGTCGATGTGCGGTACCAATCCTGAACAAACCTGCCTATCAAACCTGTTTATCAGTTGGTCCACACGCGGTCTGGTCACTCTGCGTCACCATAGCCTTTGATAAGTGAGCGTCGTGGAGCACGCTGCCGATGTGACACACCATGGCTCCTGTGATAACAAATGCGCTAAAATGCATAACATGTTCAGATCACAGAAATGTGAATAAAACAGCAAAACAGCCAGGTTTGTACCAGATGTACATAAAGGCAAGACAGTCTTTTGGGAGAACTATGCCATGAACATTACTCGGCTATGTACATACTGCAGTGTAATCTTTATACCGCTGGCGCTCTTTGCACTAGCCATGGCTGATGCAACCCGCTGGCCACCAAAACGTGACGCAACGTGACGCCGTTATGTGGTCCTATATAAGGTGCTTAGCGCAGCACGTGCCAGAGTCTGGTGGCGCATCGCGGCCCAACGGTCCGATAACACGGCCGGCCCGGGGGAAGGTGCTGACGTCCGGGTCGTGAGGTCAGATCCGCACGCCCCCGAGACGATTGATCGGTACGACACGCCACCAGTGCACCGATAAGGTCTGCATCTCGGATTAATGTGCATCGTATCCGGTCGACAGCGCAGTCAGATGATGCACGAGATGCAGAATACGCCATTGCTGGTTGTTTTCTCGGAAACTGGTCGGAAAGACGCGCTGTAGTTTAGAGTAAATATAAAGTGCTTCTTTCAGCCTCCATGAATGAGTTACTTTTTTCAGCCCGGTGAAAAAAATTAGCCCCTTTCCTCTGATCAAGAAAATTATGCTTCATATGACAAAAGTGGGATATCAAAACGGTTCGTACGGATAACTGGAACCCTCAATACTCCTCTCGTCTACGACAGTAAGCGGCCGAGTTGAATTTGACGCAAGAAACACCCTCGCCGCTTCATACTAGCGTCAACACTTGGCGCGCGCTTGAATGACTTCATAAAAAGCTACGTGGCGAGCAGTGGCCACGTACGGCCCCAGCAGGCCGTGCGGACGAAGGTGCTCCGCCGCGCCGCGACTGTCTTGGTGGCCCTCGTCTCAGGCTGACCTCGTGCTGCCCCGCCCTGGTGACGGCTCCGCTGCAACACCTGCAACATTCCACTGCATTCCGTTACCCAGGCGAACCTGCGCAACGGTGGCGAGCCCGGCCCCGGCGGCGCGCGGGGCGCGCGCGGGACGCAGCACGGTCACCGGTTCTGCACGCGACCCGACAGCCGCCGGCGTCGCCCGCGGAGTGGGGTGCCACCTCGGACGCGAGGGACAGTCACTGGGCAGTGGCCTCACGCCCCCCCCCCCCCCCCAGCTGCCAGCCCGCCGACCGCAGTCACCGGCGGCCCAGATCGTGACGTGCGGGGAGCTCGGGAACGCCCGTGAGTCGGCGCCATGTCACGGGTCACACGAGCGTGGAATAACTGGCACCGAATGGCCTATGCTGTTACAGGTGTCGTTGACAACCCATTGACTTCAATTCGTGCAGCCAATGACCCGTTCTCGCGGGTGGGAGTGTTCTCGCTTTCTGTTCATATCGAGTTTGTTGGAGGGTGCAACGAAGCAATAGAGAAAGATGTTGATTTATAAATGTGTTTATATTGGACTCTTTTTGGGATAAGCTCCAAATTCAGAAACTAACACGGCACATAACACGTCGCCTGAAGGTGTTTCGCCTTTGTACAACAAAATCTAAAACTCGAGGTCTGCGTAAGATGCCTTACTCCAAACAGTTTGATTCAGTCCCTTTTTTGTAATCAGGTGCTTCAAACGCACTAAAACCATGCTTTTCTACAAATACTAACACATTTAAAACAGTTAGAAATTTATTTAGAAGTGTTTAATCATAAAATGACTGATATACAGGGTGGGTAGAAACCATACCATACAGAATGACAAGTGCCAATTAACGCAGGCATAAATATCCACCTTTAATTAAAATGTAAGAAAGACACGAAAGGGTTATTACGCTTCGTGTATTTCCATGTGCACCTTAGGACAGCGCGGCACACACAAAGTCGTCGGACGAGCCATCACCATCAGGTATTTCGCTGAGTCATCAGGTTTTCCCTGACACGTCTTCTGCCGCAAATCCTCATGCGATGATGATGCGTTCCTAGAGGTCCTCCAGATATTTCACCCTTCTTTGGTATATCGGGCCTGAAACTTGATCCCGCAGGAAAAAATCAAACGGGATCTGCTTTGGAGACCTCGTTGTCGCCGCTATCGGTCCCCCTCTTTCAATCCACTCCCTGGAAAACGTCCGAACCAATTTTTTTTTTGTTTGCTGTTTTCTCAAAGTGGGATAGCACTCCACCATGGAATAAATGTTCTCGAGGCACCCTGACCTCCGCAACAAAAATTGCAGCGTGTTCAGGTAAGTTTCTTCTGAAAAAATCTGCCATGGAAGAAGGAGAATCACTCGACTCGGGTGTTGAGAACACCAAACATTGAGGTGCGGAGCTAAGCCTAACCTAAGCCCTAAACCTAAACCCCGTGGTCCTAAAGGGCTTACCGGTGGGACGCTCCTGGCACCAGAGTCGACATTTATGCCTGTTCACCGTGCCGGTCACGTGATGCCTATTCACCGTGCCGGTCACATGATGCCTGTTTACCGTGCCGGTCACGTGATGCCTGTTCACCGTGCCGGTCACGTAATACCTGTTCACCGTGCCGGTCACGTAATACCTGTTCACCGTGCCGGTCACGTGATGCCTGTTCACCGTGCCGGTCACGTGATGCTCGTTCACCGTACCACTCAGGTGATGCCTGTTCGCCGTGCCGGTCACGTGACAGATGGATTCACCTAGGAACGTCACCTGCTTAAGGAACCGCCGGTCAGTGTTCAGTTTAACTCTAACATCATCGCATCGACAAACACTTTTCTCAGCACTTTGCTGCTTGCTTTGGGGCGTTTGTCATCGTAGTTTTATATGACCTCAACTTCATTTCTTTTCGGGATATCGTACAGGCATGGGCAATACATGCCACGTTCTTGGCTTAGGTATTTTGTACTATGAATATACTATGAGTAGATATAGTACTATCAATTATCCCGGCGCATTCAGTTGGGCTTCGCTGATATGCCTCCCCAATTTGCCCGAACTCCTCAGTACGCCGGTCCGTTAGCTTCCCCTCCTTTTACCGATGCCATCCGATCCAGCGTTTGACACAATCTAAGACTGCACAGACGAGTGGGAGACCCTGCCCAAACTGGCGACGAAAAACCTCGCAGTGGTTGTGGGAGAAAGGGAATGGTCCTGGCAAAAGGCGCATTGCAATCCTTGTTCGTCAAAAATTCGAGGTCTGATACCAATGAGAGCAGCTAGTCAGCAGTGCAACTGATCCAAAAATCAGAAGTCAGATTTCGAGCATTACAACATTTTTTCCTTACTTGTGTTGTGCTTGTTTATAACAGAACGCTCAACCCTTGACAAAACTCCGATCGATTCGCATTTATTAGTACAACGCCCATTACACTAACATTTTTAGTTTCCAAGTCGTGGCCATTTTTTATCGCACGATTTATGTCAGATCTTCTTCAGATCTTCAGATCAGAAGAAGAAGAAGAATCAGATCTTCTGTATCTTCATGCGGATGGCTATGCTGCAGGAAAATTACCAATTCTTTGGCAATCCATGATTTTTATGACGATATACGTCATTGCTATCCAAAATTGATGAAACGGTATACATTCATAAGCTCTTGTCGATTTAATGTTCTACTCAAATATATCGTCGAGGAGCGTCAAAACAGCTGAAGTTCGATGGGCACCCAGGTGCGCGTCCGCCGCGCGACGCCAACGTGGTGCGGAAACGTGTCACGATAGGCGGCTTATATGCTGGCCAAGAGGGCAATCATTAAAACTTCAACGCCTTCAGGTGTCGACCCATCATGCTTTACAGCCAGCTGTTGAACAGGAAAAATATTATCACAAAACCACTTATCCCGAAGCGGATCACGTTTTTTTCGTTTCGCCAGCCAATCATGCTAATACGCATAATGGCTGCATAGATGGGGGTCCACCAAGGAGGATCTTTTCAAAGAGTTAACAGGAAATTTCAATTAAAAAACGCAGGCTTTCAACAATAAGAAGTCATAAACATGATTAATGAGGTGAGTTCACGTGCAGGTCAACACACCCTGTAAATTTGGTGTCTAGCTTTCTTAGTTCCCGAGATCTCAGTGGGTCAAATTGACCCTCCACCCGAGCGAAGGGTACCTAGCCGGCCACCCGGGCGCATGTTAAAGGGAGTGCTCTATATTTGTGTGGGGTTTGGAGCTGAAAGAGCCGTCTTGAAGATCATGCAGTGCAGTTAACAGCACTGCTGTTCATAGGACCTAAACCCCTCTAGTTTCCGAACTACACATCCGCGAAGATGTCCAAACCGCTTAAGGACTCTTTCAAGGTCACTCATGCATACATAACGCCATAATAATGTCATTGAAGTCCTGATAATTCATTAGCCGTGGGGTGATCAAGGCCAAGCAAAAAATTACCGTCGAGCTGGTCATATCTGGTGTTCGTGGGCACGATTTCCAGATATAACGGACGACAGCTGGCTCTCAATGTTGTACACAGTACGATGACATAATTAGACAGTGAAGTATTGAGCAGCATATTTACTTAACAGAAAAATGCTGTCGTTGGCAATAGCTTGTTCTACTCAGAAGAACACCAACAGTTATAAGCAAGCTTGTTTCATCATATTTGATGCTTGCTTCAACATCTTCAACTGCTTTGTTCTCGACAGCACAGTTTCTCCGTGTAGTAAACATGCCTCTCAATGCGTCATTTTACTGTGCATCGTCATTGTCATTTGACGTCATCAAACAATGCATCATTGCTTGATGACGTTATCGTACTTTGTACGACTTGCGAAAGCCAGTTGACGGTGGTTATATCCGAAAATTGAACTCATTGAACTCACAGACGCCAGATCTGAACGGCTCGACGATTATATTTTTCTTGGCCTTGAACGCCGCAGGGCTAATGGGGTGCCAGGATTTTAAAGAAGTCGCTGTGGCGCTATGCATGCCTTAGTAGCCTTGAAATAGTCTGCAAAAAATAGTTTACACTTTTTTGCGGGCGTTTAGCTCAAAAAGTAGAGGATTTTAGGTCTTAAGAAGGCGGGGATGCAACCTGCGCTGAATTATCTTCAAGATGGCTATTTCAGTTCAAAACCCCATACAAATATGGACCACGCCGCTTAAGCGTCATATAACTGTGCTGTGCTAGCTGTGTGTAGAAGGAGAGAGGGAGAGAGTTTGAGGGAAGTCAGCGCACATTTATGTCAATGGTTAGAGCTCCTTTGGCTGTTTGCAATGTGCGCCAATCTTCCGTCAGTAGTGTCACGTGACATTCGCAGTGCTCATTTTGTTCGCCAACAGATATTGAGCGAGTCAGTGCGATCAGTGGGATTTGGCCAATGAAGTTTGCCTTTACTTAAAGCGGCCTAAACTCGTCCGATGAGCTCCGCCAAACCTCATCCATTTTGAGATGCGTGACGGGAGCAGGTGCATACACCTGTTGTACGATGAAATACACTGATATTAAGGTACAGTTGGCTAAAGGCAGATGCACCGATCGTCATGAAGGTTGCCCCAGCTTAAAAACAGGGGCTAAAAAGCCGGCGCCGAGCCAGCTCCAGGCATCGCAGTCGCCGCCAACAAGTGGGTTAAGCAATGCATGGAGCGAGGATGTTGTTCTCGTAAATGCCCGTCAGGCGCACCGGTAGTGCCTGCCTGCACGTAGGGCCTCCTCCCTGGGTGAGCCCCTCGCACGTGCAGTCACTGCCAATGGCGCTCCGGCACGTGCATACATCTAATGATTGCGGAACATCGGATCACTGCACTAGTGAGATGCACGCAGAGCACGGTGCACAGCATGGCCTGACCCTCTATCCTCAGATGGAGTCGATGCCAACGACGCACCGCTGAACTGGTTAAAAAGGCCTTCAGACTCTGGGTCAGACGCACCGCTCGTATGTGTTTTACAAGGGACCTCACACAAGCGGGGTTATGTAGCCCAGAGGGTTGTTTTATATTTTGTCACGGGCCATGCATAAGGCAAAGCTAGGAATTACGGATATTAGTTAAGTACGGCTCCGTAAAAAATGATAAAGACTTCGATATAAACACACGCACACACACGCAAACACACCCACACACACACGCACACCCACCCACGCCCACATACAAACACCCGCCCACACAAACGCACACCCACACCCACACCAACACCCACACACCCACACCCACACCCACACCCACACCCACACCCACACCCACACCCACACCCACACCCACACCCACACCCACACCCACACCCACACCCACACCCACACCCACACCCACACCCACACCCACACCCACACCCACACCCACACCCACACCCACACCCACACCCACACCCACACCCACACCCACACCCACACCCACACCCACCCACACCCACACCCACACCCACCCACACCCACCCACACACCCACACCCACACACCCACCCACACCCACACCCACACCCACACCCACACCCACACACACACACACACACACACCCACACCCCACACCCACACCCACACACCCACACACACACGCGCGCACGCGCACGCGCACGCACGCACCCACGCACGCACGCACGCACGCACGCACGCACGCACACACACACATACGCACGCACTATGTATATATATATGTATATATATATATATATATATATATATATATATATATATTTGGATGGATGGATGGATGGATGAATGGATGGATGGGCATGCATAGAATATGTTTCGCAATTGAGGCGCAAATACGCGACGGCCAGTGTTGCAATCTCCACAGGCACAATGTGGCTGGAGGGCAGACGATGACGGCCACGAAACAAAAACTAGTGGCATCGCACGCTTTATTAAATCCCATTGCAGTCTCCATGGTTAATGCCAGTCGCGGTTTTCACCCGTGTAACTCCCTGATTCATATTCCGAATAGGTTAGCAGCTACGGCGCCACGAACGTTAAATATTTCAGGGAGCGCTGCGCCTTTGACGTGAATGCGGCATTATTTCATTAGATGACTTTAAACGACATGCCTAGTTAGCTTTACAATCCCTAACGATGGTCCTAACACTCCTAGTGACGGGTTACGGCCGCTGAAGTTGGCAGCTATCACTGCACGACGAATGCAATCTGAATTGTAATCGAAACGACGCTTCAAGTCAATTTGTCTCGATTCCTGATAGGCACTGATCCACGTCTGAATGTTGTTGACTTCTTTAACGCTGGACCTTAGCAGTGTACTTTGCACCTTGATGTCAGACGATATTAAATATTTCATTTGTATTTTACGGCATCGCCACCACCGAATATCAGCACCTGCAGTACAGTTCAACAACAATGATTGGGGCTTTACGTCTCACCAACTGCCAGGGCCATTTCGAGACAGACGCTTATGATTAGGGTGTCGTGGGATGCGGTGGTAGCGCGGCAGACAGCCGAGCTTAGTGAACTACAGTGCAGATCACAAACACTAATGCCGGCACACTGATGGTGGTAAATGTCACATCCACGTACTATATAGCGCGATCCCGTCTGAAAACCTACTCACAATCCTGATATTCAGGATGCGGAAGCCTGAGTCAGTTACAGTGGGCTTGGGCGAAATCAAAACAATTGCGATGTGATGGATATGTAGCGGTGTTCGGCAGCGTTCGAAGCGTGGATGTTTTCGCGGCTTAACCAGGAGAGCTAGGCTTAGTGCTGGGGGAGGGGGGGGGGCTATCAAGATTTGGGACAGGTGTTAATGTTCTGTTAGGACTGAGCGCTAGCCTGAGACTAGAGCTGAGTGTCAGTATGGATAGCCTTGCCAATGCGAGTGGATAGCCTTGCCAAAGCTGAAGGGGATGCTGCGGTGACGGCAGGAATGCTTTACTTGAACGCTTCTGAGCATTTGTACGTCATGTTTAACTAAATGTGCGGTATCAGTTGTACGTGTGGCTGTATTTTACTTCTGATCTGTTCAGATAGGTAATTCTCAAACTGCACAAGATATATAAAAAACTCAGTCAACAGCTAGGCTCGCTGAATAAATTGAAAAAACCAAAGCCAGGCCTTAAAATTGGCCGCCGCAAAGTGCCTAATATTGTTTTTAAAGACATGACCTCGACTCTCCCCTTGCAAGCTTTTGGCTTAAAAACAGTATGAAGAGAAGGGCCGAGCATGATCTTACGAACGGTAGCCACTGATCCAAAGTGCTCCATTGGTCCAGTTCGTTTTACGTAACAGGACAACTTAAATGCTACTTCGCCCTGTAATGGTCTGTAATGTTTCGTCATGTTGTAACAGGACAACTTACTGCTGCTTCGCCCTGTAAGAGGCTTTAATCGTTCGTCATGTCTCATCCGGCTTTCGCCATCACGTAGACCCCTAAACTGTCACAGATGCATGTCTTCCTTGTCATTCATAGGCCTCATGTTACAGACCAGGGGCGCCGGCATAGGATTCCCAGCACATGGCAACACATGCAAAGCTGTACATCATCTCACACAATCTCTGCAGTAGCAGGAGCCTACACAACATTCGACTTGCTCCGCCTCGAGCGTTGCGTGATTGAGCCAAATCCTATGAACCACTTTACGGCGGGCGATAAGGTGGTGCCCGCACGACCGTGTCGACTCCCAACAAGAGCAAGACAAATGACCAGCAGGCCCGCCACTGAACACAATAGACAGTCACGCTGATAATCATGAGCAAAAGACGAAAGAAATTTGCTCGTAGTCATGGTCAAAATTACCAACGGACTGGAAACGGCAAGGTGCGCAGGTGGGTTGTGGACTGAATTATATTAATCACTGCTGAATTAGAAAATAATTTGGTAGGCACCTGCATGACTTGAGCAAAAATACTCACTTAAGACATTGGCATCGTATCCTTCCAAAATTGGGCAAAATTATTTGGGTATCTTTTTATCGCAGTTAAAACATCTTAGACGTTGTGCCCATAATTGGCGCATTCAAGTCCTCTCATCCAACTAGTGGTGTCTGCAAAATTTATTCTCCTCACTCTACAAACCCCAAAGTTAGCGTAAGCAGTTATCCTTGTGTTGCATTTTTTCTAATCCTTATTAGCATGTCTTCATATCCCATTTCTTCTTATTTTCTCGGTGCCTCCCATGTTCCCAGATATTCCAATATTCTCGGTAATTTTTCTTTGCGCAAGGATTTTTTGGTACGCCATTCTTTCTATCGCATTTCTTGGCACGGCGCATCTTAGAATACGCAAATAATTGCTCGCATCGCATCTTTTTCAGCATCGGGCTCGTCGACATGAAATGTCTGATCGTGAGAAGCAGAAACGTTGATATTGTTCGTCTTCCCCATTGCTGTATTGTTTGTTCCATATTATCCCTCCTTATTGCTGTTCGTTGCTTACAACCATACTTCATACATTCATACACATACATTCTTGAGGCCGCTCAGCATCCCTCATCGGGCATATCGCGATTAGTTGCCTTCATCCAAATCTCCATGGAACTGGTGACTGATAACTGGCAACATGTCTCGTCTAAACCCGCAATCGACTTGATGAAATGATGGAAAAGCGGTGAGTCGATCACAAACATTTTACTTTGCATTCCAGAACCGACGATTTTCACGGATCCGGCTGCTACATCTCTCATTATCTATAGACAACTATTCCTGATCTTAGGGCCTAGCATACAGCTCCGGAAAGGATGCCATTGGTCGAGACCATAGTCCTGAACGTAATAAATCCGGCTGGTAGTCATTTGGCGTCGTTCGGTTTCTTCACACATCTGCACTTTCTACCGTCATAATTCTACTGCTTTACATCCAGTGATGCTCACGTCCTACCTTGCACTTAAAGGAAGTACGCGTCGTTTCGCGACTAGCCTTTCCCGTCTCTCTGCGCTCCGCGGGGAGCGGCCTTCTCTGTGCTTGGGCGGATCACACGCCCCAGGCACCGCTCTTGGCTTCCGGACTTGTGAAAGGGCAACAGCAGTCATCAACGATGGGGTCAAGTCAGACATACACATGAGGGATGGCTCCTGGCTCCTCACACCGATGTTCTTTTTGTTTTGTTTTTTGTTATGCCCACAAAGCCAATTTGCTACCATGTAGCTGTCCGAGCAAGAGCCACAAACGGTGTTTACCCACCATGCAGGTGCACAAGGACAAAGGAACGCTGATGACATGTTTTTATGAGCTGGAAACTTGGGGCGGCTGGCTGGACTACGTTAAACCTCCTTGCATCTTTTTTCGCGTTGCATCATTCATTTCTGCTGAAACAAACTGGTAGATACAAATTTTATTTGCCGCGTGATATTAAATTTTCATGCAGATCGCAAAGCTTTGACCCTGCGTGCAAACTGATAAAAGTTATGTCGTTAATTCGGTACAAGGACAACGCTATAAGAACAATCGCTCAAGCGAAGACATGAGATAATAAGGGTGAAGAGAGCCACGTGCGCCGTAAGTCATACAGTGCTGAGACAGCGCGCGAGTCGCGGAAGGCTCTCGAGTTGGCAGAGACGCGCGTGCACCGTTCATTCCCGCATGCCATTTATTTCAACACAAGACTGGTCATGACAAAGGCAGTGAAACAGACGATTCGCGAAAAGTCAACACTTTGATCAGAGCGCTTCACTAAGGCAAAGTGTGCTGCGAGGGGAGGTAGGCGAACGCCTGAAAGGGAGGACGCGAAAACCCGCCGACTGCACGCAGAGCGCAGTGCGCCGCCGCTGGGCCGCTAGAAGATGCTAATTGCTCAAGAAACAGGGGTGGGCGGCGTGAGTCGCTGGACGGCCTGAGCCGCATCAAGGCTGCCGATGTTTCCAACATTGGTGCCGAAAAAAATGTTTGATTTCAATCAGTCAGTCCGGGAGTCGGAAAAATGGAAATTTATTCGTGTCACCACAGAAGGCTTCCATCTAGGGGAAAAAAGGAATAAATTACTCCTGGGATGCCGGTGTTTCGTTGCTCCGTATGTCTCCAGAAATACCTGCATGGACAAGGGGTCTCAAGCTTTCAGGATGCTGCATGAGTATTCGCTGGACGTGTATGCGAACATTGCCAGGCGTCGTCGAGTGTGAAGCACGCATCATAACTTCGAGCTGGCAGTGGCTGCTGGGTGGGTTCGATGATTCGGCCGTTGCAAACCGCACCGGAAGCGAGGAATGGGGATCGCATTGCCGGCCGCAGGATTCAGGTAGGCAGGTTTCATAACTTTCGCAGTCTGATCGTATTCAGCATGTATGATTTCTAGGCAGATGCATGGCGACGGGATGCAGGGAGTGTGCATGGCGACGGGATGCATGGAGTGTACATGTCTTACGAAGCCTGAGTCCTTTCGCGTCATGCGTGCTTCAGCCAACACGTCAGTGCTGTAGCCGGGCAGGCTTGAGATGCTGTAACACGTTCCGCGGAAAAGGAGAAGCTTTCGAACAGGCCGTTGTGTTTTAGGCATTCGCGGCCAAGTCATTGAGTACATCGCCTGTCGGCGTCCGGGGCAGTGTGCGTATCTCCAGTCTGGGTACACGGCTCTGTAACGTCTGTAGCCCGTTCGTGTCCACGACAGCACACGGCTCTGTAACGTCTGTAGCCCGTTCGTGTCCACGACAGTACACGGCTCTGTAACGTTTGTAGCCCGTTCGTGTCCACGACAGTACATGGCTCTGTAACGTCTGAAGCCCGTTCGTGTCCACGACAGTACACGGCTCTGTAACGTCTGAGGCCCGTTCGTGTCCACCACAGTACACGGCTCTGTAACGTCTGTAGCCCGTTCGTGTCCACGACAGTACACGGCTCTGTAACGTCTGTAGCCCGTTCGTGTCCACGACAGTACACGGCTCTGTAACGTCTGAGGCCCGTTCGTGTCCACGACAGTACACGGCTCTGTAACGTCTGTAGCCCGTTCGTGTCCACCACAATACACGGCTCTGTAACGTCTGAGGCCCGTTCGTGTCCACCACAATACACGGCTCTGTAACGTCTGAGGCCCGTTCGTGTCCACGACAGTACACGGCTCTGTAACGTCTGTAGCCTGTTCGTGTCCACGACAGTACACGGCTCTGTAACGTCTGAAGCCCGTTCGTGTCCACGACAGTACACGGCTCTGTAACGTCTGAAGCCCGTTTGTGTCCACGACAGTACACGGCTCTGTAACGTCTGTAGCCCGTTCGTGTCCACGACAGTACACAACTCTGTAACGTTTGTAGCCCGTTCGTGTCCACGACAGTTCACGGCTCTGTAACGTCTGTAGCCCGTTCGTGTCCACGACAGTACACGGCCCTGTAACGTCTGTAGCCCGTTCGTGTCCACGACAGTACACGGCTCTGTAACGTCTGTAGCCCGTTTGTGTCCACGACAGTACACGGCTCTGTAACGTCTGTAGCCCGTTCGTGTCCACGACAGTTGGGCTCACATCGTATGTTGCGCCGCAATAGCCAAAGTGCGCTCTTGCGCTGATTAATTAGCACGCGCCTACGTAGCGCCTTGGCTACAGGGCAAATCGGCCCAAGGAGTGTGCCGCCAGTTTTAATGACGGTATTAACACGGTCGTGAAAGTGAAGGTCAGCCGAATGGGTCAGAACGCAGTGTTTAGGGCTGCTATTAACTGGAATGTCTTGTCTCTTGGGCGTGAGGGGAGGATATTGGCTGTCAGATGTATTCGTGTCTGTTGGGCGGGAGGGGAGGGATTGGCTGTCAGATGTATTGGTGTCTGTTGGGCGGGAGGGAAGGGATTGGCTGTCAGGTGTATTAGTGTCTGTTGGGCGTGGGGGGGAGGAGATTGGCTGTCAGATGTATTGGTGTCTGTTGGGCGGGAGGGAAGGGATTGGCTGTCAGGTGTATTAGTGTCTGTTGGGCGTGGGGGGAGGAGATTGGCTGTCAGGTGTATTAGTGTCTGTTGGGCGGGAGGGGAGGGATTGGCTGTCAGGTGTACTAGTGTCTGTTGGGCGTGAGGGGAGGAGATTAGCTGTCAGGCGTATTAGTGTCTGTTGGGCGGGAGGGGAGGAGATTGGCTGTCAGGTGTATTAGTGTCTGTTGGGCGGGAGGGGAGGAGATTGGCTGTCAAGTGTATTAGTGTCTGTTGGGCGGGAGGAGAGGGATTGGCTGTCAGGTGTATTAATGTCTGTTGGGCGGGAGGGGAGGGATTGGCTGCCAGGTGTATTTGTGTCTGTTGGGCGTGAGGGGAGGAGATTGGCTGTCAGGTGTAAAGTGTCTGTTGGGCGGGAGTGGAGGGATTGCTTGTCAGGTGTATTAGTGTCTGTTGGGCGTGAGGGGAGGAGATTAGCTGTCAGGCGTATTAGGGTCTGTTGGGCGGGAGGGGAGGGATTGGCTGTCAGGTGTATTACTGTCTGTTGGGCGGGAGGGGAGGGATTGGCTGTCAGGTGTATTAGTGTCTGTTGGGCGGGAGGGAGGGATTGGCTGTCAGGTGTTTTCGTGTCTGTTGGGCGATAAGCTTTTAGGTGTATTAGTGAGGGTCTTCTGAGCAGTTTTTTATCCGTTAAAGGGGAAGGCTCAGTCGGTGCCACCTCGTTCCAGTGGCAAGGTTGTCATGGAGGGAAAGTCTGTATTCACGTGTTGTGAATATTCATGTGTCAAGTCTGCATTGGCGCGTGGATGTGAGGCGCATATGGAAGCATTCAAAAAGGTAAAGGTAATGAGCATTTGGGGTAAACTGCAGATATGTGCTGAAGGTTTGAAAAGTGAGCTCCTGTATTAACAACTTGAAGCCTGCCCGGGGGTTCTTATTTGGTCGGGAGGTCCAGCGTCACCCGCCCCCAACTTTGAAAAGGTGGGTTACGTCCCTGGATGAATCCAATTTTTGGGCAGGTTTTCCCAATTCCTTCCGCTCACCCACTCAAGCCGCTTAACCCCCCCCCCCCCCCCCCTGAACATGGGGTGCGAAAAACACATCCCTCGGCTTGCCAGAACGGTAAGATTTCAGCCAAATGAGCAAGAGCCGAAGATACTGCGGTCATCAACAAACTTGACCTAGCACACAGGCTTTCGTGGCAATCCAGCTTAACATCACAGAATGGCCCTGGAGTTCGCAACTGCTTGGTCAGAAATTATGGCAGCATGAGGCACGATTCACCGAAAGTGAATGATGAAGCAACAGTTGAGCCTGCCATAGGAAAGCACACAATCCCCGGATCACCGGTGTGCCACAACTGTTACAAAAGTGGTGTGAGGAAGAACAAAGCCATTGGTATGTGTGCACGGTACAGAGCACACCTTCATGAACACACATTAAAATTATCACCATCATTAAAATTATAATGAACGCATGACTTCCCTATTTGCGTGATCGTAATCATCCGTATTCACTTCAAATAAACGTTTAAAAAATGAGCCCGTCTGGGTACCAACCAAAATCCTCCTTTCACATCATTCTTAAGTACAGTCTGCAAAGATCGAACACACCACTCTGGTGCTCCCGCTGTTAGTTACGCTTTTGCAAACCTCGCAGCACTTTTCACAACGGCTGCAACTCTATGCATAGCTTAGCATTATGAGTTCAGGGTGCTTATACCGAGTTATCAGTCTTGAACATACCATAACGTAATGCTTAAACAACGTTATCGAGAAAAAGTTCATTACATTGACAGCACTCGGCGTTTACTATTAGCTACTACCAACAATTTACAACTCATCGAACATAATGAACTTCGGGGTCTCGGTGTATAACGAGAGGTGAGGCCATAGCAGTCGCTGTGCACCACTTCTAGCGATAGCCTTTATGCGCTCACATGAGTCATCTTTGCCAGCTAAATGTGGTCTGAGATCAAAACGACTTTAAGGCTAAATCAACTGAATTTCCGGCGTCTGGCCAATGGGTTGAGGCTCTCTGCCAGATCTCTTTGCAAAATCGGGCAGCATCTCGGTAATTCTTTCACTACGAAACACATCGCACACAACCTGCCGATTCCGTTCCAGTGGTACTTGTAAGTCCATACTAGCACGATCAGCTCTGGAGAAAGAGGAAGATACTTATCCAACTGGGAGTAGGATTCGCCATACACGTGTTAATGAGCTGAAAAGACGAAGCGCGCAGAAAGCATAGCATGGAATTGATCTCTCTGCTGACACTTTCAAGATCCTGCCAGACCATGACCTTGAAACCTCTGCTCAAGGTTACGTTATGTGGGAGGAATAAAGCGTAGCATTCGCGACGGGCTGATAAACATATTGAAGACGCATGCTTGCCGAGAGCGAACACAACACTAGAACACATGGTAGACCGATGCTTGCCAAGACGCATGCTTGCCGAGAGCAAACACAACACTAGAACACATGGTAGACCGTCATGCAGCAATGGAGCATAGCGCAACAGATGCCAACCTTAAAACGTAAATTTAAGCGGCAGCTAAAGACAATGCGAGCCTCAAGATCTACAATCATTGCACATTTGTAATCCTCGCCCGATGCCAAACATACAAGCGTTTTCAAGGGACCTGGCTTAAGCAGCATGCTAGGAAATAGCACTATATTCGCTGTTATGAACACCGACACCCGCTTGCCAATTTCTTTCTATATGAACACTCAGCGTGGGTCATCGAAACCTTTCGGTTTCGCCGCCTGTATTTCGGGTTGTGTTACCATATTATCGTGTATCTTTTTATTTCTGTCTTACCGTGCATTGGCTACTCTGACGTGACAACCTGAATTCGCAGAATTTTCGTGAGATTCGGATAATGTTCGTGGTGTTTGATGCTTGTGGTGACTAATTGTATGATCTTATGCTCGATATGAATCATCATAGTCGCTTGCGTTTGGTGCAGGCCTTACCGTAAAGCTGTGTATTGGGTGTTAAGATGTGGGAGCTCGGATCATTTGCTACTTTTGACATATTTCTGTTTCAAATTGCGCTTAAATTTGGAGCATTTTCTCGATTCACGAGTCGTGATTTGCAAGTGTAGTTTTCGCTTAATCGGGCTCGGCCTTTGCGCTCATGACCGTGAATGCAGTTTTAAATGTTGAATATTGTCAGAATAACCAACGTTTGTTCTATCATGTCATTTTTGACCAGTACCGCATGGTCTACTGAAAGTTGATAGCCCAGCATAATAACTTTAAATTCGTCGTGCCGAAAAATCAGTAGCTGGAGCTCTTTCTTGTTATTTCAGGTATACCTTATTGGTCTCTGAAAGTCAAACAGATCAACCAAAGTGCAATTTCCTGCTCACTCCAGCTGTCGCTTTCGCTAGTGCAGGACACATCTTGTCACTGGGATGCTACAACGCATTCAGCAGCTGACACTCTATGGCATCACTTGCAGTCCCCGCAGCAAGCACCGACACCGCGGACGGGCAGTTCTGCGGTAACATGGGCAGGCACCGCGGGAAATGAAGCCCACACCTCTGGTTTTCCTGACGCGCACTGGAACTACTACGTCGCTAGTGCCTCCGTGCATACAGTTCTTCACGAGGTCTGATGTCAAAATCGCAGGAGATGCGTCGCCCTGCTTCGCCTTGCCAGATCACCGCCTGGATGAGCTACCCGCGAACAAGTTCGCGGCAGGAATGCATGATTTGTGTCAGGGTTCCGCCGCTGACTCACGACACCGGGCATGAGGAGCCCAGAGCCGCCCTCCGATAGTCCTCCCTCCCGCATCGGTGCCGGCGCTATGGCGCCACGGGTGGTGCATCTGGTCTTCTGTTCCTCCTTTCCGGTAACCGCCGTCTTAGTTAGGTCGCCAGCCAGCTGAACCAAATTTTCGTTCGGGTCTTCCGGCATCTCTGTATGGCTCCAGCAATGCTGCCTTGAACTCCAAGGGCATGTGCCGTGCAGCGCAATGTGCGTGAATGTGCCTATGTAAATTGGAGGATCACACACGACTTATGCTCGAACCCGCGCACTGTCTGCCTTAAAGCACATAGGGACCCTTCCTGGAGTGTCCCTGTGTGCTGAAGTCGACGGGTCTTCCACTTCAGGAATTACTAGCTCGAATAAGAGCGGTGGGAAGAGTTGGCTGTAAGAAAGCGCGCGGCACGAATGATTGCGTTTACGAATGCATGAGGTGCGACAAAGTTGATATGCAAAGAAATACGCTGTGAACAAATTCGGAAACGAAGAAGCGGAGTGCAAGAATTGCGCCTACGAGAAAATGTAAGGGGACTAATTGCGTTTGAATTTTCTCCCAAATATTGGCGTACACGGATAAATGTGGTACAAACATTTATGCATGCGAGGTTTAAGAAATTTTGGGTTGCAAAGTTTTGTCCGTCAAAAGTTTTTTGTTTACAAAGATTTGTATACCAGGGTAAGCGGTACGAAGTTTTGCGCAATGCTTAAGTAAATGCCATAAGGAGTTCTGTCCTGCAACTGACTATTAGCGGTGACGGATCAGAACAAAGTCGGCAACATGGAACACGCTGTAAATCAATGAAGTGCACATCTGGTGCCAATAAGGTTTCCTTCTATCAATCCAACTGAGGCGACCATGTGTCGCCGGCCCCTTCCTTTGAAATATGGGACGGGGTCTCGACCCAGGTTCTGCAAATTTTGCAGGTGGCCTGCTGCACGTTTCTCATGATAACTTCATCGGGTCACCAATTTCTTATGTCGCAATTTTGTAGACAAACCAAGGCCATTAGATAACTTCAGCTGACCAGGCAGCACACTACTGCAGAAGACATTGTTCACTGCCTAGACCACCGCTTGCAGGCGCTGCTTGCAGCTGAACCGGAAGCGCAGGCAGGGGACACAGGGGGACACGTGCAAGCAGGTCACGTCCCCCGGGACCTACGATTACGGGCCCAACTTGAGGGCCCGCAGGGCACAAAACGCCGGCAGTAAGTCATATTAGGAGGCCCGGCCCAACAGGGCCGGGCGCTCCAATGCCGGTCAGGGGGCACTGCGCGCTGATCAGGGCCTTTCTGAGCCAATAGGGGCCCATATGGCGGTCAGACACCTCCAGTAACGCACAGTATGCGTCGTGGCGGTACAGGCCTGATGGCCCATTTCTCAAGTAGTGACAAAGCCGGGGCTAGTGATCCACACTGGTCGGGGCTCCTGTTCCTGTCAGGGGTCCACAGTGTCGAACAGAGGGTCCTGTGCTCGCAAGGAGACCCGAACCGACCAAGGGCAGCGCTCGATGAGACCCGAAGATGGGTCTGGGAGGTCCACCGAAACTGACGATCAAAGGCCCGGTTGAAGGACATATCAACACGAGGTACAGGCTGTAGGTCACGAAAGAATCGTGGCCCGTAGGGTCGTGAACTGAAATATCAGTCAGAGGCTCTCTTGCGTCGTTTGAGGCCACCCTGAGGCAAGGCGGGGTGTCAAAGTCGGCCAGATACCACGAACACCGACCAGACTCCGACCAGAACACCGACCAGACTCCCCGTGAAGCTGTAACCTGGGGACTCATTTCTCAAGCGAATGCAAGGCCGATAGCCACCATTTACATTGGTCTGGGTTCCTGAAATAATTGAGAGGGACGCTGTGTTGGTGAGGCGTCCACAGTGCCTAACAGGGGGCCATGTGTCGGCTAGTGACCCCTAGTCAGTCACGGACTTTGAGAAGGTGTGAAGAGTGGCCGAAAGAGGAGGGGGGGGGGGGGGGTCCTCTGAACAAAAAATCAAGGGCCTGACTGGACTCGGGCCTGGTCTCCCACCCATGCTTTGACCCGAAATGTCAGTAGGAGGGCTTCTTTTAGGACCCTCTTATATGGTTGTTATCTGTCCCTATTGTACAGGGCCTCGACAGGGAACCAAACAGTCGGCTCCATGTCCGTCAGAGCCCTTGAGATCCATTTCCCAAGCAGGAACAAGGCCATGGCCCCGATTTGCAATGTTTGGATCCGACACAGTGAGGGGCTCCTGTGTCAGTCAGGAGTCACAGTGCCTAACAGGCGTCCTGTAGCGGCGAGTGGCCCCGAGTCGGCCAGGAGCGATATCTGAGTGAGCCCGAAGAGGAGCCGAGGGGTCTCTCGAGACAGAAGATCAAGGGGCCGATTGTAAGGCTGAAGGGTCCGAAGGTCACATTAAGGACTACCGCCCGTAAAGCCGTGATCTCCAATGTCAGTAAGAGGGCGCCCTGTACCGATAGGAGACCCCTGAGACAGAACGTTCCTCTTTTTTGGCCAGAGATCACCAATACCGAAAAGTCGGCTCCATGTCGGTCTGAACTCTCGGGCCCATTTCCCAAGCAAGGACAAGGCCGGGTCCACGATTTAGATTGGTCGGGGCCCCTGAAACAATGCAAGGATGCTGTAGCGTGCAGGGGCCGACAGCTTCTAACAAGGAATTTTGTGTCGACGAGGGGCCTGGAATCAGTTAGGGGAAGATTTGCTCAACAGGGACTGGGACGGGACTGCTAATGACAGAGGGTCTCTTGCGTTGGTCGGGGCCCTCTGACAATAACGGAAATATGAGACTCTATGATGAGTGTTTATATTGAGGCAATTGAGGGGTTCTGTTCCAGTCAGGATCCCAAGTACCGAACGCTGCGCCCGCCCTCCCTGTTCTGGCATGGGCCCGTTAAGCCGAACTGGAGTCTGTGCGCCAATTATCGGATCACCTGCCGCGGTCAGGGATGCTGTTTCGTCAATGAGGGCTTCTGCGTCGATCCGGGGTCAGCTGAGTGGGTCAGAAGGCCTTCCGCGTCAAGGAGGGGACCAGGGTGAAGTGTATCACTCTAAGGGTCTCCAAATCGGCTAGGGATTCCCAACCCGTGTCGCCAGAGTGGCAGCCGGAAGACACTTCGCGGTGGGACGGAATGACACTTTTGCCTTTGGCTGGGAACCTTAGTATGCCCCTAGTATTGCTCTCAAGGGGGCTCCTCTCCCAGAAAGAAACAGGAGATATCATCAGTGTTGAATGGAGTGGGTCGAAATGAGCTATAAAACGAAAAACGCCATCCCATGTCTGCCTGAGAGCGTCCATCCTTTTGCAGAACCGACTCGTAGGGCAAATTACATCAAAAGGTTTGAGTTCGTGCGCCCGCCATCTCGGGATCACGGACAGCGATGGCCTGGTTTGCGCTGTCCGTAAAGCCGAACGGTGCCGACCACTGTAAGTAGTAGCAGGCGGCGGGTATCGTGTGCGCAAGAACGGCCGTCATCAAATGATGGTTGCAAATGTTTACAAGCTTTGAGGTTGTCCTCTGGACAGATACAGCAACACGAACAGCTACAGCAAACAGCTACAGCAAACGAAAATGAGAGATTCTACCCTTACTATGCTAGATCCACTACCAAATTCCAGAACCACTTCACGGTGCTGTTAAGCCTAATCCGTTCTTATCATTAATAAAAAATCGCACAAGTGAAGTATATGCCCGGAGTACCTTCTAAATGTGCGATTTGATAGCAAAGCGTTCAAAAGTACTTCTTCAGACGCGTCACCTTCCACCACCCGGCGGCCACGACATAGTCTTAGCGACAGGGCCAAGCTGCGCGGCCTATGGAGACTGTAACGCCTGGCGTGGAGGTTTTTGTTGCTTAAATTTGCAATCGTACATGCTCAGAACTACGTTACATAAGGCGTGTCACTGATCGAATCAGACTGGATGTTGAACATTTTCAAACAAACAGGCTTGGCTACGTTAACACAATTTGTTGACCCATTTCAATGCACATTCTTCATTCCGGGGTCCTTCATTATTCTGAAAACACAAATAGAAAGTCCGACAAGGCCTCCTAGCTCAATCTGTCCGGAAAAAATGCCTCGAATCGGTGTAAAATGAAGAGGTCCGGCGATTTATTTCATGCAGTCGCTTAACGCATTATTTCTTCAATTTATTAACTGAAAATGCATGCAGAACTGATCTCGCGGTAGTTTCTGGCGTCTTTTTTAGTTATAGAAGGCCAAACTGAAAAAATATAAAAAACATGCCTTTAATAACAAATGTGCCATATCCAGCGTTTTTTTTTTTATAGTTGGAGAGGGGCATTTTGCTATCAGGGAGCCCTTTGTCAACCCTCTGCCCGGCCCCCCCTCCCTTGCCGAGGCTCTGGATGCGCGCCTGAGCTGAAGTGGATGGATGCACTCTCGACAATTATGTCCTTTCACCGTGAGTCAGAGTCGCCTCCCCGACGCGGTGGCCTCCTGCCCGCCATCATCAAATAAGAATGTCCAGCACGGCCGCAGAAGAACCGTGGGGTCGATTACTCAAGCATGGAGATGGTCGGATTCTGCAAAAAGTAGAGCGTGGCCCGCCGCATACCCGGGCCGGTCAGTTGTACGCGGGCGGCCTTCGGCCCGGCGGCCCTCGCCTCACTCACTCCAGCTGCAGTGTTGACTAACGACAAGGTCACTGCGCGCCACGGCGCTCCCGTTTTCTGCTGGCGCCGAGCTGGCGCAGTGCCAGGTCACGTGCCTGCAGAGCGGTAATAAGCGCGCATGACACGGTCAGTGGAGTGTGGTGCTGACCCCGCTCCCTTGCCGCTGCTGATATTGCGCTCCATTTGCTTAACGGATCGTCAGTCGGCATTCGCACCTCAAGCAGCGGTGAAGTGCAGCGTAATGGCCGCTGACTAAATATTTTTGACGCTCTCCACCAATTCGGAGCCGACTGAGCGCAGGCACCTTGTCGCAAAGCGCGTGCATATTGCACACGCGTGGCCCAACTGCGGGCATCGAATCGAAGGTCCGCATTGCTTCCCGACCAGACAGGATGGCCTGAGGCCATGCAAGTCATTCATCGTCCGTACCAGCGTCCGGAACAGTGGCGCTGAAGCTGCCGGTGATGAACTCAGACGCCCCGCCGCCAGCGACAGCCCATGACGCTGAGTAGAAAATACATGGCACGTACTGAAGACTTTATTTTCTGCTACATAGTCATATGTCTCATAAGAGGAATTAATATGTCATCTAAAGGACATCACCCGAAAGATTGCCGTATCATGTGAGATATAAATACATAGAAAATAGAGCACGATCAACACGTAAATCGGGCAGCAAAGCTCCCGGGTTTGGCAAGCTTTTTATACGCATGTTCACATACAGAGTCTGAGCAAGTTCACAATAAAAAGAAACATGAATAGTCAAAATCAAGTGAAGCTAGGTCAAACATGCATAAAACGTCGTCGGCCAGCTGTCACCACGCAGAACTCGGCCCCACGTCATGGGCGTATCTCTTAAACAGAAATCGTTCGGTCACCGCGACGTGCGCCATTTCGAAGGTCAGAGGTCAACAGGGGCGATCGTGCTCGGTCAACACCTACAGAACGTAAAACACCAACTAAAAGTCGCTGCCACTCAGTCGCACGTACCTTCTCCCCCCTCCTTGGTAATCTTGGCAGCGGCGAACTGTTGCCCGAGCACGCGCATTATCTCGGCGTGCTTGAGTCCGGCCGAATCCTTCTTCACCGAGCCATAATTGTCCTTGACGAAGAGGGCGAACGGGGCGGGCGTGCGGGGCGTGGCCGGCGCGGCGCCGGCCGGCCGCTCCAGCGCCGCCGTCAGCACGCACTCGAACCGGCCGTGACACCCGGCCGCACACCTTGCGCTGCGTGTCCAGCGACTTGGAGTGCCGACCGAAGCTGTAGCCGCACCGCGTACATCGGTACGTGTATTGCAGCGGATCTCATAGCTGTGGCAGCGCGAGACGGGGCGGCAGCTCGGGGAAGCGGCGCTGCACGCGGCCGGCCCAGCCGCGCCACACGGGGCCCGTGGCCGCCGCGGTCGCCCGACACAACCCAGGCGGCGGCGTGGCACAGCTCGTGCACCAGCGTGTCGCGCAGCCGCTCAGCACTGTCTACCACCTTCTCAGAGAGCTCAATGCGCGCCGTGCGCACCGTTCGCACCGCCGCAGGCGGTCTGCTTGCTGTAGCAGAAGCCGGCCGTACGCAGCATGCGCTTGTTGAACTTGATCTCCAGGTCGGGGGGCCAGCTGTGGCGGGGAGCCGGATTGGGGGGGGGGGGGGGGTCAGGCGGCCACGGGAGCGCCAACACCGGCAGGGGAGACCGGACAGGGGCCACAAACTCCTAGATCTGACTCCAGTCACTGCATGCAAGCCAGTTGTAGCACCGCATCTTCTCGATTTGATTTGTACGTCATTTGCCAGGTGACAAGTGTCCCGACGAAACTTAACAGGCCTTTTGGCATTCGTCCGCTCTGCTTCCAAAAGGGAATGACAAAGAGAATATACAAATGTACGGACGGTAAGATAAACAGACAAAGCATACAGCAAAACAATAGGATAACACAGCAAATGACCCCAGTAGAGGCGAAAATAACAACAGACACACAGAAAGCCACGTTAACGTAACGCGCAGAGACAGAAGCTATGCAGAAAACACAGATGCAGTGTTATGCAGAAGACACAGACACATAAATTGCGTAAAAAGGAGCACAGAAATACAATCACTGTGTATGCGGAACGGCAGTAAGGGCGACAAATGTGGGGATGACACGTGGCACCTGTAATTGGGCAACTCAAACTGACCGTGCCATGGGAATAAAGTCATACAGGGCAGTACCAGCAAGAATACTGCTCTGCCATCACTTGACTTCAGTTCGAATCCAAGGCAAGTTTAAGGTGTTCGGAGGAGCAGGCGTGCCCCACCCCAGTACTGGTGCTAACAAGCGTGAAGGGTCCCTCCGACTGGGTTTGAGCTCATGAAATACTGGCGCCCGGCCGAAGCTCTGAACGAGCACCCAGCCAACAGGACGCGATTTCGCACCGCTAACGAAACGCCCCACCTTATCCTCGAAGACCTCCGCATTAATCAGCCGCAGCAGGTGGTCGCGCCAGCTCCAGCTTCTTCGTCTTAAAGCCGGTGACGAAGGCGGCGGCCTGCGGGCAGCGGCGGCGCCCTCCACCAGGTGGGTGGCCAGCGATGACATGAAGCTGAGTTGGCGCGGCGTGCTGCGCGGCCCGGGCGTGGCCTCGCGCCGCCGAGCCCAGCGGCTCTTTCGCGCCTGAGACACGACCAGTGTCACCACATATCCACTCCGCCACACGGCCAGACATCGGCGGGGCGGCGGTACGGATAGGACATCGGCGGGACCCGCGGTACAGCCAGACCTCGGCGGGGCCGCGGCAGGCCCAGACCTCGGCGGGGCCGCGGCAAGGGCAGACCTCGGCGGGGCCGCGGTACGGCCAGACTTCGGCGGGGCCGCGGCAGGCCCAGACCTCGGCGGGGCCGCGGTACAGCCAGACCTCTGGCGTGTACCGCGCGTGTACGGCCAGACTTCGGCGGGGGGGCCGCGTGCATGCCCAGACCTCGGCGGGGCCGCGGCAGGGCCAGGCCTCGGCGGGGCCGCGGTACGGCCAGACCTCGGCGGTACCGCGGTACGGCCAGACCTCGGCGGGGCCGCGGTACGGCCAGACCTCGGCGGGGCCGCGGTACAGCCAGACCTCGGCGGGGCAGCGGTACAGCCAGACCTCGGCGGGGCCGCGGTACGGCCAGACCTCGGCGGGCCGCGGTACGCCAGACCTCGCGGGCCGCGGCACGGCCAGACCTCGACAGGGCCGCGGTACAGCTGGACCTCGGCGGGGCCGCGGTACAGCCAGACCTCGGTGGGGCCGCGGTACGGCCAGACCTCGGCGGGGCCGCGGTACGGCCAGACCTCGGCGGGGCCGCGGTACAGCCAGACCTCGGCGGGGCCGCGTACGGCCAGACCTCGGCGGGGCCGCGGTACGGCCAGACCTCGGCGGGGTCGCGGTACGGCCAGACCTCGGCGGGGCCGCGGTACGGCCAGACCTCGGCGGGGCCGCGGGGACATCCGGCGGGCCGCGGCACGGCCAGACCTCGACAGGGCCGCGGTACAGCTGGACCTCGGCGGGGCCGCGGTACAGCCAGACCTCGGCGGGGCCGCGGTTACGGCCAGACCTCGGCGGGGCCGCGGTACGGCCAGACCTCAGCGGGGGCCGCGGCAGGGCCGCTCGCCGTCGGACCTGCCTGACAGCGCCGCTCGCCGCGGGTCCGTCTGGCAGCGCCGCTCGTTCGCGGGCGCGCGCAATCCGGGTCACCCGGTCCGGCCCCGGTGCCGCCGCCGCCCGCGGCCAGCCGGCCAATGCGAGCAAGAAACGTGTGGACCGGGCGCCGCCGGCCGGACGGGCCGCAGATGCCCCGGCGGCGGGCACCGCCCGGCCGCCGCCCCAGCCGGCCGGCGCCAAATGGGCTTGCGGCACGTGGGGAGGGGGGCCAGTACGGCAACCTTAGGTGGTGGGTGGAGCAGGCGGAGGCATGTGCCGACGGCCAAGTTCTACCGACTGATCTAGGGGAGAGGTAGGGTCGGCAGGGGGGGGGGGGCGATGGTTCGTCTGGCCGCCATGGCCAAGAGTCACGCCTGAGTCGGAGAGGAAGGGGACTTGACCGTCTCCTGCGCAGCCCAGTACCGAAATGTAGCAATGCAAGGAAAACTAAAACTACCTGAAAATGCTTGGAAAGGCGGCATATTAGGTCCAGCAGTCGTAACAAACATCAACTTTTTAAGCCTTGGAATTTTGTTGGCAGCATTGGATGCGGCACAGCTCCCATTTTAGTGTGCATCCAGGACCCCAAGACCCCTAGATTACAGCGGTCTTACGCCAACGGATTTGGTTGCGAAATATTTTAACGAGTGATTGTATTGTTATGATACAGTCGCTGAGTAACGTATTGTTTATGACAAAGTCGCTCAGTGCCAGGCCCCTGACCGGCCACCAATTAAGTCATCAGCGTTACTGGGTGGCCGACCCCCATGCCTACCAGTTGCCACACAGTGGTGAGAAGCCCAGCGGTTGGTCATGCAAGCTATGTGGACGGGTCAGCGGGTCACAGGTCTGGACCGAGTAAAAAGTCAAATATTGCAAGTGTCAACCAATCGTGTCACAGCGGAGCAATATTTTTCGGATACCGAGTTTGAAAAGCAAAGCAGAGCTATTGTATGCGCAAGCATATAAAAGGCATTACCACAAGCATTGTTCTGACACGCTGATGACATGGTCTAAGCAAAGTAAATTGTTCTGAAAAACATGTACGGACAATAAAAGCATGCAGTTAAAGCTTCTTCGACCATGTGTTTCAAACTTTGATTGAAAAATCCCGGGACCTTTCGTTGTTCTATACAAAGACAATACAAACGTTAACAGAAGACCTACAGGGGCTAAGAGGAGACGGCATGGTTTTCCCGACGTCATGCCAAACATGCGCCGGACGTCAGCAGCTCAGCGCTGAGTACCTGAGGCCGAGGCGGTCTGAAGACGGGCTCGTCCGGTGACACGCCGGTCGCCTCGGGCGACTCGTCGCTGGCACAGATCAGCGGGTCCGGCCTGCCGGCAGCGGACATCAGCTCAGCGTCAGCAGCGGACGTCAGCTCAGCGTCAGCAGAGGACACCGGCTCAGCGTCAGCGGCGGACACCAGCTCAGTGTCAGCAGCGGACGTCAGCTCAGCGTCAGCGGCAGACACCAGCTCAGCGTCAGCAGCGGACACCAGCCCAGCGTCAGCGGCAGACACCAGCTCAGTGTCAGCGGCGGACACCAGCCCAGCGTCAGCAGCGGACACCAGCTCAGCGTTAGCGGCGGACATCAGCTCAGCGTTAGCGGCGGACATCAGCTCAGCGTCAGCGGCGGACACCAGCTCAGCGTTAGCGGCGGACATCAGCTCAGCGTCAGCGGCAGACACCAGCTCAGCGTCAGCAGCGGACACCAGCCAACGGCAGACACCAGCTCAGCGTCAGCGGCAGACACCAGCTGTGTCAGCGGCGGACACCAGTCCACGGCCAAACACCAGCTCAGCGTCAGCGGCGGACAGCAGCTCAGTGTCAGCAGCGGACAGCAGTCGAGCGTCAGTAGCAAATACCACTTCAGTGTTAGCGTCAGACACCAGCTCAACACCCAACATGGCCGCCGCGGACCGGTCGGCTTCGCACGCAGAGCTGGGGCACGAGCGCAGGCACGTACAACCGCGACTAGACAGTCGTCAAACGGTGATAGGATCGGTCGGCCCGGACCGAACCCGGACAAATAAGATGACAAACCGAAAGTCAGGGATTGGAGTCGCCTGTGACTCAAAAGAAAACGAGAACCAGCTATGAAGCTTTCCCCGAGCGTTTCGTAAGCCACAGTTCCAGCGCACCGCCTACAACTCGGCGTCCATCCTGCGCCTCCACCGCTCCGCTCCACGCTCAAACCTGCCCCGCTCTCCCACAGCGGCTGAATCCACCGACGGCGCGCCTTCCAGGCCGGCATGTGGCGCCCCCCCCCCCCCCCCTCCCCCCGGCCCTGGCGCCCGGCGGCGGCTCACCGCGGGTTGCGCGGCGCGGGCGGCACCGGCCACCGCGCGGTGGTAATGAGCTCGTCCTCGCTCGTGGAGTCGTCGTTGATGAAGTCGTCTTCGTTTCGCTCGTTTGAGGATAGTGCGCGGGCTTTCCGTCTGGGCGTGACGTACAGGCGTTAACTGAAAATCAGGTGCACAGCTTAGAGGCGTGCACGCTTAGCTTGGCTAATACGCACTCTTCGAATGGGCATAATCAACATGATGAGGGATGGAACGCTGGACCCACACAATATGATACATTCGGGTGCTGCAAATATCGGTTATTTAGTAAAACAAACTAGTTTCGTGAGCTGGCCCGCCGTGAGCTGGCCCGACCATTGAACCTAACTCGTATTTCCGTCAACAGAGAGCAGCACCACTCCACCTCCCCGCTCCACGGCGGCGCTGCTGACGCCACCGCCACTCACATTTTCTCCAGCTCATCTCCGGAGGAGGACCCCGAGTTGTGACGCGGCCGCTCGCGCCGCGGCGCACCCGCCGCCGTGCCGACCCCCTCCGGCTGCGGACGCTCCTGGTGACCGGCTCCGCGTGGCGGCTTGGCCGGCGCTGGCCGGCGCGACGGCGGCGGCGGCGGAGCCGGCGTCTCGCCGGTCGACGGCGGCACGCCGGCGACGGCGGCGCGCTCCGAGACACTGAGCAGGTCCGAGTCGTCCCACTCCGAGTCCGAGTTGATCACGACCACGTCCGACTCGTCCGAGGGCACCGTCAGAACGGGCTCTCCTCCACCCAGCGCGCCACGTCAGCGCAGTCGGCCGGCGGTGCGTTCAGAGCCGACGGCGGAGCGGGGGGGCGCGGCCAATGCTGGTGGCGGAGCTGGAGCTGCCGGTGGGGACGCGGCCGCCGGAGCTGGCCACGACTCACGCGGACTCCCAGCAGGGGCGGTGGCCGGCGTCTCCTCCCCGCACCTCCAGCGACCGCCGACGGGGCGGCGGGCGCGCCAACCGCAAGGACGAGCGAGGCGCTCTCCGGGTCGGTGGCGACGGACGCGTCCGGCGGCGGGCGCCCCGTGGGCTCGCGTCGCTCCACTGCTGCAGCCTCCGCCGCGGGCCGCCTCGCCCTCGGCCCGCTCCAGCTCCCGTGAGCAGAGGCCGCGCCCGGCCGACCGCCGGCGAGCGGCCCGGCCTCCAGCACGGGCGACGGCAGGCCGGCTACGTCCGGCGGTTGGGGTGGGCGCGCCCACGGCTGGGGTGGACGTGGAGGCGGGCGGCGCCGCAGGGCGCGCAACCAGCAGCGGCGCCGAGCGGCCACCGTCGGCGACGCCGCTCTCGTCCGAGGCTCTCGAGCACGGCAGCGGCGGGGCGGCGGCGCACCAGCCGCCTGGGGGTGAAGTACGGCAGGCTCTGCTCAGAGCCCGAGCTGGAGGCGGCGTCCGGCTGGACCGCAAGCCGGCCGGACCTCGCTAGCAAACGGCCGTGGCCACGCTGACAGTCGGCCGCGGCCTCGCTAACAGCCGGCTGGGCCTCGCCAACAGTCGGCCGGGCCTCGCTGACGGCCGGCCGGGCCTCGCTAACAGCCGGCTGGGCCTCGCCAACAGTCGGCCGGGCCTCGCTGACAGTCGGCCGGGCCTCGCTGACAGTCGGCCGGGCCTCGCTGACAGTCGGCCGGGCCTCGCTGACAGTCGGCCGGGCCTCGCTGCCAAACGGCCGGGCCTCGCTGACAGTCGGCCGGGCCTCGCTGACAGCCGGCCGGGTCTCGCTGAAAAACGGTCGGGCCTCGCTGCCAAACGGCCGGGCCTCGCTGACGGCCGGCCGGGCCTCGCTGACGGCCGGCCGGGCCTCGCTGACGGCCGGCCGGGCCACGCTGACGGTCAGCCGAGCCTTGGTGACGACTGGTGACGAGGCGGCGGACTCGAACGAGTCGGACGAGAGTGGTCGGTTCCTCGCTCCCGGCGAGGGCGTGTCACTGCCGCCGCCACACGAGGTCAGTCGCACATTCACAGACGGCTCTGGTTGGGATGAGGGAGATGTCAGCTCCACTGGCGCTACCTTCGTCATAGGCGTGGGCCTTTCAACGCCGTCCTCTAGCGGCCGTGTCGTCTTCGACGGTTCGTCCCAGCCGTTCCGCCCCGTCTTGGGAGCACCGCGCGTCGTGTCCGCCGCCGGACCTCGTCGCCCTAACAACGCCAGCTCCTCCTCCACCACCGACTCCTCCGGCCGCGTCTTCAGCTCTGTCTTCAGCTCTGGCCGTCTCAGCAGCGCGCCCTCGTCACAGGCCGACGGCTGTCGCTCGGCCAGCGGCCGGAGCGGCGGCCGGGCCGTGGCCAGGGGCAGCGCGGTCAGCCGCCTCGCCGATCTCGGCTAGCGTCGGACGCGAGAAACAGCCGGCGGCCGGGGCGGCGGGGCGAAGGCGGCGCGTTCTCGCGCTCCGACGCCGGCTCCGGCCGCCGCCGCGACAGCTTGTTGAACTCTGCCGTCAAACGCGAGCGGTCAGCTGACGGCCCAAACCACTGACGTCAGGCTAATCCTCGCCCAGTGCGTTCATCGCCAGGTCATGCGGCGCTATCCCGGACAGCAACAGGGTGGGCAAAATTTAACACAGTAATGAACGGATAAGACAGCAAGGGCTGTGAAGGCAAGCAGTGGCAAACACAAATCTTATATCGCTTTGCTTCACATGAAACGCCATAGAGTTGACATCAAAGTTGTCCATAAAAGGAGATAACAGCGAAATGGCCTTCATGCCGGCACGCCACAAGCCAGACCACCGTCACCATCTGACAACTGTAAGCCCATGTCCATCATCTCTGATCAATAAACATCCACACAAATACCTAACAGATGCTTTCACAAACCATATTTTCATTTTTATGACTAACTCTTCAATCATACAAGAATAGTGATCTGACTTCCTTCCAAACTGATCATTCACTAGCAATGCACACTACATACCAGCAACTTTCTTGGATGACCTTCCAGCTGCTCTTTAGTGATGTTTCTGTCCATGCCAATTGGTGTAGTGGAGCCATCCGGACAAAACATGGACATACGGACCGTCGCCTCGCTTCTTCATCTTTCCTGGATGGAAATAATACCATTATATCACAACACTGGTGACCTACAAAATCAAAGCGATGATCTTACAAAGAACAGGCTGCAAAAGCAGCACTTTCTTGTGTGTATGGTGCATATGGTGTCACATTTTTGCATACTTATTGCAGCTTCTTGTTATGACAATGTGCAAGACCCATCAAAGGTCATTTGGTGTTGGAAACCATTGCATCTTCCACCATTCACAGCTGGGACTCAGACATAGACAAACTGTGCCTTGACACATATTTTTGAGACATTGGTACCTTTGCAGGCATAAGGGATTGGAGCAGTTCATTTATAAGGTATATATACAATACTGAATACAGACAATGGTCAACTAAGCCACTTGGTTACTTCAGGCTTTTTCACTGGGGGTGATGCAACATGTCTACACTTGCTGTTCTATTTGCAACTTAAGTCCTTTCAAAAAAGTCAGATGCATGTATACCATGTGCACCACATGCTGGCAAAAGAATGCTGAAAATGGGGAGATATATTAGCAGAAATTGACTCAGGATGCAAAAATGCAATATGCATCAAATGAAATTAATACACAACATATCGCTATTGGCCTTATTACATGGAAACATGAAAGTATAACAGCTATGCTGTCACCTTCATGCTTCAGGCTAGGCCCCCTGCATATCACAGTAACCAACAGTGAGAAGTAACCTGAGCCAAGCTACTGACGGGCAGGTGTGTCTCCAACCACAGCCAATGCTATTTTTGCATTAAGTTCTACCTGCAGCGGTGCATGTTTTTCCATTACCTGGCTGTCTTAACCTGAATACCCCATTGTTACCCCAACAATACCCATGTCATCAAGGTGGAACACCCAAGGTGACACTACAAATAAGATATCTGATGGTCATATGAGAGGCCCTTAAATGAGCTAGATCCATGGAGAAATTCACATAATTTGGTCATGACTAAATCTTAAAAAGTTAAATTGCATCAACATAGTATGGCAAAAGCAACACAAAATGAAATGAATTCAATATTAAAAACTAAAAAAAGCATACAATGGTTAAAACTGATACAAAGAACCCTGAAAACATAAAATTTCCATTAATGTGAAGAACAAAACTTTGCATGACACCTGCAGCCCAATGAGAGTACCAATTTGCTATGAAAGCTAGAAAAAATTACATTAAGTTTATGTTCACATTTGCAGATGCAGCAACATATGATGGCCAAAAAGTTTATTCAAAAAAGCATATATTGCATGGAGAACAAACACAATTACTTCATATGCCAATGCACTATCACCAATGCAACATCCAAAAACAACTGTGCCAATGGCACCAATTTGCATCACTCCATTCAAACACAGTCACAGATGCCTCATTCCTAAACTAAGGGATCATCTCACACACTTTTTATAGATCAATACATAAATATTCACATGCATATCACATTGATATTCTGGAATAACCAGTAAAGGATCAGACCAAATCCACCACACACCCAATGGCAAAAGCATCCTGTGATACACCACCATTGACAAGAACAGTCACAATCCTACATGCCACAAAATTGGCACACTCAGAAACTGATCTGATTGGCAGTGTCAACAGGCAGGCAGACTTTTGAGAAGTCATTTAACAGCTCATCAAATGCCAGCTCCAGCACTTGATATTCACTGAGACTTTGTAACCTTTCAGTGTTCGGCAATGAAAGAGCATAAAACTTCCATTTCAACGCAAATGTAAACCCAATCTCATCAATTAGTTATTTACCGATATCACAACTGTCAATTTTTTACAATCCTGCGTTAGCCTACACTTCTTTCTACCAGACAGCGTGAAGATAGGTGTAATAAGATCATCAGGCTTTTTTTGCTCAGGCCCATTAATCCTACACCTTTGTACAGAAAGGTAATCGGCTAGTTTACACCGTGCATTACCACGTCACTAACCAGCACACACCCCACTGCAGACCCAACAACCGTGCTTTCCATTCACACCGTCACTCTGTACGTAAGCGGCATCGGCGTCCCCGACAACGAACGAGCCGTCATGCGCAACAACTTGCGTCGTTCAAAAGGCCTACCGGATTTTGGGAGATTACCATATCAACAAGGGCCGGAGGGTAAGTGGTATAGTAAAATTACCCACTGCCCAAAAAAATCGTGTAGCCGACGACAGTGCGGGCCTTGCCTCACATGCATGGGCGTAGGAACAGGGGGTCTCAGGGTGGCCATGGCCCCCCAAGGGGGGCCATGTGGGGGCGAGGGTGTTAACTGCCCTCCTCATTTCAGATTTAGGTTGTGTTTGGCTTACTGTTGCACTGCATTAAAGGTTTATCGATTTTCCTAGTTCACCAGCCATATTACCTCACGATGCGTCACCTTTTTTGGTTGCTCATTGGCCACCATTTAGTGCTACACCCGCAGGCCGACGCCGGCGGCCTATGGAGGCCCAAAACGCCGGACATCGAGGCTGACTTTGCTACGAGTTTGCGAAGCGCGAATGTTCAAACCATGGCACATAGTTTTTATCAGTGATCAAATTCCGACTGGATCTTGAACTTTTAGACGAACATGGATTAGCTATGCTAATACAAATTTGGAACCACCATCTCACCTACAGTCTACGTTCAGGGAGTTCTCAGTAGCTCTGAAGAACACAACAAACGTGAAAACCGGAGTCTATGTGACAATTATTGGACCACCTGCGGCGATCAGGGATGTTGTTGCGTCAGTGAGGGTTTTCTGTGCTGATACGGGGCGAACTGCGTGGCTCAGGAGATACCCCTGTTCAGGATAATAAAAAATAACATACATCTGCTCTTGGTGGAACGAAGAGTGCAAAGACGCCATTCGAAATCGTAAAAGGCACTTAACGGATTTAGACGGAGTCGACGGACTGTTCATCTAATGGAATACAAACAAGCTAAAGCAAAGGCCAGGTAGGTTATTCGTAACGCCAGAAGGAGCTCGTAGGAAATCGAATACAAACAAGCATTTCTCACGGAAAGACAGCCAGGAAATCCAACCCCAACAGAACGCAGAATTTTATTTCGCATATTGCCAACCTGAACATCCAGAGCGGCAGCGGGCGGCAGGCAAGAGCAATGTCGCTGTCCCACCGCTGCTGAACCTGCGACGGCACCGCCGGCCCTGCGTCGCACAGATCGGCAGCGACACACCCGTGCCGCCCGCGGGCGCGCTGAGGCACCAGACCACATGTGGGATGCTATCTCCTGCGCTTCTGTTCTGTCGCTCGCTGTGAACGCTTGCAGCGTATGGTAAGGTGTTGGGATGTGCCGCACCGAGCGCTGTGCCTTTGCCTGGGCCTGGGCCCGTCTCTGGCCGCGCCTGCGTGTGCGCCGCTGCAGTCAGTGGTGATCATGTCTCAAGGGAATTGTGATAAGAACTGGGGGTGTGAATAGTAATATACAGACCGTGAAAACGGCGAAGGAGTCGGGAGGGGAACATGCAAGTACGGTAAAACAACAGTGTGCATGTTGTATGTTATATAGCGTGGACTATGGCGTTTAGAGTGGGATTTGGAGATTTGCAGTGTAATTGGGGAACAAAACAGTCTGTCTGGCATTATATACAAAAATACCGAGTGGAGGTGACATACCATTCAATAGATAGGGCCATAAGGTGGGAACGCCAAAATTTTAACGCGGGTTGGACATGGAAGAACTATGCTACATGCGAAATGGTGCAATAGTAAAAGTGCATGGGTTTTCCGGGCACGCATCATGGAATGAGAGGATAAAAACTAAAATGCCTAGACCAAGACCGTGACGAGAATTTTGCACAGGAGTGGGGGCTCGGGGCATAGGAACATCTCCAGTTTAGAGGGCCGGTCCCGACTAATAAGGAAAATGACGTGGCTACAAATTTTCACTAACGCAGTTTTGACACGCGCCCGGATGGCCGGTTAGTTACCGTTCGCTGGAGTGGTAGGGTCAATTTAGCCCCCTGAGATCTGAGAAGCTAAGAGAGCTAGAGACACCAAATTTGCAGGGTGTATTGGCCTGTACGTGAACTCATCTTTGTTAAGTTTTGAGGTTCCTAGGTCATGATTTTGGGTCAAATAAGGTTAACAAGGTCAAACTCCAGATTGTGTTTAAAGTTTCCCAGACCTTCTCATGCAAACACCGTGAACCTAGATACTTGTTCTAAGCAACGAGACCCTGGTGGTCATTTAAGTTCAGTGACCTTGTGTGACCCTTTAAAGGTCATGTTGCCCAAAATCATACAAGACTGCTTTGATTTTTGCATTTGAATAGGCGCCAAGGATTGCGCTAGGCAGAATATCCCCAAAAACAAAATGTTGATCTGGTTTAGTTTAGGTCAGTGACATTCTGATCTTTAAAGTCTGTGGAATATCATAATGCGGTTTCTGCCATATAAAACTCAAAATGAACACTAGAATCTATCTCACACAGCAAGTTCTAGAATATCAAAACAAGTCGGGTTTGACCTTGGTCTGACCCTCATACCCAATTCTACGTCAACAAAATTTGTTCATTATTTGTTGTGTTGCCTGGGGAAACTATCACGGAGATGAATGACTTCGTCTAACACCTTGTTGTTGCATCAAATTAAAAGACTTCCTGCGAATTGTTTTCGCTCAATTCATGGCCTGACTTTGACCTGATATATAAGTGGCCTTACAAGATACATCTGAATGCTTTATATCGCATAATTCACTATTCCATTGTTTACAGCCATGAAAAACTTGGTGCAAAATAATTTCTGAAAAACCTGGGGGGGGGGGAAGGGCAGGGCTCCAACTGACTCTTCCCACCCGAGCACGTGTTAACACACACTCGGGTCGAGGGGGCAAATTGACCCTCCCCCGAAGATTTTTTGAGAATGGTTTCCGAAAGACGCGGCGCAGCCGCGCCAAATTTTGTATAGCTGTGGACAATTGAATAGTGAATCGTTTGGCATTAAACATCTAGAATTCCGTTGTAAGGTCGCTGACCTATGGCAGGTCAAAGTTAGGTCATGGTTTCATCGAAGGCAATTTCTAGGGAATTCTTCGATCTGATCCAACAACGAAGATATTAGACGAAGCCATACATCTCTGAGATGCTTTCCTAGGCGACACAACGGTTGAATGAGTAAATGAAATTGACCTAAGGTCAGGTACAAAGGTCACACCAAGGTCAAAACCAACCTGTTTTGTTACACTAGGGCTTGCTGTATGGGATAGTTTCTGGTGCTCATTTCGAGTTTATTGTTAGCAGGAGCCGCATCATTCATCTTCCATGGACTTCTTAGAGGTCAGAAAAGGTCATTGGCCTAAAATGAACCAGGTCAGCATTTTGTTTCAGGAACATACTGCCTAGCGTCTTTGTCGCGTAATCAAATGCAAAACTCAAAGTAATCTTGTATGGTTTTGGTCACCTTGACCTTCAAAAGGACAAACAAGATCACTGACCTTAAGTGAGCATGTGAACTTTTGCTTAGAAACGGTCGCCTGGATTCTGGGGGCACTTTGGAGACCAACCTGGAACTTTACCTTGTTTTACCTTTTTTGACCCGAAGGTCATGCCCTAGGAACCTGAAACTTTGCTCTGAGTGAATTCAAGGTCAACTCGCTCTGTAAGTTTGTTGTCTCTAGCTTTCTTTGTTCCCGAGATTTCAAGGGGGTCAATTTGGCCCCCGCCCCCCCCCCCCTCCACCCGAGCAAAGGGTGCCTAGGTGGCCACCCGGGCGCGCGTTTTTTATTTGATTTGATTTGAAATTTTGACACATGTAAGTTCACGTATAGGTTAACACATTCCGTGAAATTAGTGCCTCCCGCCTGCTCAGCTTTCGAGAACTCAGTGATGGAAGAGGGGGGGGGGGGCAAAATTGACCTCGACCCGAGCGTAGGGTATTCAATCGACCACCCGGACGCATAATAAAATACAACGTGGCCGGGTGTGGGTTTTTACCCAAATTTCGGAATTCAAGAGACTGTTATGTCTTCCTACATTATGTGATGCCCGCGAACAAATGTAAAATTGAACAAGTTTCATCACTGCTATTAAAATCCTCGCCAAAGGTGTCACTTTTTGCAGCCGGTTGACGGGCTCAGCCGAAAATGTTGACTTAGCTTACCACCAAAGTCTAATTTCTCCCCAGATTTCGGCCATTTGAATATGCGTCCTCAATGTCAAGACTGCTTTTTTGTGAAAAACTTAAAATGTGGTGTATTCACGGAAGGAAATAGCTAAATCTTAGTGAGAAATCACTGATCACTACCGAAGTTTCCGATCATGTTGTATCACCACTACAGCCACGAATATACGACAAATACGCCTGCCACTATTGGGGAAAACATGCGTTAACTTTTGTTTGGGCCGCCCTGTACTTAAAAAACTGCCGGATATTCGGATATTGTAGTCCGGCAGTGTGTGTGTGTGTGCGTGTGTGTGTGTGGGTGTGTGTGTGGTGTGTGTGTGTGTGTGTGGTGTGTGTGTGTGTGTGTGTGTTTGTGTGTGGGTTGGTGTGTTTGTGGTGTGGTGTTTGTGTGTGTTGTGTGTGGTGTGTGTGTGTGTGTGTGTGTGGTGTGTGTGTGGTGTGTGTGTGTGTGTGTGTGTGTGGTGTGTGTGTGTTGTGTGTGTGTGTTGTGGGTGTGTGTGTGTGAGGACCGTATTTGGACCGATTTCCCAGAACCGTATCCATCATTTAAATATCATATTGTGCCAGTTGGTGCAAGCATTGGATAACAAACTTGCGAAACATTTGCAGGGTTGTCCTATAGGATGTCATTTAGTATAGAACCAACATTATATTATAGTGATGTGTCCGGGCACCAACTACCCATTATACCAAAAGTTAAGACAGTTGTTCTGTATCCGTTTGGCCCAACATTCCCTTGTTGCTTATTTGCATTGGGAGGGGGGGGGGGCTCAGAGGAACACTGGAGGGATCAGTTAGGTGGGGGGCGTTAACCCCCACCCCGCGTAAGTATATAAAGTGACGCCGCTGAGATTGGCCTCAAGTTCCGTGTAGGCCTGTGAATCACTGAACTTTTACGACGCACTGAGCTGCTGTGGCTAGGTGGCGTCGTTCACCTCTCACCCTGGCAGGAAGGGCGGAGTGAGTTGATCTTGCGTTTGGCATCTGAACCGGCCAAGATCTGCATGTGGTAGCAGCGTAAGTGACCCCTTCACTGGCACGCGATCCGTTGTACATGTTTTGCTGTGACCGGTGTCTGTGTCTCATCACCGCGCTCTGAACACGTGATTCTGACACAGCGTGGAATTGTGCTCAAAGTGCAACGTATCCCTGCCGTGGTTGTTACTTCCAGTGATACAGCCGACGGTGATCCTGAGGCCTCACATGCTCCTGTGGCCGCTGGCTCTCCCTGTGAGGCCATCGCGGTTCCTCCCACGCCTCTCCAGACTACCATCGTGGTTCCTCCCGCGCCTCTCCAGACTACCATCGCGGTTCCTCCCACTCCTCTCCAGACTACCATCGCCCATCGCCACTGCTACAGCTACCAGTACGCCATCCGGTGTAACGACGCTCACTGCTTTTGCGTTGGACCCTACGTTACCAGCCTATGATGGGAGCTTTTGTCGACGGGGTTTCCAAGGTGCCCTCTCGCCTCACTGTTCCACGCTCAGGGCAGGGCGGCCGCTGCGCACCAGCAGACAATATGGTTCGGAAGCTGAATGTACTGCGCTCGGCATGTGTGTATGCGGCCCGGGGCTTCCTGCTCGAAACGCTCTGACAGATAACGAGTCCATTATCTGGGGCGATCAGCTAGCCTTCAGCTCTCACACAGCGGGCGTAAGATGTGGATGTCTTCTTGTGACGAGTTTCAGGATGGCTACTGTTAGCTAAATATTCAATGACAGTCTCTAATGCATTCATTTTCATTACGATGCACCAATTAACATTAACAGTTCCTAACGGGCGGTCAATCGCCCTGCTGAGGATGGTCATGCTTCGCTTGAAATAGGAAATGATCTACTCTCAGTGCGTCTCCATGAAGTCGGGAGCTTGTATCTCCCATGTGTGATTGGACCGAACTTTCTAGGACAAGTTCCTGGCGTTGTCACTTTAAGAACAGGCCCCTAGCTTCTGCTCCAGAAAACTCGTTTTGGATCTTTTCCAGTCAACCCTAAACACACCTGGGTTAGAAGCTACGCTCCCACGCGTCGGTCGTGGTAAATCCCAGATGCCGCGAGCGTATCTCTTCGGCACAGCGCCGCCCCTCGCCGAACACCGGTCCGTGATCTGGAAATCGATCACAGTGCAGGGCCACTTAATTCTGCCTCGGAGATCCAGTCACTGGCTGCCCGCAGGTTCCGAGAAATCAGTTTACACTGACGGCGCAGAACTGCCTACCTCTGAACGACACAGAGGTGTGTATCTAGCTCTGAACCACGCAGAGTTTTCTAGCTCTGAGCAGCGCAGAGTTATCTGCCTCTGAGCAGCGCAGAATTATCTACCTCTGAACGGCGCAGAGTTATCTAACTCTGAACGGCGCAGATCTATCTACCAGTTTCAAGAGGTCAAACTTGGTCGCCAATAACAAGGTTTGGCTTGGCTCGACCTTGGTGGCCCGATCTTACAAAAGCAGCTGGAACAATGGTAATGTTCTTCAAAGAACAATTAAGAAAAGTCGATGGCAAGCATATGAATTGCATTTCCTGCAAAAATGAGCGTTCTTTATCACTTTGTCAAAAACCAGAAGACCTAAAAGTATAAATTTCGACAAGTGTGAAATAGATTCCAACGCAGCATGTGAGCATTTCAGCATCATGGTCAAAACGGTTCAGAAGATATTACGGAAATCCTCGTGATGGGATGCTTCTGAGACATCCCCGTGAGGTGAAGGGTGCTTCTGAGGCACCCTGCGTAGCGCAGGGATGCTTCAGAGGCACTAGCATAGGGTAAAGGGTGCTTCTGTGGCTTCTGAGGCACCCTGTGTAGGGCGAGGGGTGCTTGAGGCGTGCTGCGTGGGGTGAAGGGGTGGTTCTCAGGCACCCCTCGGAAGGTGAGGGTTAATCTGCTCCTGTAGTTTCAGCAGTCAATAACGGCGTAACCAGCTCCGCTACCTGCCCGGCCGAGACCACCGTCTGACCTCAGTTCTGACGACAGCGGAAACCCAGCATCAGAAGGAACCTCCGTCTATCAATGTACAGCTGCGTGATCTCAGTGAGTAAATGTCTGCTTCCAATGCTCCGCTGGACGAAGACGAGATATGCCCTCAGGGCTGGATTACCGGACCGAGTGGGTCTGTTTGGAGGCGAACTACGCCCGTGAACTCAACGTCCCGGGCGCTGGTCGGCACCGTGCTAATCCCGCGGCGGGGCGATCACTTCCTGGCTGCCGTCATCCCCTGGGAAGGAGCCGCCCTGGAAGACGCTGCCTGGGCCACGCTCGGATCGTATAACCCCTGCCTATATCAGCATACGCGCTACCTAACTGTGTCGTTGAGGTGGAAGCGCTCTTTCTTCTGTCTAATTTCTTTTGGAAGTGATGTCTTGGTCAAGTATGTGTAACAGCTGCACCGCTTGTCT
>NW_023596420.1:6092385-6094390 GCF_011947565.3 Pollicipes pollicipes
CGCAGAGCCTGTAGCCACTGGTCACCTTGCCACGCCTTTACCACCACTGCCCATCATCTGGCCTGGCCACCTTTCTTTTGATTAATCAAATTCAAGGATGTGTACATTTCTTACATTCTTCAGTGTTTATATATATATATATATATATATATATATATATATATATATATATATATATATATATATACGACGTGTGTGTGTGTGTGTGTGTGTGTGTGTGTGTGTGTGTGTGTGTGTGTGTGTGTGTGTGTGTGTGTGTGTGTGTGTGTGTGTGTGTGTGTGTGTGTGTGTGTGTGTGCCAAGCTTCAACCCTTTGTCAGGAACATACGACAAGCGACGCTCACGTGTTCAGATACATGCTCACATACAGCCGGGTTCAGTCATGGTGATGGTCTTCAAATATGGTCCACGGAGCGCGGCGTGAGCGAGCGTGGGTGGAGTGGTGCCGGGGATCGGCAGTTCCAGGTGGAGGCGCCTCAGCAGGAGAGCTGGTGCTCGATGTCACCCAGCCAGGTAGTTGGAAGGTGCCTGACTTGCTGGACGGACTCACTAACGTATCTGCTCAAGAGCCCGCCAGGTGACTCGTTGGATAGGACGCTTGTCTTCCGATCCACCACACCCGGCGGGCTGGGTCCGGGTCGCTTCAGGCGTCGCTATTGCCCTTCATATATCGCCCTCGACCGGGACAGCAGACGCGCTAAATGTCAGTTAATGTCAGAAGACAGGACAGACATGCCAAGCATTGCGCACGTCGAAGTTTCGCCCTCAGTTCTGTCATTGCCTGGAATTGCCCGATTGGATTGGGTTTAGGGGTCAGGGCCCACGCAAAAAGTACTGCCTAGCGTAAGCTTTCAAAGGGTTTGTTGGATCGTACCTTTAAAGGGGGGGGGGGTCTTGTCAAGTTTGGATTTTTAACTACGCATCGGTGATGGTAGGGAGTTTCGATTAAGGCATTTTGGTGTCATTAGTCTCTACCAATTTGCCTCCACGGATGAGATATTGCCACATCCACCAAATTTGTATTGGTTTAAATGGAAGAACGGAATTATGGGGTAGCCCCATGCAATATTCACTGCAAACCACATCAACGTCATTGAGGAGGTATCGTTAGCTATAGCCAATGGCTTTTATAGGATGTCGCTTCTCAGTGCTGACAGCAGCTTGCAAACGTATCGATGGTGGCGGTCTTTATGTTGATTTTTGTGTTGTTTACATTCATCTCGGGGTTGCGGGTGTACGGGGTTGGACGTATGGTAAAGCTGGTCAGCTGATACATACCGCGATTAATTCATATTGGCCTTTACACTGAGATGAGACACAGGTATTGTATCTTGTCAATCGGCTGCACTAGGCTCCAGGGAAACTGCAACTGTTCTGACATGTTCTGGCAGCAGGTTATAGGCGGCTAAAATTCCTTTCCCCTAAAATTAATGACGAATTCCAAATGCATGTGCAGTAAATTCAGCGTTCGAAATAACAAGGCACGTGCGCTGAAAGTGTTGCTGCGATGTCGCTCGTACACCAGGCACGTTCAGGATATCAAATTTTTCCGTCTCGAATCAGGCAAGGGATCTTCAAGTGCGTACCGCTCTATACTGCCGGCACCCCCTCTATACTCACGAGACTATAGCAACCAAGATAACATCCATGTCACTAGCGCGCAGTTGCTCGCCACCTATAATCCAGCGCATTCGTCTTTTCTTGCCCGCTAATTGCTGTATTTTTTAGCATTTTATTTGTTGAAACACAGCCACCGATGCGATCGATAAAAATAACTGACTAAAAACTGTTGCAAGACACAAACGTACATTTAAACATCAAAATTAGTCATAGATAGTTACCAAATTCCCCTGAGGCGTGTATTTGGAAAATCGAAAGCACTAGACATACTCCCTTTAAAATAAAAGAGCACGGCGTTAAGAAACCTCTGCGCGCGTAGCAAACATCCCACACCAAGCGAACGGTGGCCCGCTTAAATGCAGCGCTCGGTACACGCTCAAAAAGC
>NW_023596420.1:6094490-6109446 GCF_011947565.3 Pollicipes pollicipes
CCACTGCGACGCAGTCTACTTGGTGGAACGTCTATCGCACGCCTATAAAGGTGGATGGTTGAGACAGTTTCTTAAACTGCGTGTTTATCGGTATGTTTTAGCTGCTTTAACACCGCTGTAACTCCTTTCAGGAGACGTTCATTCTGTACTCTATCATTGCTAGATGTAGGCAATATACAGTAAAAATGAGCGCAATAATTGTGTTCGGATCTGTCTCAATGTTTCCTGATTGTCCGCCTGCTTTTTTATTGTTACAGATCATTTGAACGTAGGCTGTTATGGTGATTGATGTCTTACATTGTGTATCTGTGCGTTTTCTGCGAACACATTCGCGACTGTATGTCTGATGATGTTCCCGGCAGGAGCAAATCATTGCAATGAATAGATCGCTTGGGCAATATACTAGCAGGATTTCAATCGTAGCGAGGAAAACTAGTTCGGGAAATTGAAACCCGTGCGAAACGACAAATTATTGCTAAGTGTGCCTTAATATTCAATGGAATATATATATATATATATATATATATATATATATATATATATATGATATATATAATATATATATACAATATAGATATATAATATATATAATATTATATATATATATATATATATAACATATATATATATATATATATATATATATATATATATACATATATATATACATATATATATATATATATATATATATATATATATATATATATATATATAATATACATATATATATATATATAATATATAATATATATATATATATATAATATATATATATGTGTGTGTGTGTGTGTGTGTGTGTGTGTGTGTGTGTGTGTGTGTGTGTGTGTGTGTGTGTGTGTGTGTGTGTGTGTGTGTGTGTGTGTGTGTGTGTGTGTGTGTGTGTGTGTGTGTGTGTGTGTGTGTGTGTGTGTGTGTGTGTGTGTGTGTGTGTGTGTGTGTGTATGTACATGTATATAAATGCACACATACATACAACGTAGTCATGGGTGCAGACGGGGTGGTCGGACATCTTGGGCTGCTGTGCGAAGTAAACGCTCCGTGGCGAACAAACGGCGACCGCAAGAGGCCCTCAGTGGGGATCGGATGTACACTGTACCGCATGGCAACCAAGCACTGCGGGACGGGGGGAATACGACAGACCAGGCGAGGTTGGAGAGGCCGTCCGGCTGCTCCATTCTCGGCATTGGAACCAGACCAGGCCGCAGAGATAGCGGGCAGGGCATGGCTGTTCCTCTGTAAGGTCAGCTCGAGTAAGATCGCGGCTATGAGCTGTCTTCGTTTGATGTAGCGTGGTCGCAAAGTGAAGGTGGGAGATCAAGAGGTGCAAGAGAGGCCGTTGTGTCTCCAATGTGCATAGCGTCTTTTTGCAGCTTGTAATATCCGTATGTGCGTTGATAATCGTCTTTGACACCTTGAACTGTCACATTCACGATGGCATATGACTGATGAACCGTTTTTAACACCCAATTTTGAACCAAGCTATTTTAAGCTTGATCATAACATGAAAACCTCGGTACAAGATATTTAACGAGGTCAAAAGAAGACAGTGCACACTACCGTATTCACCGAAAAGTGCTTACGAGAAGGCCTGCTGGTAATTATAGATATGTATATCATTGTATATATATATATATATATATATATATATATATATAAATGGGCAATGAATTCTGATCCATTCAACGCAGGTCAGCCATGTGTGGTATGAAAGTCTCAGCACCGCCTGCCTGTCACCGCTCACTTAGGAAGCCATTGATCGGGCTCCTAGGCTATTATTACACCTTCTGTACTGTTTGCACCGCTCGAGCACTGCGAACGTAGTCTAGCATTTTCGCTCCCTGAGCAAGACGTTTTCAAAGTCGGCGTAATAGATTATATAGTTAGCAAACCTACATGGAGCAATCTATCACCTTTTGCGGAAGAGTTAATAGATGGATAAATGAGTCAAAAATGTACACTGATCGTCTCGGAGCCCAGCCTACTGATTCTATTAAATGAGTGAGTCAGTGATATCGAGTTGTTGGCTAGCACCGCGCAGTCTTTTATCGATGAAAGTGCTGCGCTGTTTGGTTTGTTAGCATTCTTTTTCGGTAAATTTGATCCGAACCCGTTGAACGGATGCATTTCTGGGATCAGCACTCACTCTAAGCAGTTAGCAATGTAGCACTCGAGCATTCGATCAAACACACAAGAAGAATATTAGATGTATATATGCCCTTGCGTTTAACAAACCTGGATATATATATATATATATATATATATATATATATATATATATATATATATATATATGTGTGTGTGTGTGTGTGTGTGTGTATATATATGTATGTATATGTTGACCTTGCTTCCACAGATCCACAGGCGAGGACAAGGACAGATCCAAAACGGTAACAAAGCCACAGCCATAGTGCCAGTGGCCTAGTTCAAGCCCACGGGGCCCCGCACGGATGACAAAAATTAACCTGTCCTGAGCCTCCCAGCACTGCCAAAGAGTCAGCAACCGTCAATGGGCCTGGGCAAGTACACATCAGTTGAAGCAGTTGACCGCTGCGTCGAAAACGTGGTTTTCTCGGACGGCATACTTTTGGTCTGAAACATAAAGGGGTCTTTGTTTATTTGCTCCGACATTCTCTTCGCGGTAACTCTTCTTCCCCTTTGCCCCCATTCTCTCTCTCTCTCTCTCTCTCTCTCTCTCTCTCTCTCTCTCTCTCTCTCTCTTTCTCTCTCTCCTCTCTCTCTCTCTCTCTCCTCTCTCCTCTCTCTCTCTCTCTCTCTCTCTTCTCTCTCTCTCTCTCTCTCTCTCCTCTCTCTCTCTCTCTCTCTCTCTCTTCTCCCTCTCTCTCTCTCTCTCTTCTCTCCTCTCTCTCTCTCTCCTCTCTCTCTCTCTCTCCTCTCTCTCTCTCTCTCTCTCTCTCTCTCTCTCTCTCTCTCTCTCTCTCTCTCTCTCTCTCTCTCTCTCTCTCTCTGTCTCGCTCCCTTCAGACACACACTTGCACACATACAATGCACGGATGTGCGCACACAATGCAACTGCATTGCGTAAATCAGTTTGTTGTGCATAACTGCGTGTTTCGGATTCGCCGGGGGAGCTCCGACGACTGCTGCCCGGCTGCGCTTGAGGTTGTGAACGGCAGTAGGAAGAACGCTGGGCCTACCATTCGCGCTGGACCACGTAAATCATTCACCCAACGCGCCGTTGTGACAACGTGCCAAAATCACCGCATGCTTTTCAACCGTGACGGAAGTATGTAGCTCATTTCCGCGTGTAGGCAGTTTTATCATGTTGACTGCGAGCAAGGCTGCAGTCCAAATGAAGCTCAGCCCAGGCCACGTTAGCCTACTAGCACCCCTTTCTCATGTATTGAAAACATAACGCAATTCATGCCTACCATGCCTAGGTACAAGTTCATCGCAAAAGTTGACCTTCACGGCAACTCATGGAAGGGGCAGAGTAAGATTTTTGTTTTCCCCACATGGTTGTCAATTCTCCGTGGCAGCATTTTGGATGCTATCTTGGTGTGGTACCTAAAAAAGGTATTTGTTTGCTTCATGCAACATATGTCTAGTGTGGATGCATGGGCTTAAGAACGCTTCAAAAAGTAGGGGGGCCAAGCTCAGAGCGTACTTTGATCAATTTTTCTGGAAAGGAAGCCCGATGACCGGGGCGGGGGGAGGGCAATAGACGTTGTTATCGCTCTTTATTGAAATGCCATGGCTGCGATGCTAAAAGTCTGTCTAAAGCCGTTTCTTACTGGCAAACAATCTTGCTTATGCGATCCATCTGTCATTCGACGAATGAGGCTTTCCAGCTTCCTAAGATTTTCCGTCCACTTTTACATTGTCTTTCCTGGGCAGTCAAAATTCCACGAGCAGGCAGACATTTTGGGTCATCGAGGATGCATCTGCCTCAACAGGGTAGATGCCGAAATACGCCCTGGACATACGGTGGTGACAATTTTGAAAGTGAATGAATGCCTGACAGTGCGGCAGATTTTTCATGCGCCTTTATTTCGGTGGCTGTCGTTCAAGAGATAAGACCTGTCGCGGCATTTTAAGCGGAAACAAATTCGAAAGCTTGAAACCGCCAAAAACAAGGTGACAAAAGTCATAAAATTGTGGACTGTCCTTTACAAACCAAGCCACAGCCGGGACACCAAAAGCCAGGACACCAGCGGTTCTTCCTGCGGGCGGCGATTTAAAGGGGCAGCCGTCCCCCTCCAACTCGACGCAACATTGAACATTTGACCATTAACACGCACCCGGGTGGCCCGTTAGATACCCCTCGCTGGGGTGCTGGTGTCAATTTCACCCCCTGAGATCTCGGAAACTAAGAAAGCTAGATACACCAAATTTACAGAATGTGTTGACCTATACATGAACTCGGTTAGGTGAAAGTTTTAATCGGGTAAACAATGTCAATCAAGGTTAAATTCTAGGTTGGTCTGCAAAGTGCTCCAGAACCTAGATAACTGCTCCTAAGCGAAAGTTCACAGACTCATTTAAGGTCAGTGACCTTGTTTGACTTGTTCAAGGTCATGGTGACCAAAATAATACAAGACTGCCAAGAGTTTTGCATTTGAATGAGCAACAAAGATAACACTAGGCAGCATGCTGCTAAAAGACAAAATGTCGACCTGTGTCATCTTAGGTCAATGACCTATTCTGACCTCTAACAAGTCAATGGAAGATGTACAATGTGGTTGCTGCTATCGACAGATTCGAAATGAGCAGCAGAAACTGTACCATACAGCAAGCCCTAGAGTAATAAAACAAGTTGGTTTTGACCTTGGTCTGACATTCATACCTGACTTAAGGTAAACGTAATTTGCTCATTCATACTTATGTTGCCTAAGTAAGCATCCCAGAGATGCATGGCTTCGTCAAACCCTCCGCTGTTGCATCAGATTAAACGATTCCCTAGAAATTGCCTTCGCTGAAACCATGGCTTGGGCTTTGGACTGCCATAGGTCTGCGATCTTAGAAGATACATCAAAATTTATATCAAACGATCCGCTATTCAATTTGCTACAGCTCTGAAAAATTGGGCGTGGCTACACCACGCCGTTCGGAAACCATTCAGAAAAACCTTGCGGGGGCGGGGGGTGAGGAGTTAACTCGACCCATACCCGAACGCGTGTTAAGCAACAGCTTTTGACTGCATGGAGAGGAACGACGTACAAACCATTGCCGTAAGACTCACACGTACAAATCGAGTCATCTCCCCCTCTCCACCCTTTCCATAAATATTCCACCGCTACTGCTTCTTTCGGAGACAGACTGCACTGCGCCTGCAACACACTGCATGATACATACCTGCCTTCGCCACGATGAAATGATTGAAGATTCAGAATAGTATTCCCTTCGATGTTTTCAATGCTAAATGAAACTTCCACTCACTATTCAACCGTCTCAACCGTCAACCATCTCAACCGTCCCTGGGCCCGTCAACCACCCTTACGACAGGGCAATACAACATCCTCTTGCGGTAAGTAGGTCTGCTTGTGTACGTTTTAAAGCCTGGCGCCGTCACCCATGACAACCGATGGAACTGTCGGCAAAAACTGCCTAAAAGTGCTGCAATCCGCCATAGCGGTCCACTTATTCACTGCAAAATCTAAATGGAAAAGTATAAATTCCTCAACTATAAAAAGCAGTGGAGTTGAAAAAAGAGGCTGAAACTGTCCACAAAACCACAGAAAGATTCACTTTCATTGAAAGGGAAGTCTTAAAAGACCATGACAGTGTACCCCGGTGACGTCAGTCGGCTGAATCGTGGAAACACGTTTAGAGGCATTGGAATGATGACAGCCTGCCGCCACCCAACACAGCGCCCGCGACGAGAATGGCCGGCTGGCGTCAGCTTTCGTGTGTTTCGAGGTATTCTTTAGGTGTGGCTGCTAGATGCTGCCAGGTATTGCTGTCGTCACAAAACCATTCCATGACGCCATCAAATAACATCGTAATAGGACGCATTTTGAGCCATGACTATGAAAGTGTATCTCCCGTGACGCCAATCGGCTGAATCGTGCAAACACGTGTCGAAGCACTGGGATGACAACGGCCTGGATGTGCTGATCATGCTAATTGCTGCCATCGCGCCATGTCCTTTTTTTTAACTAAAACTGCACGTGACGAATTCATATTGCATCCACTGCACTACACCGTCGGTAAGTCAAACACTGCTATCATATGAACATGCAAATGATGCGTACATGTCTGACTGCAGTCAAGGGGGGGGGGGGGCAACGTAGCAAGCGGAGGGAGGGAAGGGGAACCGCAACCATCGACCGTCAACCATCAATCAACGACCATCGCACCATCATCCATCATCTTATTAACCACTTTAAAGAGTCATGCCTGTTCTGCGTGCACGTCTCCTGATAGGCAGTTCTCGTTTCCAGATGACGCAACAGCTAACACAGAACGGCGTATTCGTGTTCATTCGCGGCGAGGCCTGACACACGTCTCCCTCCTCTTCCTCCGCCAGCCGTCGGGTCACCGTCCGGGTCAACACTCACAGAGGGCAGCACTAGTCAATACCCAGCAAAACCGAATTTCAATCAGCTCTTTCACGACATCCTTGGCCTTGTCTTTGAGCGATGGCTTTGAATCCTCCGAATCGTATTCTTGATGCGGAGTGAAAAATTGGACGTCACCTGAACCCAGAGAAAAACGCGTTGGATGATCCCCTTAATCAAATATATGTTCCAAAAGACGAGCTCCACAGGTAAAAGTCAATAATAAACGCATGCATGTTGTGGCTGTGACCTGAACTAACATACCTGCAAGAAGATCTTAAGTTATCAGCCGTCGTGGCTCTCACGCCAAGTTCGGTGATATTCCTAAATTCTCTGATGTCAAATGGTTCTTTTGCAACTATCAAAGTTGCGTAGCGTGCGTAATAGGTCAGGTTGTTTTATTTATTGGGTCAGTCGCATATATGTTTATTCATGCTAAAGTCGTTGTGTTTGTGAAAATCGCGCCGTCTCTGCTACCTCGCAGAAATGTTCCAAAACCTAAGAATAGGAAATAGATCGTACAAATCCTTGCGCGCTTGCCTCTCTGCGGTGATGTTAAAGCTGTAAATTTTCATTATGTATCTCTTGCAGTTGGAATCAAGGTTCTAGGTGCCCTGGTTGTCGAGACAGCGCGTAAAGTGTGAAAAAGACTCGGCCTCAGCGCGCGCGGTGCTGGCGGTCTCTGGCGGCCGCCGGCAGGGGTGAGCGCATTTCGCCTGCGCCCTCTGCATCACAGCCGAAGCTGTTCCATGGGATGAGCGAATACTCGTGGGGAATGCCCGGTGATTTTTCTTCCTTCCATAAACTGTCAGCCTTTTGGATGATGGCAGCACTCAGTGCCGTTGTATCAAACTGTACTGCGTTGCATCGAAGAGTGAAAAACGGTCGGTAGCGTCCAAATCAACTTCTGGCTCGCATACGTGGCCGGAATACGTGGCGCTACAATCCATGCTACGTGATTGTTTGTTTGATTCCCTATCTATCCATACAGCACGTGCGACGTGCCAAGTCATGCAACGCCATCATCTATTCGATTTCTTATAAATGCATGGCACACCCCAGTACCTCCGTGCTCTGTGTGCCGAGATGAGGCACAAACGTGTAAACCCGTGGAAAAGAGCAAAAGCCATCTTCCTGGCCCGTATGTGCCCGACACGTGCAACGTGCCACCCCACACTTGTGATACATGTGACCATGAAATTTCCCGTTCAATGGTCTATCGTAGCATGCCAGTCTCGTGATACTACGTGCCATAAGAGCGGAGTATCCGCGTATAGCGTAGAAAAGGACCAAATCGGCAAAATACAGTTTCACAGCTAATGTGCGCGTGCCACATGATACGTGCAGCGTGACATCGTACACGTTTCAGTGATTTCCCGTTAGACCACCTATAGAAGCATGCTAGTCGCTGTGCGTTTTATTCCCTGGTTTCTGAGATATCATGAAAACGTGCAAGCCCTTCAAAGAACAAAAATTGTGTAAATTCATAATTCAACACATGGGCGCCATGACACGTGGCACGTGTCACCAAACATTGTTATCTCGCCCCTTCCATTCCTCATTGAAGCGTGCCAATGTCGGGTGTGTTATTGCCATAAGTGCCTGTGGCACAAAAGGTGCAAATCCGTGGAAGAGAGCAAAATCCATCTGTGATCCCGTGCCGTGTCATACGTGTGACCGTGCCATTTCGATTATTACAACTTGGCATTTTGCAAGTTGTCGTGCAGTTTGCAGCGCAACGGTGCGTTGCAGAAAATCGCGATGCGACTGAAAATATACCTGCGTCAATGGTAAATGTTGGGAAACAAAAGTCACGCCTGTGCGCGCACGGCGACCGCTACGCCCTCGCCGATGCCGCCCCCGCGCACGACCCGCCCGCCGACCCACTGCCGGGCAGACCAGCCCCCTGTCATCCCTGTGTATCGCCATAGGTTCCTTTTTGCTAAGTGCCAAATGCGTGGCGCGGAAGAGACAAAATAATTTCACCAACCTTGACTCGCGTCGCTGTATGTTGCTTACATTTGCTCAGTTAACGTTATTGGTGTTTTGTGGGGGATTGAGGGAGTGCTTGTTGGAGTTAATTGTGATGTGTTCAAAGCTTTTGTGCATTAGGCATGAAAGCTAAATAAGTGCGTTGTGCACGATGCTGTTTGTGTGTACGGTAGCCGCATGTTAACCTGTTGGTAGTGTTAAAGGCGCAGGCTTTTTTCTAGTTTCATGATTCTAGTGTAAGGTGCCATTGGGCCGCTAATTGCAGCGAGTTGTGAGTGCCTTGCCCGCTATCTTGAGCTATGCTTGTGCGTGCGTGCGTGCGTGCGTGCGTGCGTGCGTGCGTGTGTGTGTGTGTGTGTGTGTTGTGTTTCGATGGCTGCATTTGCAAAGGCATGTATGAACCTGGTGGTACAAAATATACCATATTGTTGTTATTATATTGTAAAGCTGATGCATCTCTTCAATTAATCCCGACACTACTCAGATAACTAGCGTCTAGTTTTGTTGAAAGCATTTGGAGGCATGCAATATTAGCCTGGCATTAATGACAGCTAGCAAACCTTATAATGCTGTGTATATTTATGGATAGAGCTGAGTTGCAATCCTATCTGATTACATATGATGGTTGTTGGGGGCTGAATCTCATGTCACGTCATTTTTTCATCACCACATCATCTTCCTTAGGCATGCAAGTGCACATAAGCAGCATTATGTGGTGAGGGAGAACTAATTTCCATGAAAGTGATGAGATATGTATTTTTTTGCAGCTGTTCCATTAGATGCTTTGAAGTCCAGGCTTAATAACTTGTTGTATGAGTCCAGTTATATCAAAGGTATCATAAAGGCTGGTTTTTTCCATGAAAGCTGATGACAGCTATAACACTCAACTTTTTTTTGCTAAGATCTGCCACGGACCTGCAATGAAATTGTCAGAGACAGGTGCCTAAGAGGGAAGCATGGAAAGAGGGGCGTCCGCGGTCCTAGCAGTGAGAAGCAGTGAGAAGAGCCGTTAGGAGACTGTGCTGCTGTGCATGAATATTGGACAAACATCTGTGCCACAAGCCACCAATAGTAGGAACTGGGCATACTGCATAGAAATGGGTTGTTGTGACCAAGTCTTCTACGTATTCCTCAATGTTGCTGATGCTTAGAATAAGGACATTGTGTGGCTGCTCTTGGTATTGAGGAAATCATGCTAGAATGTGTTATTCATGCATAAATGAAGGTGATCTGTGCACTGGGCAGTGTCCAGTTGTTACGAAATAGTTTGCTTTCCTTTATTGCCGGTAAATTGAAACTTCTACCGCATTGCAACTTACGAAATCTGCATTTCAAGCAAGACATGAGCAGAGTGGTAGCTATTTACACAACAGGTTGAAAATGAATCTCCCTTGACTGCCTATGGCTATTGAATGTCTTTCAAAGGTCAGAGTAGGTTCTGACAAACAACAGGTTTTGATCTCTTTAGGAACTAACATGACCCGATGCAAGATTAAAAGTAATTTTATTGGATTCCTGTGGGATAGGCGATCCGGAAACATCTATGACATGACTAGCCTACTGCCTGTCATGTTGACATCGTATGACCTAATCTTCGCACGTTACCTACATCTTGAGCATGCTCTGACCAGAAAAAATTGTAGCTGACGTTTAAGCTGCATTATGCGAGCAAAATGGATGTAAAAATATTTGGATCATGTGTCGCATGAATGCACCAAAATATTATGCTAACCTATGGAATGACCTTGACCTTACCCATTATGGAATCAATATGTTCGTAACACAGCATCCTCACTTAGCCAAAGAGCATATGCCTTTTGAAGAAATGAAACGCCCAGTTGACCCAGCCCCTGCAAGCATGTAGCCATTCATCTCTGAGATGCTTTCTTAGGCACCACAAATATTGAGTGAGCAAATTACGTTGACCTAAGGTCAGGCATGAAGGTCTTACCAAGGCCAAAACCAGCCTGATTTATTACCCTAGGGCTTGCTGTATGGGATAGTTTGCAGTGCTCATTTCGAATTTATTGACAGCGGAAAGCGCATTTTACACATTCCACTGACTTCTTAGAGGTCAGAACAGGTCATTGACCAAAGATGACCCGGGTCGACATGTTGTTTTTGAAACATATTGTCTAACGCCATCTTTGTCGCTCATTCAAGTGCAAATCTCAGAAAAGTCTTGTATGATTTTGGACACCATGGCCTTGAGAAGGTCAAACAAGGTCACGAACCTCAAATGGACTTCTAACCTTTTGCTTAGAAACAGTTGCCTAGGCTCTGGGGACACTTTGGAGACCAACCTGGAATTTGACACTGTTTGACCTTGTTTGACCCGAAGGTCATAAGCTAGGAAACTCAAAATTTAAGCTAAGTGAGTTCACGTACAGGTCAACACACCCTGTAAACTTGATGTCTCTAGAGTTCTTAGTTCCCGGGATCTCAAGGGTTCAACTTGACCTCCTCACCCGAGCGAAGGGTATCTAGCCGGCCTCCCGGGCGCGTGTTAATAGACCTTGGAGCTGATATTGTGGCCTGTTAGGAGGAGAAATAGTCTTGTTATGATCTAACCAAAAATATTTAACTCCCTCCAGCCTTAAAACCTGTTCAAAAAGCCAAACAAACTGCGGTAGGCATGCATCCGTCGGTGACCATTACGTGCCGATTACACTTGTGACGTCATCAGTCGAAACAATGGAATTCGGCCGGACGGTTATACCTTTTGTTTTAGGGCCTTGGGGCAGACTTAATGTACACCAGCATGCTCGTTCTTTAATATAGAGGCCGAGAAAATGAACAAAGTCGAAAGCCCGCCGCCCGAACGGCCATTTTAACCCTTAACGCCTACGACGTACAACGGGAGCCGGGGCAGTAGCTTCACCGCCTTCGCGGCGAAAAAGCCGTCATGAAACGCTATAGTGTGTGCTCATTTGCGATCGACGTTTTCAAAATGTGATCAACAACAGGGCGCATTAGAGACAGAAAAAAACGGCCGGCACGCTGATGTAGTTATCAACGCTAGATCACGAATAGTTTTGACGGTAGCAGCTAGTATTCAGCTTCAGTTTTAAAAACTCGGCCAGCTGCAGTTGGTCATGCAATGTGCAGCTCAACAGTACGTTGCACAAACCCGCAATGTTCACTGAAAGTATAGCCGCTTCGATTGTTAAAATTGGAAAACCAAATTCAGGCCTCTACCTTCTTTCCGTGCCGAGACATAACGGTAAGCGTAAAAACGCGTTAAAAGCGGCCGATTTCAATTTTTCAGTTTCCGCGAAATGCGAAAATTTGACGCGACTATGTCAAGCGCACCCAGCGGATCTCGGTCGTGTGAAAAGTTCATGCAAAAACTTCTGACCGTAAGGCCGGCAAGTCCACTGACGGACACACACACACACACACACACACACACACACACACACACACACACCACACACACACACACACACACACACACACACACACACACACACACCACACACACACACACACACACACACACACACACACACACACACACACACACACACACACCACACACGCATTGTTCCTTTAGTAATATAGACAAGCACATGCACCCTTGCCTCGCTGCGCTGATGCAAAATTTGGAAATTTTCATTACGCATCTTTTGCAGTTGGAATCACGGTTCTGGGTATCCTGGTTGCTAAAATATTGCGTAGTGTGAAAAAGACTCGGTCGCAAGCCGCGCGCAATACTGGCGGTCACTGGCGGCCGCCGGCAGGAGAAAGCGTATTTCGCCGCGTTCTCTGCAGCACAGCCGAATCTATTCCATGGGACAAGGGAATGGTTGTGGGGTGGAGCCATTGATTTTGGCCCCTTCCATCAACTGTCAGCTTTTGTAATGATTTCAGCACGTACTGCTGTTGTATTAAACAGCATGGCATTGCATCGAAGAGTGAAAAACGGCCGGTAACCGCCAAATCTATCCTGCTGGCTCGGCACGCGTTACACGCAGCATGTGCGACATGACAATTCATGCAACGTCTTTGTGTGTTGCATTTGTTATGAATGCATGCCACTCCCCAATCGCTCCGCGCGCTGGGTGCCGAGATGTGGCACAAAACGTGTATACCCGTGGAAAAGAGCAAAAGACATCTTCCTGGCTCGTGTGTGTCCGACACGTGCAACGTGCGACCCCGCACCTGTGACACATGTGACCATGAAATTTCCCGTTCAGTGGTCTATCGCAGCATGCCAGTCTCGTGCTACTACGTGCCATAAGAGCGGAGATCCCGCGTAAAGCGTAAAAACGGACGAAATCGGCAAAACAGTTTCACAGCTAATGTGCGCGTGCACATGACACGTGCAGCGTGACATCGTACACGTTTCAGTGACTGCCCGTTAGACCACCTATTTGAAGCATGCCAGTCGCTGTGCGCTTTATTTCCTGGTTTCTGAGATATCATGAAAACGTACAAGCCCCTCAAAAGACCGAAATTGTGTAAATACATAGTTCAACACATGGGCGCCATGATATCTGGCACGTGTCACCAAACATTATCATCTCGCTCCTTTCACTCATCATTGAAGCGCGCCAATGCCTGGTGTGTTAGTGCCATAGGTGCCGAAATGGTTTACTGACGGACACACTGCAGGTCCACTGCAGGTCTACTGACGGACACACACACAGACATTGTTCCTTTAGTAATATAGATATAGAAATAGAAACAGATAGAAGAAGAAGACAAGTCTAACCCGATCAAAAATTATATTACCAGCTAAAACACACTAATACACGAGCAGGCCGTGGTAAGTAACCTCCAATCATCAACTGCCGTTGACCTGTAAACGTCAGTAACTACGAATAAGAACTATACAAGTTTATGCAGGCTTGCAATCACAGCAGAGGCTGGCTATTTCTGCCAAACAAAATAAAAACGTAAGGTTTCGAGCTCATGACACTCAGTTCTAATCCAGGGCGTCGTGTCATTTCGCTTCACATTTGATAAGATACTCTGGCTGAGGTGGACGCTGATGCCACCGCGAGTGTCTCTGGCTTTCTGTTATTGTTGCTGTCAGCTCGAGAGAATGCTCGTTAAATGACCTCAATGTTGGTGGTGAGGCAGGCAGTGGTGTTGACGGACAGATCACAGATCTGGCTGTCCGTCCGTCGGTGGCGTAAGCTGACAAGTCCGGCTGTGGCCGTGTGAGTGTGTACACGATTACCGAGAACCAACGCCCCATCGACATTGCGCAGTTTGGAACCGCTAAAAGAGCTCCTACTCCGGATATCCTGATCTGCAGATGTTCTTCCAATGAACCAACGCGCTCTGTTCCTGCTATAGTATGCAATTGCCTCCAGCCCGATCCTGGCCTTCTGGTGTGTAAGATATGCTGTGAGCGTGACCTTCGCCGTGCTGTGTGTGACGACAGCCAGTGGTCATTGTGGGACTGGAAGCGTTTTGACAGTTGATCACTTAACACGCGCCCGGGTGGCCGGCTAGATACCCTTCGCTTGCGTGAAGGGGTTTCGATTTGACCCTCTGAGATCTCGGCAACCAAGAGATCTAGAGACACCAAATTTACAGCGTGCATTGACCTATACGTGAAATCACTCAGGTCAAAGTTCCACGTTTCTAGATTATGACCTTCGGGTCAAAAACGGTCAAGCAAGGTCAAATTCCAGGTTGGTCTCCAAAATACCCCCAGAACCTAGATAACCGTTTCTAGGCAAAATATCACATTCCCATTCAAGGTCAGTGACCTTGTTTGACATTTTATAGGTCAAGATGACCAAAATCATACAAGATTGCTTTGAGCTTTGCATTTGACTAAACGACAAATATTATGCTAGGCAGTATGTTCCTAAAACAAAATGTTGACATGGGTCATTTTAGGTCAATGACCTATTCTGACCTCTAAGAAGTCCATGGAAGATGTATAATGCGGTTCCTGCTATCAATAAACTCGAAATGAGCACCAGAGACTATCCCAGATAGTAAGCCCCAGAGTAACAAAACAGGTAGGTTTTGACCTTGGTGTGACGTTCATACCTGACCTTAGGTCATGCAATTTACTCATTCAACTGTTATGTTGCCTACGAAAGCATCTCAGAGATGTATTGCTTCGTCTAACACTCCATTGTTGGATCAGTTTGAAGGATTTCCTAGAAATTGCCTTCGCTAAAACCATAGCCTGACTTTGACCTGCCATAAGTAAACGACCTTACAAGGTACATCTAAATTCTTGATACCAAGCGATCTGCTATTCAATTATCTACAGCTATGCAAAATTTGACGCGGCTACGCCGCGCCGTTCGGAAACCATACTGGAAAACCTTTCGGGGGGGGTGTCAATTTGAGCCTCCCGAAGGCTTAGCATCTCTCACCATACTCAAATTTAGGACCACTTTAGTTTCAACCTCTTGAAACTCCTGGTCAAAGTCCACATCATGCCACATATTGTGCAGTCCGTCTGCGGG
>NW_023596420.1:6109546-6137046 GCF_011947565.3 Pollicipes pollicipes
CACTTGCGGAGCCGTTAGAGTTCATCGAGAGACTGTTGGTCTAAGGTCAGCGAGCCACCTTTGCATTGGCGAAACAAGGTCCCAAAAGCTTCGGATTCGTATTTGATTTTTGATAGGAGTCAGAAATACACGATTTGATAGGCCTATCACTTTTGATGGCAGATGCAAGCGCACTTGCAACAATATTTGCCGCAAATCATCTGCAACCTGCCTTAGGCTCTTACCTTTGGTTCCTTGACCTGATTATTATGATATCCTCACAGTCGACCGCAGCGCCCAGGATAACCCGATGCAACAAGTTTGAGCCAAATCCGTGGTTTGAGGGTGCACTTGGTGAGTCGAACTCAAAGAAAATCGTCCAACTGACAAAACCAAAAAACAAAGAATCCTGCCACACCACACCACTCGAGCCAAACCACCAGTGACTGAATCACTTTTCTGCGCGCGTCACGCGACCATAGCCCGGAGATCCGCGCGCGTCACGTGGCCACAGCCCAGAGATCTGCGAGTGTCACGTGGCCACAGCCCAGAGATCTGCGAGCGTCACGTGAGCACATCCCGGAAATCTGCGAACGTCACGTAACCATCGCCCAGCGATCATCCCGTATCCAAGAATACTCGTCTGCTCTTTAGCTGTCAACACAACGTGACCACTTCTCACACTATCTGACTATAATCGGTCACAGACGGGACATAGTCCGTCTTCGACTAAGTCATCTGGCCACATGTGCCAAGATCCGGGGCGCGTCACGTCCCCAATTTATCGGCAAATGTTCCGATCGCTTCCATCTGATCTCCTAGATGAACCTCTTGCATATGCGTTAATTTCAATTGTGCCATAATTTAAACATAGTGTGTCAAACACCGCGTTAGCGACGGCCGTTGGCCGGCCGGGAGCGTCAGCTGCCATAAGGATGTGAGCCGCTCATTTCAGATTTCAGCTGATTGTACAAGACCTATAAGCATCATCAAAAATGTTCCCTAGAATGAGAGATAAAACACATTTTGGAATTCAACTGTGCTGCCGTCTTGGCTCTAGCCTTGAAACTGTACCTGCCTGCTTTAAGCGATAGCCGGCGTGTTCCGGTAGTTTCGCGGGTAAATCCTCGGAAGCGCCATCTGAGCGGGGCCCCGCCACATATTTCATTCGATGTACCGAAAAGTATCTGAGCTATCAAATATGCACCCTAGATCTTCAAAACTGATACCCGGAGGCACATTGCTAAGATACATTGCATTCTGTTCAGAATTGTGCTCGCCTTTTTACTATGAATGCATTGCAATATGTCGCTGCCTGCCGGGTGCCTAACTTAACGGATCATTCATTTGGCGACCTATTATAAGTCATTCAAATGCTGCCCCACTGACTAAGCTTAATCTTTACATATTTTGGGTTTAGCATGCATATGTTTCTTGTGTCACTTGCGCTGCTATTTATGTCGGTGTTTATTCAAGCGTTTTGTTAGAGCAAATCAAGCGTCCATATCTCCAAGGCTTAAAGGTAAATGCAGTTTGTTGGTATGTATGTTCTCGGCATACAGATAATGCAATGAGCATGCATTGCCTTCGCTTGCATTGGTGTTCAAGTCAGATTTTATTTTAGCGTGCTGGTAATTTGACCTTAAGTTTCTATTACGTGCCAGCTCGTTAGCGAACGATGCGGTCAGTTTCCCAGCACACATTCTCCGTGCAAACGCACAGACAATATCTTCCTTGTATTACAAGTTGCTTTTATGCCAGCTTTTATTTCAGCGATGGTGACACCAGTTGAATGGCAAAGAAAACTTGGCGACATAAATCGCCTTCCGAAGCCATATCACCTTTGAGAGTCCATTACCCTCACTCTTATCGGCTCCAAGATACTGATAAAAAACATTCATCTACTGTGCTGCATGTACATTTGTGCGTAGCAGGATTCGTACGTGTTGAGCGATCAGGCTTTGCGGAGAATACTTGACGCGCCCAGCATCGCGCCTAAGCTCGGTGTTTGCCTTCTCTACCAGCTGTCGATTGAAGCGGTGGAAGAAGGCATCGGTGTTGTACACGAGGCCCGGCGCATGGAAACATAAAATATGCGTGAACCGCCACCATTAGAGCGGTAGAGCGGTAGAAATACCATTTTTTGGTCAGTAGAGTACCATTTTTTGGTCAGCACTAACTCCCGTTTGCTCGTAGCGTGATTAACACGCCATGGTTGCCCAGTTTTGACGCCGACGAACGGACAGACAGTGAGACCAGCAAATGGATTGGTCGATATGCCATACCATGCACATCGTACGCATCGTGTGTGTAAATGTCTGATGATTTGTCAGTTGTTAGGCATCCTTAAAACAATGAGACACAAAGTAGGCCTTTGGCAGCACACCACTGTTTTTTTGTTGTTGTTTTTTTGCAGCCTAAAGCGTTTTCTAGCTTCCGTCTTAAGTGACCATTTCTTAGTTGATTTTGATAGAAAGAGCTCCTGAAGGCGGCGAAAAGCGAGGCAACAACGTATCGGTCCTGATTTACCCGGCACTCCTTACCCAGGCTATCCGACGCAGGGACCCGGCGCCAAGGCTGAGCACATGCTCGGCCGGGGGACTCCCTTTCCCCGGAGGTGCCGGTTTTCGCCGGGATGCCTTCAGAGGAGCGGCGCTCCAGCTCGGCTGGGGACTCCCTTTCCCCGGAGGTGTCGGTTCTCGCCAGGATTGCCGTTAGAGGAGCGGCGCTCCAGCTCGGGGGGGACTCTTCCCCAGAGGTGCCGGTTCCGCCGAGACTGCCGTTAGAGGAGCGGCGCTCCAGCTCGGCCGGGGACTCCCTTTCCCCGGAGGTGCCGGTTCTCGCCGAGACTGCCGTTAGAGGAGCGGCGCTCCAGCTCGGCCGGGGACTCCCTTCCCCCGGAGGTGCCGGTTCTCGCCGAGACTGCCGTTAGAGGAGCGGCGCTCCAGCTCGGCCGGGGACTCCCTTCCCTCGGAGGTGCCGGTTCTCGCTGAGACTGCCGTTAGAGGCGCGGCGCTCCAGCTCGGCCGGGGACTCCCTTCCCCGGAGGTGCCGGTTCTCGCCGAGACTGCCGTTAGAGGAGCGGCGCTCCAGCTCGGCCGGGGACTCCCTTCCCCGAGGTGCCGGTTCTCGCCGAGACTGCCGTTAGAGGAGCGGCGCTCCAGCTCGGCCGGGGGACTCCCTTCCCCGGAGGTGCCGGTTCTCTCGGGATTGCCGTCAGAGGAGCGGCGCTCCAGCTCGGCCGGGGGACTCCCTTCCCCCGGAGGTGCCGGTTCTCATCGGGATTGCCGTTAGAGGAGCGGCGCTCCAGCTCGGCCGGGGACTCCCTTCCCCCGGAGGTGCCGGTTCTCGCCGGGATTGCCGTTAGAGGAACGGCGCTCCAGCTCGGCGGGGACTCCCTTCCCGCGGAGGTGCCGGTTTCGCCGAGACTGCTGTTAGAGGCGCGGCACTCCAGCTCGGCCGGGGACTCCCTTCCCGCGGAGGTGCCGGTTCTCGCCGAGACTGCTGTTAGAGGCGCGGCACTCCAGCTCGGCCGGGGACTCCCTTCCCCCGGAGGTGCCGGTTCTCATCGGGATTGCCGTTAGAGGAGCGGCGCTCCAGCTCGGCCGGGGACTCCCTTCCCCCGGAGGTGCCGGTTCTCGCCGAGACTGCCGTTAGAGGAGCGGCGCTCCAGCTCGGCCGGGGACTCCCTTCCCCGGAGGTGCCGGTTCTCGCCGAGACTGCCGTTAGAAGCGCGGCACTCCAGCTCGGCCGGGGACTCCCTTCCCCCGGAGGTGCCGGTTCTCGCCGAGACTGCTGTTAGAGGCGCGACGCTCCAGCTCGGCCGGGGACTCCCTTCCCCCGGAGGGTCGGTTCTCGCCGAGACTGCCGTAGAGGAGCGGCGCTCCATCGCCAGCCTGTTTGGCTACACGCCGGGGACGAGGGATGGAATGCCCACTTTCGGAAGACCTAGTCGGAATGAGACCCTCGCTCGGACGAACTATATCCGGAAGACCTGCTCCCAGAATGCCCACAATCGGTAAGCCTACGCTCAGAAGACCACGCTCAAAAGAGCTACACCCCGAATGTCCATGCGCAGATAGCTCACGCTGTTTTCTTTCAATCGCTACCACCGCAGAGCAAGTGAATAATTCAGCCTTCATCCCACCCCAGCCAGCCCTAGTCCACTGTGCCGATTCACTGTGTCGCGTCACTCCTCGCTGCTTGAATATTCTGCATTGATAAACGGAAGTTGCGAGAAGGCATTCGCGGTATAGGTCTTCTAGCAACAGGCTTTCCGAGCTTAAGTATTCCAGGCTATCCGGACGTAGATGTTTCGAGCGTAGGTGCTCGAAACATATGTTTTCGGGAGTGGGTCTTCCGAACGCAGGTCTTCCAGTTCCGGCTGAAGGTATTCACAGCAGCAGGTTTCCGAGCGCAGGTCTTCCGACCGGAAATGTTCACATCGATAGTTCTTCCGAACGTTGGGATACACAACAGCAGGACAGTAGGCCTTTCGGTGTAAGTCTTCCGGACGTAGGCATTCCGGGATTTGGTCCTCTAGGCGCAGGTCTTCAGCGTGCGCATAATCGAGCATGGTTCTTTTAAGCGTGGGTTGCCGACCGTGGGTGTCGAGGGGGTTTTTGCTTAGCTCAGGTACTCCATGCAGTAGGTCTTCCACGCTGATCTCGGTTGCCGGTGCATAAGGTGTGATGCGTTGGGTTCAGCACATTCGCTATGGCATCCGGGGCAAGCCCAGGTCCCTGGGCCAAGCGCAGAGGATTACACGACAGAACAGTGGAAGTGATCGTGTTTAGTGTCTGAGCATTGCCTCTACGTGTACCGTACACGAAGCCCGATGAGGGCGGGCGGGGTGGACAGTGCTGCCGCCTGTCGGACAGTGTCGTGGTCGGGTAGCGACAGTGTCTGCCGATTGCCAACTATCACCCAGCGGATCGGAGGTCAGCGACAGGTCAGACCCGTCTCCGGCCGGGAAAGCCTACCCATCCATGCTCAGGTGGCAGCGGACGCCTCGTAGATAATGGGGGGCGTGAGGTTTTCACCGCCACTTACTGCAGCTCCATCTAGACTCACACGATGATGTGGCTTATCCGATATGACAGTGTCGTCAGAATGATATGTGAACCTGCCTATATCCTCCTAATCCCTAGGATGACGATGCACCTAATGCACTAGGGTGGCAGAATGCAGCAGTGGTGCAGACAACGGAGGGGCCGGGAGGGCAGAGTGCTTAGAGTGCAGACTGGATGTGCTTCTTCCTAAGGGAAGAAGCACATCTAGTGCCGCACGATGGGGTCGTTTGGAAGTCGGGCAGACACCAGTCTTTCGTCGGCACCCAGTGTTCTGTGAGAAGAGAAGTGGCTAGCACCAGGACACGGTCGAGTTATCACGCAATAACGCAGGATCGCGCGGTCGGGCCAGTGCGGTTATGAGGCTGGCAACGGCCGGCCCTCGAAACGTCAAGCTGTGAAGCGCGTGTTATCACGCTACACGTCAGACGTCCGGCCGTGAGGTCACACACCCCCGGCGGAAATCGTGTGACGTCAGGCTACAGGTACGTCGCCTGTAGCTGGAGAGAAGCAGACAAAGCTGTGCGTCAGTTGAAACGTCAGCCTGTGTACACGAGGACGTAGGGCCAGGGTCCTCGACACCACGGCAGGTAGATGCCTTATCGGAGACGTAGCGTGTGGCTCCGAGTTAGCTGAAATCGACGACAGGTTCAGCTTACCTTTTTGCGTGAATCGTGTTAAGTTTCTTCGAAACCCTGAAAAAATGTGGTTAGAATTATGTGGCATCATCCACCCACTCGCACACAAATGTCGCAACTTCTTTATGCTGGCTTTTGCTAGTTGCACGACTCCAGAGAACAAAGCCACCCGTAACTCACGTTGCTCTCTTCGTAGCTACCATAAAACATTGTAACTCATGATTGCATTTTCATATTGCAGCTTTACAGCGTGTCCGCAACACCTGCGTAGATTGCCAAATCTCTTGCAGCTGCACTGCAGATGTTATCGGTGATCTGAATCTCGTTGACTTGGCGCTAAAAATCAATTTGTGTAACCCTTTAGGTGTTCAGAAACCTGCATAATTCTGCGGTAACTCCAGGCATGGTTTCTAGGAAGGATGCTACGGCGAATCATGACAAATCTAGCGCTGTTCGTAACGAGCGTGTACTCCACAGTACTTTGTATATATCCGACCGAATTCTAACTAAAATGGGTTAAAACATAGTACAATGTATCAAGTATGACCAATGGCGGGTGGTATGTCATGTTTGTGAACGGCCTAATGTGGGTCCAGAATCAATACTGGAGGGAATTGGCTTACATAGCTGTTCACATTAGCCATATGCTGTACGACTTGAAGATACCATGGGCATATCACTAGCAGGCGCTCTATAAATGTCTGCAATAACGAACTTGCGTGCTGGTAAAGATCACAAAATTTCACAAATGATAATGATATTGCATTGTTACACAAAAGCTCCCATGAAAATGGTGTCTTTATTTTTCAAATTTGCCATATAACTAAGACAGTGTTAATGCTCTATTCCTCGTAGAATAACCCGGAGAAGAGAGATATAGATGCATTGATATTTCGGCTACATGCATTTATCGAAATCAGATCCATAGCCAGTACCATGAGCCAGTAAGAAGATCCATTAACCGTGATCGACATGATAGTGAGCGGTGAACGCGATATTGTTTCCCGATCCTGTTCGATTTTTTAAGTTTTTTTACAGCGTATACGCAGTTCTTACAGGTGACCAGCAGTCAGGGGGACTAAACAGGGAGCAGTTGCCAGCTATCACTGCTGTACTGTGTATATCCAACTGGGAATTTAAATGCGCGGAAAATACGTTTAAATTCAAGTAAACAAGTATCACGCATCACGCATCATTTATACATGCAAGCGATTTCAAGTTAACAGGCATCATGCATTGCGCATCACTTACACATGACACATATACTTGTATATATATATATATATGATATATATATATATATATATGTGTGTGTGTGTGTGTGTGTGTGTGTGTGTGTGTGTGTGTGTGTGTGTTGTGTGTTGTGTGTGTGTGTGTGGTGTGTGTGTGTGTGGTGTGTGTGTGTGTGTGTGTGTGTGGTGTGTGTGGTGTGTGGTGTGTGTGTCGTGTGTGTGATGTGTGTGTGTGTGTGTGTGTGTGTGTTGTGTGTGTGTGTATATATAGATAATGAAATATTGGAACATTCAACCGACATCGCTCGACATAACAATGGTCAAGTGACACACATGAATGCGACTTCTCTGCACATAAACTGGACAGATTAAAATTGCAAAAAAACGCGCAACAAAACATTATTTTGACTCCGTAGAAAAATGTAACCTGATAAGCTGCAAAGAAGATACAAACCCCATTATATTCAATGGCGGCTATTGTTGGTGAATATGAATTGGTTCTAAAATCCTAAGATCGAGAAAATTGCTGCAACGTCCTAATGCGTTATGTCCTAATGTCCTAACGTTTCACTATAACATTGAAAGCTTTTCCGTATGATGAGGTTGCAGCAAATTCTCTCGATGTTGGAATTTGGAATTAGTTCAAATTCACCAACAAAAGCCGCCTTTACATATCATGAGCTTTGCATATGCTTGGCAAATTATAAGGTTGCCTCTTTTATACCGACTCAAAGCGATATTTCGTCGCGTGGCTTCTTACATTTTTCAACATGTTCTGTTTATGCGCAAGCGGTCATGTTCATTTGTGTAACTGTGACCGTTGTCATGTCGGGCAATGTCAGTTTAATGTTGTTATATATATATATATATATATATATATATAATATATATTATATATATGCATATATGTATGTCTATATATACGTATATGTACACTTATACACGTATACTTAAACATGAGCAAATCATTTCAATTAAACAGGCATCGCGCACCACATAAGCACGTAAGCGATTTTAAACTAGCACGCATCATACACCAAGACACTAATCACGTTCCAATAATCGGCCACGATGAGCCCTGTACGTTAAGGTTTGGCCACCGACTTCTTATAACAAAGGATCCACTTATTTTATTCTGCTTTTCTGGTCCTTTGCTCTACAGATGACGTTGAGGTCCTAAGGAGGCTACATGTCGGCACCTCTCAAGATTTCAACCCGGGTGTATTTTGTCTAAAAAGGTCGCCGACAGGGATATTATTTGTTTTGTTTTTAGGGCCTCCCAGGTCTTCATGATATCTGAAACGGATAGAGTGCATGGACTCTCGAACATAGACAATGTCCTTGCCATGTTTTTCACGCAGTTCTCACTTAATTTCGCAAACCACGTTGTTTGCATGCAAAGTCTTTGAAACCCACACTTGCAAAAATGGCACCTATTGCCCCCTCCCCTCCCCCCCCCCATCGGCACTCACGCTTCGAGACTGAAGATTTCACCAGATGAGCGTTTTAGTGTATTGTTGTGCTTCCAAGCCATGTGCACGCGCAGCCTTTATGTTCTTTCGATGTGTGTCTTTCACCTTTTCGACAAATCTGCCACCTCAAAAAAGTCTCGCTCCTTTCATCTGCCACCGGCAGATGTAAATGTCCGGGTCCCCTTGCACACGGTTCACGGTTTTATGAGCAAGGTTTTGAGGTTGCCTTTATTTGCATTCGAATTTTAGGCAGAAGTTATTTGTAAATCTACCTCATGAAAATGACGCCGTCACCATTGAAGTTTCGAAACCGTATATTTAGTATGCAATTATGTTTCCATACGGGTGTAATACTTGTAATGATCAGTGCACAAGATAAGCAAAACAAATCAAGCCTTTACAAGATGAGTAAGTTACACTCTTCACGAAAGATTCTTGCATCTGCCACTGACATAAAAAGCACATGTATGTCATAAAATATTTTGCATGGTTTCCCAATTCCGTATATGTATATGATACCTCGCTCAGCTACGCTAGTCGCGAAGAGTTGCAGCACATGTTTTGCTCAATTTATCCCTCACTTTCAGGGCAGCCATTTATTGCATTCCGATAGATCATAGGCTTTAACACTCAATTTGAATTCAGAAACATTTGAGAAAGTCACTGACGTGGTCATCTTTCCAAAGACGCATACACAGCACGTAAAACACAAAGGGGACCGTCAATTGCTTCCGTGTATGGAATTAAGCCGTGGCATTGAAAGGCTGAGGACCACTGAGATTGCTCCTTAAACTGATCACACGCACCTATTGCGACTTATCTGTTATTATATCATCACACTGCTTATAGGCCTCATTCAGCTTTTGACTCATATCAATAATTATTTGCGGCAAAAAACTGCATCTGCGTGGCGAAATCTAGAGGGCATGATAGCGCTCAAGTAAAAGATAATGATGTTAAACCTTCCTCAATAATAATATCTGCCCGTCCAGATGATTTTGTTTTTGCCTTGGGTGTTTGCTATAAGGGGGTACGTCGGCAGAGGGAAAGTTGTCATACAAAATAATTGTATCCACGATGATCATCAAGCAAGATTCAAATATCATGGTTAGACATGGCGAAAAAACACGGCGTCTAGATGGCAAATACCTACTGGTCATGATGTAGACTTACCAGGGGAAAACAAAAAGCTGCTCCGACCATGCTCTGAAAAAATATCCATTGTTATATCCCGACACGGGGAATTGATTGCGTTAAGTCTTCGTGTTAACAGTGCCCTGTTAGCAAGATAGTTCCCCAAATGTCTGGATAATTCTCCGAGAAAAGCTGCCTGCCGAATCCAACCGAGAGCGGCACGTATGAATGATACCTACAGGCCAGGCAAGAGCAGCAGAGCTCTATCTCTCCCCCCCTTTCTTTCTCCTCTCCCTCTCCCTCTCTCTCTCATCCTTTCTAATTAAGTCGTACACGACATTGCAAGCCCCCCGGGGTGTGTTATTATTACTGAAGAGGACTTTCTGATTTCTTGTATATTCTCCATCCAAACTGCCCACCAAGTCAACAGACTAAATGCATTCGTCACATCTTGAACGCGCTCATTGCGAATTGCATTTTTATCAAAACGCGTTCCTACAAGGCACAGGCCTGTTCTCTGCACCTCTGTTTAAATGCTGCGTGGCATTGCTGGACGACGTTAACCGTCAGCTATTGAAGGAAATAGGTCACTGCGCCGCTCAACGTGTTGTGCCGTGACTGAACGGGTGTCGTGCCATGACTGCGCGGATGTCGTGCCATGACTGAGCGGATGTCGCACCACGACTGAACGGATGTCGTACCACGACTGGGCGGATGTCGTGCCACGACTGAGTGGATGTCGTGCCACGACTGGGCGGCTGTGATTCGATCTGCCATCGCCACCGATAAGCGGCACACATTCGGTGATATATTTCTTTTTTCGATACGTCCTTGATCACCACACACCCTTTAGGAATAATAAGCCTCCGAATGAAAAACGCTCCTATGCCCACTTCCAGATTGGATCTGATCGCTCGAGAGCCAAGGCCGTGTCATCATGGGTACCGGTGCGTGAAATACTGCGCCGGCCGACCGCCTTGGGGGCTCTGTTGTACGTGAACGATACTAGGGACGGTACAAGTGCGTTGCCGTGCACGAACCCTGTTCCGTTCCGTTCCGTTCCGATCGGTTTGATGTGACGTAGTATGCGCCGAATCACTATTGGAAGAAAACTAACGCGAGACGTGACCTTGCTGTCGGTCAGCGATGTCAAAGACGACTTTTAGCAACCTTTGGTATGGGCACCAGCCGTGGGGCGGGGAGCGGTAACTTCCCGGAGCTGTCTGCCCAACTGCATTCCGTTGGAGCACATGCATTAACGGCCCAACCATTTCCCTTCGCCAATTATGGCGCCCATTTTTTAAAATATGATTGACACAGCGAACGTGTCCGCTTGACTGCATAAGAACTTTGAATTATATTTAAAATGAGCCTCTTATGACGGTCTGTAACGAAAATAAAAAGAGTTCCATTCTTCTTCTCATTCCTTGCCATGAGAATTGGAAATGAGTTGTTAAAAGAAGCCCGCGGTGTCATTCCGCACATTTGCATTTTACGCACCAAGTCTTGTTTGACACCAAATCGGAATTGTTTGCCTTAGGAAGATGCACTGATCCATTCCTCTTTGACGTCTGGTAATAATAAAAGTATTGAATTTTCAACCTATTTCAATCCATCTGTTGCCAAGATAGTGGCGAATGTGGTCCAGGTGCGTCTCCATCTCTATTCCAAAGCCATCTGCTTGCTCCTACACCGCACCGTTTCCTTGGCCCATCACTCCACGGAAGCCACACTCATTAGTAGATATCCCTTACCGGGTTCGATCTACTTTGCACCATGGTCAGTCCGCTGCTCTGCTTATAGATATTGCCAAATGATTCAGCACCATTGATCAGTACACCCTGTTCACAGAATTGCACTTCCACTGTGTTGGCATGCCAAAGTTTTAAGTCTACCGTCCTGGTCACGACCAGAATGCAAGCTTCAGTGACCCGACAAGCGCATTCCTTTGCGGATCGGCGACCCGTAAACAGGCCGCACTCCAAGGCTACCCCGGAACCTTTGCTGCGCCCATCTTTGCCAACGATCCCAGCCTGTGTGCCGCCGGCGTCTTTGCGATCAGCACACTACACTCAGCTCAGTTGGCCACTGGCCCGACGACTGCGTGGCCTGAGGGTGCCGGAGGCCAGCATGGATATCTAAAAAAGAACACCACACAAGGCGTCACATCTTTATCATGGAGCGCCAGCGACTGCATTGGTCATATTAGCGCTCAGGGGCCATGGCGCAGCCGGATGGCAACCGGGGCAACCTTTAACTCGTTATTATATACATATATACATATATATATATATATATATATATATATATATATATATATATATATATATATATATATGACTGGGTAAATTTGTGTTCAGTCCTTTTGATATTATACGGCATTCAATGATATTCAACATCATACCGAATGTTACTTGATACCAGACAGTCCCCAAGTCATTGACGTAGCAACGATTCCTAAAATATTTTATTCAAGAACATTCAGGCATCATACCTTGGTTGAAATTATATTCGGGTTAGCACTTGTAACATATGTTGGCATATTCTCGGTGCTGACGGCCCACACTCGTGCTCCGTCCCAGGCTTTCCTTTGTAAGTTCAATTTGCTTAAAACGTGTTAATGACACAGCCTCTCGCCACTGCGCCAGATTATCCAGCAAAATAAACGACGAGACAAGCCGACTAAATAAGCGTAATTTTTGGAGAGCAACATCCAAGTGCTTATGATTCGTGTCGATAACAGATCTGAGGCTCTCAGCAATATTACGTTTTAAATCAATCATATATCTCTATAAACGCTGTTGTCTTACGCGCTACCACCCGCAGCAAGAACATCGTCCAGCATCACGTTTCGGATGTCTCGGGGCTAATCACCATAGGAACCGGGGTTTCATGAGGTGTAATAGATCGAGTAACCTTTGGTTTAGAGCTGTGGCAGCACCGCTGTCTTCGACCAATCAATGTTTGGTTTGGCCTCCGAATTCGCAGGCAGGCGTTAGGATACAGTGACACCTTGCGTAACGTCAAAACGTTTGGAGCACATTCCCCTACACAGGTCACACGCGGCCGTGGGTCAAGTGTGGCGAACGGCCCCGCTCCTTGATGACCCGGGCGGCGAGCATAAATTTTGCCCAATTGTTCCGGAAGCGAAGGGAGAGTGTGTTACGCGCCCGTCATAGCTAGGTCGATCGAAATATCTATTGCAACAACTTGGAGGACGCTACTTAACAGTGTGTTGGTTATCCTCAAGCCTATACACTATAGCGCCTCTCAATCTCAGACACAAGGTGGACAACATAATGCAGTCGATATAACCATTACACGTAATCAACAAGTTGGAGGTTGGAACAGCTGGTAGGCATCGCAGAAGTTCTGCAACGAATGTTGTTACAATCTATTTCTTTTGGAGCCAAAGTGTGCAGTGGGAAAAAAGTTACGTAACGCCGTAAATACCATATACCTGAGGTTCGTCCGTTAGTCCCAGCTGTCAGAAGATGTGCAAACTTTGAGCTTTGAGCCCGTTAAGGCGGTCTCAACAGCACGTCCAGGTTAAATTTGTAACTCATCATACAACTGAGTACCTTTCGCGGCAGTATGAAAACAGGATGTTGCAACTCCCATGCACATCTCACCGCTCGTTGCGCTGTAATTTCTACGGGCAACATTTCAGCGACTTGCATTTGGCCCAGTAAAAATAGCATAGGAATACTATAATGCGGAGTGAAGTCGGACTTCAGGCTTGTGTTTTTGAAACAAATATTCGGTTGTATTCTTTGTCCGTTTTCTCACGATGATAACATAAATGTTTCCCATCGGGTGCCTTTTTTACGTTGTTAATGCTTCTGATTGTTTTGGGTTACTTTGATGTCGGTGACATTGCACAAAGCACCCTAATGTTCTCTATTTTTCATATGCTCAAATATCCTCTATTACTTATTGTGCTTCTGGTACGTGCTTCAATGCATGTTGCCTGTGAATGAATAAATAGCACACGCAAATTGTTGCACACAAGATACTATTTTACATCCGTGCCAAAATACACCACAGCAAACAGACCATGGTATTGCATCTGAGCCCATCCTAACTTCAACGGCTCGTCGTATTCGGTCCCGAATTTGCATCGCATCTCCGCAAGTGCCAGCGAGTCACTCGCTTTGCTGCGGCCTCTGGGGGACAATCACGACACCTGATAGGGCCACCCAGTCTGAGTGCAGAGCCGTCGCAGTGTCTAAACAGCGTGTCAACCATGGACAAGCCAGGCCGAACGTTCTGAACACAGGTACGCCTACTCCGTGCGCTCACTCACACTCCATTCCGTCCGTGCGCATACCAACTCCGACCAGCGAGGCGTTTTGTTCCAGCTTTATTGCATTTACCTGCAACATCTCTGGGGCAGTAAGTCACTTCTGAGCATCTTCGTTAGCCACAGTGCCTGGGCAGAATACCTTCCAAAAATGATTCTGTTTCGGCAAAGCATTCAACATGCATCTGGTGTCATCACAAAGTTTGCGAGAATTACCACGGTGACGACACGAACAAGAGACTATCAATATTTAACCGAGGGAGCACCATATCCGCTGGACGGGGCGCTGTAGCCTCCCGAAGGGGCACCATATCCGCTGGACGGGGCGCTGTAGCCTCCCGAGGGAGCACCATATCCGCTGGACGGGGGCGCTGCTACCTCCCGAGGGAGCACCGTATCCGCTGGACGGAGCGCTGTAGCCTCCAGAGGGAGCACCATATCCGCTGGACGGGGCGCTGTAGCCTCCCGAGGGAGCACCGTATCCGCTGGACGGGGCGCTGTAGCCTCCCGAGGGAGCACCATATCCGCTGGACGGGGCGCTGCTACCTCCCGAGGGAGCACCGTATCCGCTGGACGGGGCGCTGTAGCCTCCCGGGGGAGCACCGTATCCGCTAGACGGGGCGCTGTAGCCCCCCGAGGGAGCACCTCCATAGCTTACGGAGGGCCTGGATGCTCCCTTCACGATACGTGGCGCGGAGAAGGTCCTTGTGGGGATGTAGCCGCCGTTGAAGTGCCGACCCCGGAAGAGCTGAGCTCCGCTGACGTAGTTTTCGTCGCGGCGCCGGGTGGTACACAACGCTGTAGCTCCGGGCAGGCCCGTACTCGCCACCCTTGCCTCCGCCGCCGCCCGAGCCGTATCCGCCGCCGCCCGCCGCCGCCCGAGCCGTATCCGCCGCCGCCGCCTGAGCAGTATCCGCCGCCGCCCGCCGCCGCCGCCGACCGAGCCGTATCCGCCGCCGCCGCCGCCGCCGCCCGAGCCGTATCCGCCGCCGCCGCCGCCGCCGCCACCCGAGCCGTATCCGCCGCCGCCGCCGCCGAGAGCCGCACCGTAGCCGGAAGACACGCTGGGGCCACCGTAGCCGGAAGACACGCTGGGGCCACCGTAGCCGGAAGACACGCTAGGGCCGCTGTAGCCAGGACGAAGGAGCGCATATCCTCCACTACCACCTCCACGCGGCAGGCCCGAGGCCAATGACCTCTCCGCCTAGACCCTGGGGTCCCCGATTGATGCCGCCCGCCACCACCGCTGCCTCGACCGTCGCCGAGACAGGTGGCGACCACAAGGGACAACGACAGAACCTGTCAAGAGTACGAACAAAGCGACGTCAGTGCTAGGTGGCCCCTGGACTTGTGCGGTCGGCTGGGCAGGGCGTCACGATCTTGATCTACGAAACATTCCTGGACAGTTGAAGGAAAAGCTCTCTCAAACAGGAGTAAGGCGAGACGCGGAACGATATGCAAGCGAAGCGAATCTTTAGCTCTCTCCAATCAAGCTGTCACATCTATGTGAGGTAGGGCGTTTTCCGCTGGATGGGTGTCATATGTCTGAAATCGGATCGTTTAGTAAACTCCAGCCATCCATCTGCTGCACCTTTGACGATAGCTGGGGGCGCCCCAAACCCTGCTCCCTGCGCCCACACCCGCCCGAGTCAGGCCACCGCCGCCTGCCCACCTGTCTCAGTCGCATGATGCAGGAGCGGACTGCAGGCAGCAGTGTGACGACGTCGTGTCGACGCCCGGTTATATATGACCGGCCGGCCGTGTGACCCGACGCCGGCGTTCGAAGGCCGCTGGGGCGCCGGCGGGCCCGGTGAAAGGTCGCCCGCTCGGCAGCGCCTGCGATGCGGTAGTCGAGCGGCGCCGCACTGCCACGTGTCAGGGGCAGGCGGTGTGAAGGTCAGGATGTGCGACGGGCAGCGGGCTGGGGTCCTGAACGTCTGGTGGTCGGGAGGTGTGATGGTCTGGATGTGCGACGGGCAGCGGGCTGGGGTCCTGAACGTCTGGTGGTCGGGAGGTGTGATGGTCTGGATGGTCGAGGGACGAAGCTGTGTGAGCGGCATGTGTGAGCGGCAGCGGGCTGCGGTCCAGGAGGTGTAGTGGTCGGCAGATGTGATGGCCTGGACGTGTGAGTGTCGAGAGGTATGAGGGTGATGCGGTGTGATCACCAGACCGCGCAGATGGAATTATTGGTCATCTTAGTCGTGTTGCCAAAGAAAAGTTGAACCGATGTGAATTTTGAGACGCAGTATTGCGTGGCCTTAGTTATTTCGCATGGGGCGGACCATTGGTTGAGCAAAAGTCTCCTGGATCTTGTTGCTGGATCTGTTACACAGCCCTTGAAAACAACTGTATCAGGTAAACACCAGAGGATATTGACAGGTGTTACTGTGACATGTTATGCCTGGTGAAAGGGTTGAAGACCATTGTGGAATTTGAACCAGCCCGTTCGACCACAGCGAGAACTAACAAACCACGTCAGAGAAGAGGACGGCGTTGCAGATGTCTTTCGTCGTCGCAAGATCTATCTCATGTTTGTTCAAAGGCCATGATTTACACAGTAAGATGATATGGTCTATATCATAGATAGCAACCCATATCTGACCATAAAGGTCTAAGTTGGCCGAGCTCGACATCGGATTGCGCAGCCATGCATGGGCAGTCAAAGCGATACTAATGCAGTTCACAGTGATGCACGTTAAGACATGCAGCCTCGGAAACCTCTTTGGACAGCACCTCCTACGAGAGAAAGTTATTCGCCGCTCTGAGCACAATTTCTCCAACATCACCCTCGAAAAAGAGGCTACCGGCTGCGAGCCGTTGACCTTAGAAACCTAACATTTTGGAGGATGTGCGCAAACAATAAGAGCACAGCTAACCCAACTTTCGGCATCATGTGCAAAACCATTCCCAACTTATTTCGAGGAAGCTTAACAGCCCCCGAGACCCGCATTAGGGCGAGGACTAATTAGCAAAATAGTCTTTTCTAGTGGTGAGAGATTGTTTAAACGTAATATGGTTAATGCGTTAGGGCTAGGGGGTCTGTGTCTGCCAGGCTGCCCCGTCTACATCTATCGGTGGAAGACATGTCGTTCTCTTGGAACAGCGAGTTAAATATCAATTGTTATGGAGCCATTTAAACACCAAAAGCAATGTTGCAACGCCATGCTCTGCGTAAGGTGACCTGACATGAGGCAAGACGGAAGCTGGGATAAATTGTTGCCTTCCAGCACAGAGCATTTGCTGCAGAACAGGGCTTAGGCTGTTGGTACTCTTAAAAACTGCCTGTAAATGACGTATGGCTAAAATACACTTCAACAAAGCTCTGCATACTGCATACAGTCGCTTAGGTTAATGAAATGTGGTGAAGTATGGGTATCTTATTTTGATCGTTTTCAGGCCAAGGCAGTGCAGCCCGCGCGCTTTTCAAAGGTATCGCTCCGACTGGTCAGTGAATCATAATGGCGTGTTGGCAGCCTGAGTGTTGACGACTTGGGCATTGACAACCTGAGTGAGAATCTTTTAACCTGACCTCATTTGATCCCGAGCTTTTTAATCGGAGCGTACGTTTAAGTCATGCCCTGTCAAATGACAGATCTATGATCTCGTTCTCAGAAGTCTGCGCGGCCAAATGAGGACTTTCAGCGCCTCGCGATGTTTCCTTCAATTCTTGTGCAGCAGCTCTTTCTATCCAGTATGCAAGAGCGGGGAAAATGGGTGCATGCTGAGCACCACTGATACCTGTAGTCTCTTGTTACGGCTGTTTTTCGTCAAGGTCGTGACAGTATTCAACATTAGGTATGCGACTTTTACACCAAACAACACGGCATACTATACATATACCGCACAGAGAACTAGATATTTAAAAGTATATGAGCGCTATGCTTGAGAATTCTGCGCGCTAAAACGTCACACAGCATTTGCAACGTTAACCCATATGACGATAGCTAGAAACTACACACCACGCGCACTCAATAGTGACAGTTACAGTACAGGTACACCAATAAAGATAATCTCATCAATATTTTCACAATTTTTCCAACATGTTCGTACTTGGATATTACAGCTGGATTAACCCGGTTCCAATCTCGGGTCGTTTTAAGAAGAAAAAAATGAGGTATGATAACAAAGAAGACGAGAATGCGCTAAACACCTAATACCCGACATCATACTTCGATAACCTAGTACCCGACACAATAATAGTAAGCGAATATGTATTTAATGATCCTTTATCCGACATGGTTTCGTCTAACAATGACGTTTTCAACGTAACATTGATGTGTCCATTATGCAATTTAGACAGCTGACAAAGCCAAAGCCTCTGGTCAAAATTCTGGCGGCCTTAAACGCAGTACTACAAGCACATTGTTTGCACTCTCTTGGCCGTGGTGCTTGCACTAAAACAAATTTGGTTGCCTCCCCTTGACCAATTCTATGCTATAAACTAAGTGCGTGACATTATATAAACAGCGCGCATATCTGCCATGGGCGTGACAAATTACCTATTGGCATTTCCTTTTATATGTCTTGGGCATTCGCTAAATACTTTCTCGGCAAACCTGAGAGTATGGTCATCTTTCTCATCTATGTTTTTGGTGTTTTCCAGTTTAAACCTATCTGATATTCACACGCGAGTGTACTCACATTCATTTGCACTTTTACCACACGTTCATTCAAAATCTGGAGCGGGGCCCGTTGGAGATCAATCTCTCTTTATTCGCATAAAGGCGCATTTGAAAACATTTCAGTCCACCAGCCATTTGTCACACCAGTCTACTATTGAGCATTAACTTTCCCGCAAAACTGCGTTCATTTGGCTAGTACAGTCAAGGTGTGCACATGCAACCACGCCATCAGGAAATAAACGTACATCGCAATTTTATCATTCCACGATGTGATTTATGCACGCAAGGAACAACAAGGATCCTAAAACATCGCTTTACGGCACCCCAGATCTTACAAAGCACTTTCCGAAGCGGTCTACGCGTTGTCCAAGACGTCCTAAACGTAAACAAAACGCTTTCTTAAACTTTTTTAAGTGTTTTCACGTTTTCAAAACGCAGTATTAGATAATGCCACACGGGGCCTTTAAACCAATTTTCCTGGTCTGAGAAACTTGCATTCGACCTTGCATCGTCAGGAAGTTGCTAGGACTTTGCGCTGAATTCATCCAAAAGGCATTTATATCGTGATTTAAGTGATCAACACGGTTGATTGATAATTTAAATGTTATGACCGGTCAGGTTCGCTAGGGGACCAAACATTAGATATCTTCCCAAAGCAAGACAACCTTTACACTTAAACCATAACATGATCCAAATGAAGCATAGGATGAAACCCTAAGTCAGAATAATGAGAGATTGAGCACTGACCTCCGGTGGCATAACGCTATCCTCTGTGATTGAATGATGTCATTTGTAAATAACGGAAAAAAAAGTAAAAAGTTAAAAATAGTAAAAAAGTAAGCAAAGCAAATGATGTATTTGGCGTCAGCTGGAGTTCGTCTGTAGGGTTATAGAGGGCTGTTCGCAGTGAAAAGGGGAAAGAACGGAGCAGATGAAAGCAGCATAACCGTCATCGACCCGGCATCCGAGAACAGCCGCGAGAGCTAACAAAAGTTAGATCAAGTTGTCGGGCATCCATATGCTTAATTTTTAGCACGTTTTGTCCATTTGTGTTCGGGGGGACTGGTAGATACTCCCAGTGTGGATTTGATAGGGCGTTGCACAGGGCAAAGGCTGATGCTGAGAGCGCGTCATCAGTGACGTCACACTCCATCTGGCATCCCTAATGATATCAAGGGCGGCATGTCAGAAAGTGCTACATGATTAGTGGAATATCTCTCCACCCCGTTGAGGATCACCTCTTGAAATCCAATCCCGCACTACGGTGTTCCCAGATGCACACTGTATATAGTGTTCGACTCAAAAGGAATGTCTAGACACAGTTTTATGGTTGATTATTATGGTCAAGCACAACCACCGTGAATGGCCGAAATACAACTGGTGCCCATTTTGACTTTTCAACTAGTTGCCAATGACTGTATTTCTATCCCTACCGCATTTTGTTATCGGTTCTCTCCAATTTTAAGGCCATCCTTTCGCCGGTTTTCTCCATACACTGTCATTTCGTTGGGCAGCTATGCAGTGATGCATGATCTTTTCTGTGTATTCAACCCTTTTGTGGCACGGTATTACATATTCCACACGAGGCTGGGAAAAAACATCTCCGGGACCGAGGTTGCTGTTGACATTGCTGTCCGATACTAAAGGTTCGAGGGGTAGAATACCACAGTGACCAATGCCCCTGAAAGCGATCCAGCCCAAGTGTGGTATAGGTTTTACCAAGTCCCGTTGTGTGACAGGACATGAAAATCAATTTAAAGTCATCCCTCCCACCAAACTGCGGTTCTGACATCGGATATTAAAGGATTACGAGGAAGCAATTCCAGGGTGTTTTTGATAAAGCCGTAGTAAGGAGCCGTCATCGACATCAAAATATGTCCCAAAACACCGTTTTATCACAAATGCAAGTTATTACCAAACGCTACTTTGAAATATTGTGAATCATCCAGAGCAGCAACTGTAGTGGAACACAGTTTCTACAAATTTCAGTCGTCTTTTGTCCGAATATCTGTTTGCGTTTGAATTAGCAAGATATTTTGGACCGCGTTCAAAAGGTGTCTTTCAGATAAAAATGAGCTGAGGCGCAATTTTTACCAAAAGCTGTGATATGGCTTTTACTTTCCCTCTTGCGTGGTGTATAGCATTCCCCTCGGCGCGTTTTGAACCCGGGGAAAAATTTTTGAAGACGGACCGAGATATTGATCGGTTCATGAGCAGACCGTCATTGGGAGAAAATACGGCTGTGATTTAAAACGAAATTGTTTCGGACTGCCGATGTTGTGGAAGCTTTGCGACCGCTCAAGGTCATTTGGTTATAACCGGCATTGTTGGCAGAAGGATGCATTCCGATAATTCTTCATGTTGATAAAGCGGTGGTCACAGATGGTGGCTGGACTACGGCTAGATAGAATCAAGTCTGTAATTGTTTATTCATGGTCTTATCCTCCGATGTCATAACCCAAATATGGTTGCAGGGATGGCTTCAAGTATATATACATGTTGCGTACGCTCCAGCATTTGGTAAAGGGTATACCTCACTTGGGCCGGGGAAAATTTTCCAGGACTGTGTCCTGAATATTACTGCCCTCGTCTTTTGGCGTAGGGCAAAAATTTAAACAGCGACGTCGGTCCTGGGAAGCCATTTTACCGGCCCATGTGGTATTTGTAGTACCATACGCACGAGCTAATGCAATAGGGGATAGTGATCCCGGCATAGTGAAACCGGTCTTTTACTGCAAAAAAAGTATGGGACTGTATTTGATGTTTTGCTTTCAAACTGAGTAGTCAACAAAATGCATCGGAAACAACATTAAAAGGATCATATCCTGTTTAACACGCTCCTCGGGTAAGAGGGAGTTAAATTGACTCCCCCCATAGGTTTTTTCAGGAGCGATTTACGAACAGCCAAATTGTTCATAGCTGTAGACAGTTGAATAGCAAACCGTTGACATCAAAAATTTAGATGCAGCTTGCGAGGTCACTGATCTACGGCAGGCCAAAATCAGACCATGGTTTCAGCGAAGTCCATTTCTAGGGAACCGTTCAATCTGATGCAACATCGGAGTGTTAGACGAAGCTATATCTGAGATGCTTTGTTAGGCAACACACCAACTGAATGAGCAAATTAAATCGGCCTTAGGTCAGGTATGAAGGTCAGCCAAGCTCATAAACTAACCTGTTTTATTACTCTGGGGCGCATTGCATGGGATAGTCCCTGGCGCTCATTTCTAACTTGTTGATTAGCAGGAACCGCATTATACATTTTCTATGGACTTCTTAGAGGTCAGAATAGGTCATTAACCTGAAATGACCGGGTCAACATTTTTTTTAGAAACATATTGTCTGGAGTGATCTTGTTGCTTATTCAAATGCAAAACTCAGAGGAGTTTTGCATGATTTGCTCACCATGACCTTCAAAAGGTCAAACAAGGTCACTTGCTTTAAATACTTTAAATGAGCATGTGGCCTTTTGCTTACAAACAGTTATCTAGGTTCTGGGGACCCTGGAGACCAACCTGGAATTTGACCTCGTTTGATCTCATTTGACCAGAGCGGTCATGACCTAGGAACCTCAAAATTTGACCTAACTGAACCTTACGTAAAGGTAAACACACGCTGTGAACGTGGTGTCGCTAGCTGTCTTAGTTCCTGAGATCTCAGGGTGGCCAAATCGACCCCCCCACCCGAGCAAAGGGTATTCAGCCGGCCACCCGGGCGCGTGTTAAATGTGATGCATTATGTGTCGCAAAAATGGTGATTGCATCGCAACGGGCGATATTTAACCATCGCAGAAATCAATTATCATAATTCATACAGCTGCTATTTACACTGGATAACGCGGCCCTGCTTACGTCTTTACTTACGTCTCTACCGATTTTGTCTTACCAGGTTATACAAACAACTCCTTTGTCATGCTTTTGTTACACAGTCTTTTGCTGACGACTTTTACCTCATCTGGTAAATATTTTGTGTGCCATATAAGAGAGCCATTGAATAAGTCGTTCTAAAATGATACGATTATCACAAGATGACAATGTTGGTGGCAAAGAGGAAGCTTTTTCTCGGTCCACATATACTTTAAGTTTTTCCGATGAGGTCCTGTGTTTGCTGTTAACTCTTGCAATTTATCTGTCGTGGTGGCTTGGTTGCTGCCACACAGTCAAATGTGTGCCTTCCCGCTCGTGCCATTCGCTCACCAATCAAGGGGCCGAGTCATCACCACCGTGGGCCTATTTGCATCTGAATCCGCACCTGTGTGCATGCCTGCCTGCCGTGGAAACGCCGGCTGTAGATGGCACTACGCTCCACTTGTACAGGAATCAACGGACCACAACGTCACAAACAGATAGCTTGATCGTTGCACGTGGGCCAGCTTTACGTAAATGATTATCGTCAGATACTCCCGAAGATCTCACAGAGAAAAGGGCAATGGAAAGCACTCGGCGAACTGTTTCTGATGTGTGTAACTAAGTGCTGGCGGATGCGAACATTGACAGGTCAAATCAGGTAACGACGGCCAAATTACACAGACCCCTCTTGTTATCTGAAGAACTAAGCACGCTACGACGTTCCGGCAACGGCGTTGAATAGAGCTATGCAACGAGCTCTCCTAAACAAGCTCTCTCTTTCTGTCTTGAAGTGCTCTCTGTTCATTAGTGCCTACCGAACAGTTTTTAAACTCTGTCCGGTAGGCACTAGTGGATAGCAGCACATGTGGCCTCTGATGTCATGCCAGGTCGGATGAACTGATGCGATTGTTACATTGGCCCGCCCAGCTATATCAAGTACTACATCAATGGGGAAAACAGTGCTAGAAATCATCCCAAATTTGTAAGATGTCTGTAGATAATATTTAAACGGCATGACGCACATAAGTCCAAATATGATCACAAAAGGCCAAGTTTTGATGCACAAGGAAGGCACAACTTGGTTAGCCTGACCTTGCAAAAACAGCCAAACAATCGTTATGCATTTTGAAGTGATAAAGCTGAAAAGAGTAAGCTAAAAACCTCCTCGGAGTGTAAACAAGCATTATTTGTAATTTATAGCACAACGGGGCCGCCTGACATAGAAAAAACAAGTCATGGATTAAAACTGACAAGATCGGAAGCTTCCCATTAAAGCAGAACTGAGCAAAAAACATATCGACACTTTGTCCACAACCATTCAGAACTTTTTCAAAACGAATCCTTAGGGATGCTCTGAGGTAACAGGATGAGGTGCTGACCTTTTTTGGACTGAAATGTAGTGGTAGTGCTTTTTTAGTCCTTATTCATATGTTTTCTCCATCGAAACTGCTTTTTGTAAGTGGAACAGCCAGCATTCAGAGCTAGGTAAAGCTGCACAAACTATTCCATATTCCGCAGAGCATGTGACACAAAACCCCACAAACCAATGGCCGTTAGCCCTATTGCCAATAGCACACTGAGTCGATGTGCGGTACCAATCCTGAACAAACCTGCCTATCAAACCTGTTTATCAGTTGGTCCACACGCGGTCTGGTCACTCTGCGTCACCATAGCCTTTGATAAGTGAGCGTCGTGGAGCACGCTGCCGATGTGACACACCATGGCTCCTGTGATAACAAATGCGCTAAAATGCAATAACATGTTCAGATCACAGAAATGTGAATAAAAACAGCAAAACAGCCAGGTTTGTACCAGATGTAAATAAGGCAAGACAGTCTTTTGGGAGAACTATGCCATGAACATTACTCGGCTATGTACATACTGCAATGTAATCTTTATACCGCTGGCGCTCCTTGCGCTAGCCATGGTGATGCAACCCGCTGGCCACCAAAACGTGACGCAACGTGAACGCCGTTATGTGGTCCTATATAAAGTGCTTAGCGCAGCACGTGCCAGAGTCTGGTGGCGCATTGCGGCCCAACGGTCCGATAACACGGCCGGCCCGGGGGAAGGTGCTGACGTCCGGGTCGTGAGGTTCAGATCCGCACGCCCCCGAGACGATTGATCGGTACGACACGCCACCAGTGCACCGATAAGGTCTGCTCCTCGGATTAATGTGCATCGTATCCGGTCGACAGCGCAGTCAGATGATGGCACGAGATGCAGAATACGCCATTGCTGGTTGTTTTCTCGGAAACTGGTCGGAAAGACGCGCTGTAGTTTAGAGTAAATATAAAAGTGCTTCATTTCAGCCTCCATGAATGAGTTACTTTTTTCAGCCCGGTGAAAAAATTAGCCCTTTTCCTCTGATCAAGAAAATTATGCTTCATATGACAAAAGTGGGATATCAAAACGGTTCGTACGGATAACTGGAACCCTCAATACTCCTCTCGTCTACGACAGTAAGCGGGCCGAGTTGAATTTGACGCAAGAAACACCCTCGCCGCTTCATACTAGCGTCAACACTTGGCGCGCGCTTGAATGACTTCATAAAAAGCTACGTGGCGAGCAGTGGCCACGTACGGCCCCAGCAGGCCGTGCGGACGAAGGTGCCCCGCCGCGCCGCGACTGTCCTTGGTGGCCCTCGTCTCAGGCTGACCTCGTGCTGCCCCGCCCTGGTGACGGCTCCGCTGCAACACCTGCAACATTCCACTGCATTCCGTTACCCAGGCGAACCTGCGCAACGGTGGCGAGCCCGGCCCCGGCGGCGCGCGGGGCGCGCGCGGGACGCAGCACGGTCACCGGTTCTGCACGCGACCCGACAGCCGCCGGCGTCGCCCGCGGAGTGGGGTGCCACCTCGGACGCGAGGGACAGTCACTGGGCAGTGGCCTCACGCCCCCCCCCCCCCCCCCCCCCCCAGCTGCCAGCCCGCCGACCGCAGTCACCGGCGGCCCAGATCGTGACGTGCGGGGAGCGCGGGAACGCCCGTGAGTCGGCGCCATGTCACGGGTCACACGAGCGTGGAATAACTGGCACCGAATGGCCTATGCTGTTACAGGTGTCGTTGACAACCCATTGACTTCAATTCGTGCAGCCAATGACCCGTTCTCGCGGGTGGGAGTGTTCTCGCTTTCTGTTCATATCGAGTTTGTTGGAGGGTGCAACGAAACAATAGAGAAAGATGTTGATTTATAAATGTGTTTATATTGGACTTTTTGGGATAAGCTCCAAATTCAGAACTAACACGGCATATAACACGTCGCCTGAAAGCGTTTTGCCTTTGTACAACAAAATTTGAAACTCGAGGTCTGCATAAGATGCCTTGCTCCAAACAGTTTGCTTCAGTCCCTTTTTTTTGTAATCAGGTGCTTCAAACGCACTAAAACCATGCTTTTCTACAAATACTAACACACATTTAAAACAGTTAGAAATTTGTTTAGAAGTGTTTAATCATAAAAATGACTGATATACAGGGTGGGTAGAAACCGTACCATACAGAATGACAAGTGCCAATTAACGCAGGCATAAATATCCATCTTTAATTAAAATGTAAGAAAGACACGAAAGGGTCATTACGTTTCGTGTATTTCCATGTGCACCTTAGGACAGCGCGGCACACGCAAAGTCGTCGGACGAGCCATCACCATCAGGTATTTCGCTGAGTCATCAGGTTTTCCCTGACACGTCTTCTGCCGCAAATCCCCATGCGATGATGATGCGTTCCTAGAGGTCCTTCAGATATTTCACCCCTTCTTTGGTATATCAGGCCTGAAACTTGATCCCGCAGGAAAAAATCAAACGGGATCTGCTTTGGAGACCTCGTTGTCGCCGCTATCGGTCCCCCCTCTTTCAATCCACTTCCTGGAAAACGTCCGAACCAATTTTTTTGTTTTTGTTTGCTGTTTTCTCAAAGTGGGATAGCACTCCACCATGGAATAAATGTTCTCGAGGCACCCTGAGCTCCGCAACAAAAATTGCAGCGTGTTCAGGTAAGTTTCTTCTGAAAAAAAAATCTGCCATGGAAGAAGGAGAATCACTCGACTCGGGTGTTGAGAACACCAAACATTGAGGTGCGGCGCTAAGCCTAACCTAAGCCCTAAACCTAAACCCCGTGGTCCTAAAGGGCTTACCGGTGGGACGCTCCTGGCACCAGAGTCGACATTTATGCCTGTTCACCGTGCCGGTCACGTGATGCCTGTTCACCGTGCCGGTCACGTGATGCCTGTTCACCGTGCCGGTCACATGATGCCTGTTTACCGTGCCGGTCACGTAATACCTGTTCACCGTGCCGGTCACGTGATGCCTGTTCACCGTGCCGGTCACGTGATGCTCGTTCACCGTACCACTCAGGTGATGCCTGTTCGCCGTGCCGGTTACGTGACAGATGGATTCACCTAGGAACGTCACCTGCTTAGGGAACCGCCGGTCAGTGTTCAGTTTAACTCTAACATCATCGCATCGGCAAACACTTTTCTCAGCACTTTGCTGCTTGCTTTGGGGCGTTTGTCATCGTAGTTTTATATGACCTCAACTTCATTTCTTTTCGGGATATCGTACAGGCATGGGCAATGCATGCCACGTTCTTGGCTTAGGTATTTTGTACTATGAATATACTACGAGTAGATATAGTACTATCAATTATCCCGACGCATTCAGTTGGGCTTCGCTGATATGCCTCCCCAATTTGCCCCCCGAACTCCTCAGTACGCCGGTCCGCTAGCTTCCCCTCCTTTTACCGATGCCATCTCATCCAGCGTTTGACACAATCTAAGGCTGCACAGACGAGTGGGAGACCCTGCCCAAACTGGCGACGAAAAACCTCGCAGTGACTGCACAGACGAGTGGGAGACCCCGCCCAAACTGGCGACGAAAAACCTCGCAGTGACTGCACAGACGAGTGGGAGACCCCGCCCAAACTGGCGACGAAAAACCTCGCAGTGACTGCACAGACGAGTGGGAGACCCTGCCCAAACTGGCGACGAAAAACCTCGCAGTGACTGCACAGACGAGTGGGAGACCCTGCCCAAACTGGCGACGAAAAACCTCGCAGTGACTGCACAGACGAGTGGGAGACCCTGCCCAAACTGGCGACGAAAAACCTCGCAGTGACTGCACAGACGAGTGGGAGACCCTGCCCAAACTGGCGACGAAAAACCTCGCAGTGACTGCACAGACGAGTGGGAGACCCCGCCCAAACTGGCG
>NW_023596420.1:6142046-6168135 GCF_011947565.3 Pollicipes pollicipes
AGCAAGACAAATGACCAGCAGGCCCGCCACTGAACACAATAGACAGTCACGCTGATAATCATGAGCAAAGACGAAAGAAATTTGCTCGTAGTCATGGTCAAAATTACCAACGGACTGGAAACGGCAAGGTGCGCAGGTGGGTTGTGGACTGAATTATATTAATCACTGCTGAATTAGAAAATAATTTGGTAGGCACCTGCATGACTTGAGCAAAAATACTCACTTACGACATTGGCATCGTATTCTTCCAAAATTGGGCAAAATTATTTGGGTATCTTTTTATCGCAGTTAAAACATCTTAGACGTTGTGCCCATAATTGGCGCATTCAAGTCCTCTCATCCAACTAGTGGTGTCTGCAAAATTTATTCTCCTCACTCTACAACCCCAAAGTTAGCGTAAGCAGTTATCCTTGTGTTGCATTTTTTCTAATCCTTATTAGCATGTCTTCATATCCCATTTCTTCTTATTTTCTCGGTGCCTCCCATGTTCCCAGATATTCCAATATTCTCGGTAATTTTTCTTTGCGCAAGGATTTTTTGGTACGCCATTCTTTCTATCGCATTTCTTGGCACGGCGCATCTTAGAATACGCAATTAATTGCTCGCATCGCATCTTTTTCAGCATCGGGCTCGTCGACATGAAATGTCTGATCGTGAGAAGCAGAAACGTTGATATTGTTCGTCCTCCCCATTGCTGTATTGTTTGTTCCATATTATCCCTCCTTACTGCTGTTCGTTGCTTACAACCATACTTCATACATTCATATACATACATTCTTGAGGCCGCTCAGCATCCCTCATCGGGCATATCGCGATTAGTTGCCTTCATCCAAATCTCCATGGAACTGGTGACTGATAACTGGCAACATGTCTCGTCTAAACCCGCAATCGACTTGATGAAATGATGGAAAAGCGGTGAGTCGATCACAAACATTTTACTTTGCATTCCAGAACCGACGATTTTCACGGATCCGGCTGCTACATCTCTCATTATCTGTAGACAACAATTCCTGATCTTAGGGCCTAGCATACAGCTCCGGAAAGGATGCCATTGGTCGAGACCATAGTCCTGAACGTAATAAATCCGGCTGGTAGTCATTTGGCGTCGTTCGGTTTCTTCACACATCTGCATTTTCTACCGTCATAATTCTACTGTTTTACATCCAGTGATGCTCACGTCCTACCTTGCACTTAAAGGAAGTACGCGTCGTTTCGTGACTAGCCTTTCCCGTCTCTCCGCGCTCCGCGGGGAGCGGCCTTCTCTGTGCTTGGGCGGATCACGTGCCCCAGGCGCCGCTCTTGGCTTCCGGACTTGTGAAAGGGCAACAGCAGTCATCAACGATGGGGTCAAGTCAGACATACACATGAAGGATGGCTCCTGGCTCCTCACACCGATGTTCTTTTTGTTTTGTTTTTTGTTATGCCCACAAAGCCAATTTGCTACCATGTAGCTGTCCGAGCAAGAGCCACAAACGGTGTTTACCCTCCATGCAGGTGCACAAGGACAAAGGAACGCTGATGACATGTTTTTATGAGCTGGAAACTTGGGGCGGCTGGTTGGACTACGTTAAACCTCCTTGCATCTTTTTTCGCGTTGCATCATTCATTTCTGCTGAAACAAACTGGTAGATACAAATTTTATTTGCCGCGTGATATTAAATTTTCATGCAGATCGCAAAGCTTTGACCCTGCGTGCAAACTGATAAAAGTTATGTCGTTAATTCGGTACAAGGACAACGCTATAAGAACAATCGCTCAAGCGAAGACATGAGATAATAAGGGTGAAGAGAGCCACGTGCGCCGTAAGTCATACAGTGCTGAGACAGCGCGCGAGTCGCGGAAGGCTCTCGAGTTGGCAGAGACGCGCGTGCACCGTTCATTCCCGCATGCCATTTATTTCAACACAAGACTGGTCATGACAAAGGCAGTGAAACAGACGATTCGCGAAAAGTCAACACTTTGATCAGAGCGCTTCACTAAGGCAAAGTGTGCTGCGAGGGGGAGGTAGGCGAACGCCTGAAAGGGAGGACGCGAAAACCCGCCGACTGCACGCAGAGCGCAGTGCGCCGCCGCTGGGCCGCTAGAAGATGCTAATTGCTCAAGAAACAGGGGTGGACGGCGTGAGTCGCTGGACGGCCTGAGCCGCATCAAGGCTGCCGATGTTTCCAACATTGGTGCCGAAAAAAATGTTTGATTTCAATCAGTCAGTCCGGGAGTCGGAAAAATGGAAATTTATTCGTGTCACCACAGAAGGCTTCCATCTAGGGGAAAAAAGGAATAAATTACTCCTAGCGATGCCGGTGTTTCGTTGCTCCGTATGTCTCCAGAAATACCTGCATGGACAAGGGGTCTCAAGCTTTCAGGATGCTGCATGAGTAGTCGCTGGACGTGTATGCGAACATTGCCAGGCGTCGTCGAGTGCGAAGCACGCATCATAACTTCGAGCTGGCAGTGGCTGCTGGGTGGGTTCGATGATTCGGCCGTTGCAAACCGCACCGGAAGCGAGGAATGTGGATCGCATTGCCGGCCGCAGGATTCAGGTAGGTAGGTTTCATAGCTTTCGCAGTCTTATCGTATTCGGCATGTATGATTTCTAGACGAATGCATGGCGACGGGATGCATGGAGTGTACATGTCTTACGAAGCCTGAGTCCTTTCACGTCATGCGTGCTTCAGTCAACACGTCAGTGCTGTAGCCGGGCAGGCTTAGGATGCTCTAACGCGATCCGCGGAAAGGAAAAGCTTTTGAACAGGTCGTTGTGTTTTTAGGTATTCGCTGCCAAGTCAATGAGTACATCGCCTGTCGGCGTCCGGGGGCAGTATGCGTATCTCTAGTCTGGGTACACGGCTCTGTAACGTCTGTAGCCCGTTCGTGTCCACGACAGTACACGGCTCTGTAACGTCTGAGGCCCGCTCGTGTCCACGACAGTACACGGCTCTGTAACGTCTGAAGCCCGTTCGTGTCCACGACAGTTGAGCTCACGTCGTATGTTGCGCGCCGCAATAGCCAAAGTGCGCTCTTGCGCTGATTAATTAGCACGCGCCTACGTAGCGCCTTGGCTACAGTGCAATTCGGCCCAAGGAGTGTGCCGCCAGTTTTAATGACGGTATTAACACGGTCGTGAAAGTGAAGGTCAGTCGAATGGGTCAGAACGCAGTGTTTAGGGCTGCTATTAACTGGAATGTCTTGTCTGTTGGGCGTGAGGGGAGGATATTGGCTGTCAGATGTATTAGTGTCTGTTGGGCGGGAGGGAAGGGATTGGCTGTCAGGTGTATTAGTGTCTGTTGGGCGTGGGGGGAGGAGACTGGCTGTCAGGTGTATTAGTGTCTGTTGGGCGGGAGGGGAGGAGATTGGCTGTCAAGTGTATTAGTGTCTGTTGGGCGGGAGGGGGAGGGATTGGCTGTCAGGTGTATTAGTGTCTGTTGGGCGTGAGGGGAGGAGATTGGCTGTCAGTTGTAAAGTGTCTGTTGGGCGGGAGTGGAGGGATTGCTTGTCAGGTGTATTAGTGTCTGTTGGGCGTGAGGGGAGGAGATTAGCTGTCAGGCGTATTAGGGTCTGTTGGGCGGGAGGGGAGGGATTGGCTGTCAGGTGTATTACTGTCTGTTGGGCGGGAGGGGAGGGATTGGCTGTCAGGTGTATTAGTGTCTGTTGGGCGGGAGGGAGGGATCGGCTGTCAGGTGTATTCGTGTCTGTTGGGCGATAAGCTTTTAGGTGTATTAGTGAGGGTCTTCTGAGCAGTTTTTTATCCGTTAAAGGGGAAGGCTCAGTCGGTGCCACCTCGTTCCAGTGGCAAGGTTGTCATGGAGGGAAAGTCTGTATTCACGTGTTGTGAATATTCATGCGTCAAGTCTGCATTGGCGCGTGGATGTGAGGCGCATATGGAAGCATTCAAAAAGGTAAAGGTAATGAGCATTTGGGGGTAAACTGCAGATATGTGCTGAAGGTTTGAAAAGTGAGCTCCTGTCTTAACAACTTGAAGCCTGCCCGGGGGTTCTTATTTGGTCGGGAGGTCCAGCGTCATCCGCCCCCAACTTTGAAAAGGTGGGTTACGTCCCTGGATGAATCCAATTTTTGGGCAGGTTTTCCCAATTCCTTCCGCTCACCCACTCAAGCCGCTTAACCCCCCCCCCCCCCCCCTGAACATGGGGTGCGAAAACACATCCCTCGGCTTGCCAGAACGGTAAGATTTCAGCCAAATGAGCAAGAGCCGAAGATACTGCGGTCATCAACAAACTTGATCTAGCACACAGGCTTTCGTGGCAATCCAGCTTAACATCACAGAATGGCCCTAGAGTTCGCAACTGTTTGGTCAGAAATTATGGCAGCATGAGGCACGATTCACCGAAAGTGAATGATGAAGCAACAGTTGAGCCTGCCATAGGAAAGCACACAATCCCCGGATCACCGGTGTGCCACAACTGTTACAAAAGTGGTGTGAGGAAGAACAAATTCATTGCTATGTGTACACGGCACAGAGCACACCTTCATGAACACACATTAAAATTATCTGCGCATGACTTCCCTATTTGCGTGATCGTAATCATCCGTATTCACTTCAAATAAACGTTTAAAAAATGAGCCCGTCTGGGTACCAACCAAAATCCTCCTTTCACATCATTCGTAAGTACAGTCTGCAAAGATCGAACACACCACTCTGGTGCTCCCGCTGTTAGTTACGCTTTTGCAAACCTCGCAGCACTTTTCACAACGGCTGCAACTCTATGCATAGCTTAGCATTATGAGTTCAGGGTGCTTACACCGAGTTATCAGTCTTGAATATACCATAACGTAATGCTTAAACAACGCTATCGAGAAAAAGTTCATTACATTGACGGCACTCGGCGTTTACTACTAACTACTACCCACAATTTACAAATCATCGAGCATTGTGAACTTCGGGGTCTCGGTGTATAAACGAGAGGTGAGGCCATAGCAGTCACTGTGCAGCACTTCTAGCGATAGCCTTTATGCGCTCACATGAGTCATCTTTGCCAGCTAAATGTGGTCCAAGATCAAAATGAGTTTAAGGCTGAATCAACTGAATTTCCGGCAGCTGGGCAATGGGTTGAGGCTCTCTGCCAGATCTCTTTGCAAAATCGGGCAGCATCTCGGTAATTCTTTCACTATGAAACGCATCGCACACAACCTGCCGATTCCGTTCCAGTGGTACTTGTAAGTCCATACTAGTACGATCAGCTCAGGAGAAAGAGGAAGATACTTGTCCAACTGGGAGTAGGATTCGCCATACACGTGTTAATGAGCCGAAAGGACGAAGCGAGCAGAAAACGAAGCATAGCATTGATCTTCCGGCTGACTCTATTTCAAGATCCTGCCAGACCATGATCTAGAAACCTCTGCTCAGGGATACGTTATGTGGGAGGAACAAAGCGTAGCATTCGCGACGGGCTGATAAACATATCGAAGACGCATGCTTGCCGAGAGCGAACACAACACTAGAACACATGGTAGACCGATGTTTGCCAATACGCATGCTTGCCGAGAGCGAACACAACACTAGAACACATGGTAGACCGTCATGCAGCGATGGAGCATAGCGCAACAGATGCCAACCTTAAAACGTAAATTGAAGCAGCAGCTGAAGGCAGTGCGAGCCTCAATATTAACAATCGCTGCACATTCGTAATCCTCGCCCGATGCTAAACATACAAGTGCCATCAAGGGACCTGGCTTAAGCAGCATGTTAAGAAATAACACTATATTCGCTGTTATGAACACCGATGCCCGCTTGCCAATTTCTTTCGATATGAACACTCGGCGTGGGTCATCGAAACCTTTCGGTTTCGCCGCCTGTATTTTGGGCTGTATTACCATATTACCGTGTATCTTTCATTTCTGTCTTACCGTGCATTGGCTACTCGGACGTGACAACCTGAATTCGCAGAATTTTCATGAGGTTCGGATAATGTTTCGTGGTGTTTGATGCTTGTGGTGACTAATTTTATGATCTTATGCTCGATATGAATCATCATAACCCTCTGTCTTAGTCGCTTGCGTTTGGTGCAGGCCTTACCGTAAAGCTGTGTATTGGGTGTTAAGATGTGGGAGCTCGGATCATTTGCTACTTTTGACATATTTCTGTTTCAAATTGAGCTTAAATTTGGAGCATTTTCTCGATTCACGAGTCGTGATTTGCAAGTGTAGTTTTCGCTTAATCGGGCTCGGCCTTTGCGCTCATGACCGTGAATGCAGTTTTAAATGTTGAATATTGTCAGAATAACCAACGTTTGTTCTATCATGTCATTTTTGACCAGTACCGCATGGTCTACTGAAGTCGATAACCCAGCATAATGACTTTAAATTCGTCGCGCCGAAAAAATCAGTAGCTGGAGCGCTTCCTTGTTATATCACGTATACCTTACTGGTCTCTGTAAGTCAAACAGATTAACCAAAGTGCAGTTTCCTGCTCACTCCAGCTGTCGCTTTCGCTAGTGCAGGACACATCTTGTCATTGGGATGCTACAACGCATCCAGCAGCTGACACTATATGGCATCACTTGCAGTCCCCGCAGCAGGCACCGACACCGCGGACGGGCAGTTCTGCGGTAACATGGGCGGGCACCGCGGGAAATGAACCCCGCACCTCTGGTTTCCCTGGCGCGCAGTGGAACACTACGTCACTAGTGCCTCCGTGCAGACAGTTTCTTCACGAGGTCTGATGTCAAAATCACAGGAGATGCGTCGTCATGCTTCGCCTTGCCAGATCACCGCCTGGATGAGCTACCCGCGAACAAGTTCGCGGCAGGAATACATGATTTGTGTCAGGGTTCCGCCGCTGACTCACAACACCGGGCATGAGGAGCCCAAAGCCGCGCTCCGATAGTCCTCCCTCCCGCATCGGTGCCGGCGCTATGGCGCCACGGGTGGTGCATCTGGTCTTCTGTTCCTCCTTTCCGGTAACCGCCGTCTTAGTTAGGTCGCCAGCCAGCTGAACCAAATTTTCGTTCGGGTCTTCCGGCATCTCTGTATGGCTCCAGCAATGCTGCCTTGAACTCCAAGGGCATGTGCCGTGCAGCGCAATGTGCGTGAATGTGCCTATGTAAATTGGAGGATCACACACGACTTATGCTCGAACCCGCGCACTGTCTGCCTTAAAGCACATAGGGACCCTTCCTGGAGTGTCCCCGTGTGCTAAAGTCGAGGGGTCTTCCACTTCAGGAATTACTAGCTCGAATAAGAGCGGTGGGAAGAGTTAGCTGTAAGAAAGCGCGCGGCACGAATGATTGCGTTTACGAATGCATGAGGTGCGACAAAGTTGATATGCGAAGAAATACGCTGTGAACAAATTCGGAAACGAAGAAGCGGAGTGCAAGAATTGCGCCTACGAGAAAATGTAAGGGGACTAATTGCGTTTGAATTTGCTCCCAAATATTGGCGTACACGGATAAATGTGGTACAAACATTTATGCATGCGAGGTTTAAGAAATTTTGGGTTGCAAAGTTTTGTCCGTTAAAAGTTTTTTGTTCACAAAGATTTCTATACCAGGGTAAGCGGTACGAAGTTTTGCGCAATGCTTAAGTAAATGTCATAAGGAGTTCTGTCCTGCAACTGACTATTAGCGGTGACGGATCAGAACAAAGTCGGCAACATGGAACACGCTGTAAATCAATGAAGTGCACATCTGGTGCCAATAAGGTTTCCTTCTATCAATCCAACTGAGGTGACCATGTGTCGCCGGCCCCTTCCTTTGAAATATCGGACGGGGTCTTGACCCAGATTATGCTAATTTTGCAGGTGGCCTGCTGCACGTTTCTCATGAGAACTTCATCGGGTCACCAATTTCTTATGTCGCAATTTTGTAGACAAACCAAGGCCATTAGATAACTTCAGCTGACCAGGCAGCACACTACTGCAGAAGACATTGTTCACTGCCTAGACCACCGCTTGCAGGCGCCGCTTGCAGCTGAACCGGAAGCGCAGGCAGGGGACACAGGGGGGCACGTGGCAAGCAGGTTACGTCCCCCGGGACCTACGATTACGGGCCCAACTTGAGGGCCCGCAGGGCACAAAACGCCGGCAGTAAGTCATATTAGGAGGCCCGGCCCAACAGGGCCGGGCGCTCCAATGCCGGTCAGGGGGCACTGCGCGCTGATCAGGGCCTTTCTGAGCCAATAAGGGCCCATATGGCGGTCAGACAACCTCCAGTAACGCACGTGTGCGTCGTGGCGTTATAGACCTGAGGGCCCATTTCCCAAGTAGTGACAAAGCTGGGGCTGGTGATTCACATTGGTCGGAGCTCCTGTTCCTGTCAGGGGTCCACAGTACCTAACAGAGGGTCCTGTGCTCGCAAGGAGACCCGAACCGACCAAGGGCAGTGCTCGATGAGACCCAAAGAGGGGTCCGGAGGCCCACCGGAACCGACGATCAAAGGCCCGGTTGGAGGACATATCAACACGAAGTACAGGCTGTAGGTCACGAAAGAATCGTGGCCCGTAGGATCGTGAACTGAAATATCAGTCAGAAGTTCTCTTGCGTCGTTTGAGGACACCCTGAGACCAGGCGGGTGTCAAAGTCGGCCAGATACCACGAACACCTAGCAGACCCCCCGCGAATCTGTACCCTGGGGGTCCATTTCTCAAGCGAATGCAAGGCCGGTGGCCACCATTTACATCGGTCTGGGCCGTTGAAATAATTGAGAGGGACGCTGTGTTGGTGAGGCGTCCACAGTGCCTAACAGGGGGCCATGTATCGGCTAGTGGCCGCTAGTCTGTCACGGACTTTGAGAAGGTCCGAAGAGTGACCGAAAGGGGGGTCCTCTGAACCAAAAATCAAGGGCCTGATTGGACTCGGGCCTGGCCCACTAACCATTGTTTGACCCGAAATGTCAGTAACAGGGCTTCTTTTAGGGCCCTCTCATATGGCTATCTGTCCCCATTGTATAGGGCCCTCGAGAGGGAACCGAACTCCATGTCCGTCTGAGCCCTTGAGATCCATTTCGCAAGCAGGAACAAGGCCATGGCCCCGATTTGCAATGTTTGGATCCGACACAGTGAGCGGCTCCTGTGTCAGTCAGGAGTCACAGTGCCTAACAGGCGTCCTGTAGCGGCGAGTGGCCCCGAGTCGGCCAGGAGCGATATCTGAGTGAGCCCGAAGAGGAGCCGAGGGGTCTCTCGAGACAGAAGATCAAGGGGCCGATTGTAAGGCTGAAGGGTCCGAAGGTCACATTAAGAACTACCGCCCGTAAAGCCGTGATCTCCAATGTCAGTAAGAGGGCGCCCTGTACCGATAGGAGACCCCTGAGACAGAACGTTCCTCTTTTTTTGGCCAGAGATCACCAATACCGAAAAGTCGGCTCCATGTCGGTCTGAGCTCTCGGGCCCATTTCCCAAGCAAGGACAAGGCCGGGTCCACGATTTAGATTGGTCGGGGCCCCTGAAACAATGCGAGGATGCTGTAGCGTGCAGGGGCCGACAGCTTCTAACAAGGAATTTTGTGTCGACGAGGGGCCTGGAATCAGTTAGGGGAAGATTTGCTCAACAGGGACTGGGACGGGACTGCTAATGACAGAGGGATCTCTTGCGTTGGTCGGGGCCCTCTGACAATAAACGGAAATATGAGATCCTATGATGAGTGTTTATATTGAGGCAATTGAAGGGTTCTGTTCTAGTCAGGATCCCGAGTACCGAACGCTGCACCCTCCCTCCCTGTTCTGGCATGGGGCCCGTTAAGCCGAACTGGAGTCTGTGCGCCAATTATCGGATCACCTGCCGCGGTCAGGGATGCTGTTTCGTCAATGAGGGCTTCTGCGTCGATCTGGGGTCAGCTGAGTGGGTCAGAAGGCCTTCCGCGTCAAGGAGGGGACCAGGGTGAAGTGTATCACTCTAAGGGTCTCCAAATCGGCCAGGGATTCCCAACCCGTGTCGCCAGAGTGGCAGCCGGAAGACACTTCGCGGTGGGACGGAAATGACACTTTTGCCTTTGGCTGGGAACCTTAGTATGCCCCTAGTATTGCTCTCAAGGGGCTCCTCTCCGGAAAGAAACAGGAGATATCATCAGTGTTGAATGGAGTGGGTCGAAATCAGCTATAAAACGAAAAAACGCCATCCTATGTCTGCCTGAGAGCGTCCGTCCTTTTGCAGAACCGACTCGTAGGGCAAATTACATTAAAAGGTTTGAGTTCGTGCGCCCGCCATCTCGGGATCACGGACAGCGATGGCCTGGTTTGCGCTGTCCGTAAAGCCGAACGGTGCCGACCACTGTAAGTAATAGCAGGCGGCGGGTATCGTGTGCGCAAGAACGGCCGTCATCAAACAATGGTTGCAAATGTTTACAAGCTTTGAGGTTGTCCTCTGGACAGATAAACAGCTACAGCCAAAACGAAAATGAGAGATTCTACCCTTACTATGCTAGATCCACTACCAAATTCAGAACCACTTCACGGTGCTGTTAAGCCTAATCTGTTCTTATCATTAATAAAAAATCGCACAGGTGAAATATATGCCGGACTACCTCCTAAATGTGCGATTTGATAGCAAAGCGTTCAAAAGTACTTCTTCAGACGCGTCACCTTCCACCACCCGGCGGCCACCAACATAGTCTTAGCGACAGGGCCAAGCTGCGCGGCCTATGGAGACTGTAACGCCTGGCGTGGAGGTTTTTGTTGCTCAAATTTGCAATCGTGCATGCTCAGAACTACGTTACATAAGGCGTGTCACTGATCGAATCAGACTGGATGTTGAACATTTTCAAACAAACAGGCTTGGCTACGTTAACACAATTTGTTGACCCATTCAATGCACATTCTACATTCCGGGTCCTTCATTATTCTGAAAACACAAATGGAAAGTCCGACAAGGCCTCCTAGCTCAATCTGTCTGGAAAAAATCCCTCGAATCGGTGTAAAATGAAGGGTCCGGCGATTTATTTCATGCAGTCGCTTAACGCATTATTTCTTCAATTTATTAACTGAAAATGCATGCAGAACTGATCTCGCGGTAGCTTCTGGCGTCTTTTTAGTTTAGGAAGGCCAAACTGAAAAATATAAAAAAACATGCCTTTAATACAAATGTGCCATATCCATCGTTTTTTTTATAGTTGGAGAGGGGCATTTTACCATCAGGGAGCCCTTTGTCAACCCTCTGCCCGGCCCCCCTCCCTTGCCGAGGCTCTGGATGCGCGCCTGAGCTGAAGTGGATGGATGCACTCTCGACAATTATGTCCTTTCATCACCGTGAGTCAGAGTCGCCTCCCCGACGCGGTGGCCTCCTGCCCGCCATCATCAAATAAGAATGTCCAGCACGGGCCGCAGAAGAACCGTGGGTCGATTACTCAAGCATGGAGATGTCGGATTCTGCAAAAAGTAGAGCGTGGCCCGCCGCATACCCAGGCCGGTCAGTTGTACGCGGCGGCCTTCGGCCCGGCGGCCCTCGCCTCACTCACTCCAGCTGCAGTGTTGACTAACGACAAGGTCACTGCGCGCCACGGCGCTCCCGTTTCTTGCTGGCGCCGAGCTGGCGCAGTGCCAGGTCACGTGCCTGCAGAGCGGTAATAAGCGCGCATGACACGGTCAGTGGAGTGTGGTGCTGACCCCCGCTCCCTTGCCGCTGCTGATATTGCGCTCCATTTGCTTAACGGATCGTCAGTCGGCATTCGCACCTCAAGCAGCGGTGAAGTGCGGCGTAATGGCCGCTGACTAAATATTTTTGACGCTCTCCACCAATTCGGAGCCGACTGAGCGCAGGCACCTTGTCGCAAAGCGCGTGCATATTGCACACGCGTGGCCCAACTGCGGGCATCGATCGAAGGGTCCGCATTGCTTCCCGACCAGACAGGATGGCCTGAGGCCATGCAAGTCATTCATCGTCCGTACCAGCGTCCGGAACAGTGGCGCTGAAGCTGCCGGTGATGAACTCAGACGCCCCGCCGCCAGCGACAGCCCATGACGCTGAGTAAAAATACATGGCACGTACTGAAGACTTTATTTTCTGCTACATCAGTCATATGTCTCATAAGAGGAATTTAATATGTCATCTAAAGGACATCACCCGAAAGATGCCGTATCATGTGAGATATAAATACATAGAAAATAGAGCACGATCAACACGTAAATCGGGCAGCAAAAGCTCCCGGGCTTGGCAAAGCTTTTTATACGCATGTTCACATACAGAGTCTGAGCAAGTTCACAATAAAAAGAAACATGAATAGTCAAAATCAAGTGCAGCTAGGTCAAACATGCATAAAACGTCGTCGGCCAGCTGTCACCACGCAGAACTCGGCCCCACGTCATGGGCGTATCTCTTAAACAGAAATCGTTCGGTCACCCGCGACGTGCGCCATTTCGAAGGTCAGAGGTCAACAGGGGGCGATCGTGCTCGGTCAACACCTACAGACGTAAAACACCAACTAAAGTCGCTGCACTCAGTCGCACGTACCTTCTCCCCCTCCTTGGTAATCTTGGCAGCGGCGAACTGTTGCCCGAGCACGCGCATTATCTCGGCGTGCTTGAGTCCGGCCGAATCCTTCTTCACCGAGCCATAATTGTCCTTGACGAAGAGGGCGAACGGGGCGGGCGTGCGGGGCGTGGCCGGCGCGGCGCCGGCCGGCCGCTCCAGCGCCGCCGTCAGCACGCACTCGAACCGGCCGTGACAACCGGCCGCACACCTTGCGCTGCGTGTCCAGCGACTTGGAGTGCCTGCCGAAGCTGTAGCCGCACCGCGTACATCGGTACGTGTATTTGCAGCGGATCTCATAGCTGTGGCAGCGCGAGACGGGCGGCAGCTCGGGAAGCGGCGCTGCACGCGGCCCGGCCCAGCCGCGCCACACGGGCCCGTGGCCCGCCGCGGGTCGCCCGACACAACCCAGGCGGCGGCGTGGCACAGCTCGTGCACCAGCGTGTCGCGCAGTCGCTCAGCACTGTCTACCAACCTTCTCAGAGAGCTCAATGCGCGCCGTGCGCACCGTCGCACCGCCGCAGGCGGTCTGCTTGCTGTAGCAGAAGCCGGCCGTACGCAGCATGCGCTTGTTGAACTTGATCTCCAGGTCGGGGGCCAGCTGTGGCGGGGAGCCGGATTGGGGGGGGGGGGGGTCAGGCAGCCACGGGAGCGCCAACACCGGCAGGGGAGACCGGACAGGGGCCACAAACTCCTAGATCTGACTCCAGTCACTGCATGCAAGCCAGTTGTAGCCAACCGCATCTTCTCGATTTAATTTGTACGTCATTTGCCAGGTGACAAGTGTCCCGACGAAACTTAACAGGCCTTTTGGCATTCGTCCGCTCTGCTTCCAAAAGGGAATGACAAGAGAATATGACAAATGTACGGACGGTAAGATAAACAGACAAAGCATACAGCAAAACAATAGGATAACACAGCAAATGACCCCAGTAGAGGCGAAAATAACAACAGACACACAGAAAGCCACGTTAAACGTAACGTGCAGGAGACAGAAGCTATGCAGAAAACACAGATGCAGTGTTATGCAGAAGACACAGACACATAAATTGCGTAAAAAGGAGCACAGAAATACAATCACTGTGTATGCGGAACGGCAGTAAGGGCGACAAATGTGGGGATGACACGTGGCACCTGTAATTGGGCAACTCAAACTGACCGTGCCATGGGAATAAAGGTCATACAGGGCAGTACCAGCAAGAATACTGCTCTGCCATCACTTGACTTCAGTTCGAATCCAAGGCAAGTTTAAGGTGTTCGGAGGAGCAGGCGTGCCCCACCCCAGTACTGGTGCTAACAAGCGTGAAGGGTCCCTCCGACTGGGTTTGAGCCTCATGAAATACTGGCGCCCGGCCGAAGCTCTGAACGAGCACCCCAGCCAACAGGACGCGATTTCGCACCGCTAACGAAACGCCCCACCTTATCCTCGAAGACCTCCGCATTAATCAGCCGCAGCAGGTGTCGCGCCAGCTCCAGCTTCTTCGTCTTAAAGCCGGTGACGAAGGCGGCGGCCTGCGGGCAGCGGCGGCGGCCCTCCACCAGGTGGGTGGCCAGCGATGACATGAAGCTGAGTTGGCGCGGCGTGCTGCGCGGCCCGGGCGTGGCTCGCGCCGCCGAGCCAGCGGCTTTCGCGCCTGAAGACACGACCAGTGTCACCACGATCACTCCGCCACACGGCCAGACATCGGCGGGGCCGCGGTACGGATAGACATCGGCGGGACCGCGGTACAGCCAGACCTCGGCGGGGCCGGCCCCGACCTCGGCGGGGCCGCGGCAGGGCCAGACCTCGGCGGTACCGCGGTACGGCCAGACTCGGCGGTACCGCGGTAGGCCAGACTTCGGCGGGGCCGCGGCAGGCCCAGACCTCGGCGGGGCCGCGGCAGGGCAGGCCTCGGCGGGGCCGCGGTACGGCCAGACCTCGGCGGTACCGCGGTACGGCCAGACCTCGGCGGGGCCGCGGTACGGCCAGACCTCGGGGGGCCGCGGTACAGCCAGACCTCGGCGGGGCCGCGGTACAGCCAGACCTCGGCGGGGCCGCGGTACGGCCAGACCTCGGCGGGCCGCGGCACGGCCAGACCTCGACAGGGCCCGGTACAGCTGGACCTCGGCGGGGCCGCGGTACAGCCAGACCTCGGCGGGGCCGCGGTACGGCCAGACCTCGGCGGGGCCGCGGTACGGCCAGACCTCAGCGGGGCCGCGGCAGGGCCGCTCGCCGTCGGACCTGCCTGACAGCGCCGCTCGCCGCGGGTCCGTCTGGCAGCGCCGCTCGTCGCGGGCGCGCGCAATCCGGGTCACCCGGGCCCCGGGCCGCCGCCGCCCGCGGCCGCCGGCAATGCGAGCAAGAACGTGTGACCCGGGCGCCGCCGGCCGGACGGGCCGCAGATGCCCCGGCGGCGGGCAACCGCCCGGCCGCCGCCCCAGCCGGCCGGCGCCAAATGGCTGGCGGCACGTGGGGAGGGGGCAGTTACGGCAACCTTAGGTGGTGGGTGGAGCCAGGCGGAGGCATGTGCCGACGGCAGTTCTAACCGACTGATCTATGGGGAGAGGTAGGTCGGCAGGGGGGGGGGGGGCGATGGTTCGTCTGGCCGCCATGGCCAAGAGTCACGCCTGAGTCGGAGAGGAAGGGGACTTGACCGTCTCCTGCGCAGCCCAGTACCGAATGTACAATGCAAGGAAAACTAAAACTACCTGAAAATGCTTGGAAAGGCGGCATATTAGGTCCAGCAGTCGTAACAAACATCAACTTTCTTAAGCCTTGGAATTTTGTTGGCAGCATTGGATGCGGCACAGCTTCCCATTTTTAGTGTGCATCCAGGACCCCAAGACCCTAGATTACAGCGGTCCTACGCCAACGGATTTGGTTGCGAAATATTTTAACGAGTGAGGTATTGTTATGATACAGTCGCTGAGTAACGTATTGGTTATGACAAGTCGCTCAGTGCCAGGGCCCCGACCGGCCACTAATTAAGTCATCAGCGTTACTGGGTGGCCGACCCCCATGCTACCAGTTGCCACACAGTGGTGAGAAGCCCAGCGTTGGTCATGCAAGCTATGTGGACGGGTCAGCGGGTCACAGGTCTGGGACCGAAGGTAAAAAGTCAAATATTGCAAGTGTCAACCAATCGTGTCACAGCGGAGCAATATTTTTCGGATACCGAGTTGAAAAGCAAAGCAGAGCTATTGTAATGCGCAGCATATAAAGGCATTACCACAAGCAATTGTTTTTCTGACACGCTATGACATGGTCTAAGCAAAGTAAATGGGTTCTGAGAAAAACATGTACGGACAATAAAGCATGCATTTAAAAGCTTCTTCGACCATGTGTTTCAAACGTTGATTGAAAAAATCCCGGACCTTTCGTTGTTCTATACAAAGACAATCAAAACGTTAACAGAAGACCTACAGGGGCTAAGAGAGACGGCATGGTTTTCCCGACGTCATGTCAAACATGCGCCGGACGTCAGCAGCTCAGCGCTGAGTACCTGAGGCCGAGGCGGTCTGAAGACGGGCTCGTCCGGTGACACGCCGGCCGCCTCGGCGACTCGTCGCTGGCACAGATCAGCGGGTCCGGCCTGCCGGCAGCGGACATCAGCTCAGCGTCAGCAGCGGACGTCAGCTCAGCGTCAGCAGACACCGCTCAGCGTCAGCGGCGGACACCAGCTCAGTGTCAGCAGCGGACGTCAGCTCAGCGTCAGCGGCAGACACCAGCTCAGCGTCAGCAGCGGACACCCCAGCGTCAGCGGCAGACACCAGCTCAGTGTCAGCGGCGGACACCAGCCCAGCGTCAGCGGACACCAGCTCAGCGTTAGCGGCGGACATCAGCTCAGCGTTAGCGGCGGACATCAGCTCAGCGTCAGCGGCGGACACCAGCTCAGCGTTAGCGGCGGACATCAGCTCAGCGTCAGCGGCAGACACCAGCTCAGCGTCAGCAGCGGACACCAGCCAACGGTAGCACCAGCTCAGCGTCAGCGGCAGACACCAGCTGTGTCAGCGGCGGACACCAGTCAACGGCAGACACCAAGCTCAGCGTCAGCGGCAGACACCAGCTCAGTGTCAGCGGCGGACAGCAGCTCAGTGTCAGCAGCGGACAGCAGTCGAGCGTCAGTAGCAATACCACTTCAGTGTTAGCGTCAGACACCAGCTCAACACCCAACATGGCCGCCGCGGACCGGTCGGCTTCGCACGCAGAGCTGGGGCACGAGCGCAGGCACGTACAACCGCGACTAGACAGTCGTCAAACGGTGATAGGATCGGTCGGCCCGGACCGAACCCGGACAAATAAGATGACAAACCGAAAGTCAGGGATTGGGAGTCGCCTGTGACTCAAAAGAAAACCGAGAACCAGCTGTGAAGCTTTCCCCGAGCGTTTCGTAAGCCACAGTTCCAGCGCACCGCTACAACTCGGCGTCCATCCCTGCGCCTCCACCGCTCCGCTCCACGCTCAAACCTGCCCCGCTCTCCCACAGCGGGCTGAATCCACCGACGGCGCGCCTTCCAGGCCGGCATGTGGCGCCCCCCCCCACCCCCCCCCTCCCCCCGGCCCTGGCGCCCGTGCGGCGGCTCAAACCGCGGGTTGCGCGCGCGGTCGGCAACCGGCCACCGCTCGGTGGTATATGAGCTCGTCCTCGCTCGTGGAGTCGTCGTTGATGAAGTCGTCCTTCGTTTTCGCTCGTTGAGGATAGTGCGCGGGCTTTCCGTCTGGGCGTGACGTACAGGCGTTTAAACTGAAAATCAGGTGCACAGCTTAGAGGCGTGCACGCTTAGCTTGGCTAATACGCACTCTTCGAATGGGCATAATCAACATGATGGAGGGATGGAACGCTGGACCACACACATATGATGCATTCGGGTGCAAAATATCGGTTTTTAGTAAAACAAACAGTTTTCCGTGAACTGGCCCGACCGTGAGCTGGCCCGACCATTGAACCTAACTCGTATTTCCGTCAAACAGAGAGCAGCACCACTCCACCTCCCCGCTCCACGGCGGCGCTGCTTGACGCCACCGCCACTCACCATTTCTCCAGCTCAGCTCCGGAGGAGTGACCCCGAGTTGTGACGCGGCCGCTCGCGCCGCGGCGCACCCGCCGCCGGGCCGACCCCTCCGGCTGCCGGACGCTCCTGGGTGACCGGCTCCGCGTGGCGGCTTGGCCGGCGCTGGCCGGCGCGGACGGCGGCGGCGGCGGAGCCGGCGTCCTCGCCCGGTCGAACGGCGGCACGCGGGCGACGGCGGCGCGCTCCGAGACACTAGAGCAGGTCCGAGTCGTCCCACTCCGAGTCCGAGTTGATCACGACCACGTCCGACTCGTCCGAGGGGCACCGTCAGGAACGGGCTCTCCTCCACCCAGCGCGCCACGTCAGCGCAGTCGGCCGGCGGTGCGTTCAGAGCCGACGGCGGAGCGGGGGGCGCGGCCAATGCTGGTGGCGGAGCTGGAGCTGCCGGTGGGGACGCGGCCGCCGGAGCTGGCCACGACTCACGCGGACTCCCAGCGGGGGCGGTGGCCGGCGTCTCCTCCCGCACCTCCAGCGAACGCCGACGGGCGCGGGCGCGCCAACCGCAAGGACGAGCGAGGCGCTCTCCGGGTCGGTGGCGACGGACGCGTCCGGCGGCGGGCGCCCCGTGGGCTCGCGTCGCTCCACTGCAGCCTCCTCCGCGGGCGCCTCGCCCTCGGCCCGCTCCCAGCTCCCGTGAGCAGAGGCCGCGCCCGGCCGACCGCCGGCGAGCGGCCCGGCCTCCAGCACGGGCGACGGCAGGCTGGCTACGTCCGGCGGTTGGGTGGGCGCGTCCACGGCTGGGGTGGACGTGGAGGCGGGCAGGCGCCGCAGGGCGCGCAACAGCAGCGGCGCCGAGCGGCCACCGTCGGCGACGCCGCTCTCGTCCGAGCTCTCGAGCACGGCAGCGGCGGGGCGGCGGCGCACCAGCCGCCTGGGGGTGAAGTACGGCAGGCTCTGCTCAGAGCCCGAGCTGGAGGCGGCGTCCGCTGGACCGCAGCCGGCCGGGCCTCGCTGGCAAACGGCCGGGCCTCGCTGACAGTCGGCCGGGCCTCGCTAACAGCCGGCTGGGCCTCGCCAACAGTCGGCCGGGCCTCGCTGACGGCCAGCCGGGCCTCGCTGACAGTCGGCCGGGCCTCGCTGACAGTCGGCCGGGCCTCGCTGACAGTCGGCCGGGCCTCGCTGACAGTCGGCCGGACCTCGCTGACAGCCGGCCGGGTCTCGCTGAAAAACGGCCGGGTCTCGCTGGCAAACGGCCGGGCCTCGCTGACGGCCGGCCGGGCCTCGCTGACGGACGGCCGGGCCTCGCTGACGGTCAGCCGAGCCTTGGTGACGACTGGTGACGAGGCGGCGGACTCGAACGAGTCGGACGAGAGTGGTCGGTTCCTCGCTCCCGGCGAGGGCGTGTCACTGCCGCCGCCACACGAGGTCAGTCGCACATTCACAGACGGGCTCTGGTTGGGATGAGGGAGATGTCAGCTCCACTGGCGCTACCTTCGTCATAGGCGTGGGCCTTTCAACGCCGTCTCTCTAGCGGCCGTGTCGTCTTCGACGGTTCGTCCCAGCCGTTCCGCCCCGTCTTGGGAGCAACCGCGCGTCGTGTCCGCCGCCGGACCTCGTCGCCCTAACAACGCCAGCTCCTCCTCCACCACCGACTCCTCCGGCCGCGTCTTCAGCTCTGTCTTCAGCTCTGGGCCGTCTCAGCAGCGCGCCCTCGTCACAGGCCGACGGCTGTCGCTCGGCCAGCGGCCGGAGCGGCGGCCGGGGCAGTGGCCAGGGGCAGCGCGTCAGCCGCCTCGCCGATCTCGCTAGCGTCGGACGCGAGAACAGCCGGCGGCCGGGGCGGCGGGGCGGAAGGCGGCGCGTTCTCGCGCTCCGACGCCGGCTCCGGCCGCCGCCGCGACAGCTTGTTGAACTCTGCCGTCAAACGCGAGCGGTCAGCTGACGGCCAAACCACTGACGTCAGGCTAATCCTCGCCCAGTGCGTTCATCGCCAGGTCATGCCGCGCTATCCCGGACAGCAACAGGGTGGGCAAAATTTAACACAGTAATGACGGATAAGACAGCAAGGGCTGTGAAGGCAAGCAGTGGGCAAACACAAATCTTATATCGCTTTGCTTCACATGAAACGCCATAGAGTTGACATCAAAGTTGTCCATAAAAGGAGATAACAGCGAAATGGCCTTCATGCCGGCACGCCACAAGCCAGACCACCGTCACCATCTGACAACTGTAAGCCCTGTCCATCATCTCTGATCAATAAACATCCACACAAATACCTAACAGATGCTTTCACAAACCATATTTTCATTTTTATGACTAACTCTTCAATCATACAAGAATAGTGATCTGACTTCCTTCCAAACTAATCATTCACTAGCATGCACACTACATACCAGCAACTTTCTTGGACGACCTTCCAGCTGCTCTTTTAGTGATGTTTCTGTCCATGCCAATTGGTGTAGGGGAGCCATCCGGACAAAACATGGACATACGGACCGTCGCTCGCTTCTTCATCTTTCCTGGATGGAAATAATACCATTATATCACAACACTGGTGACCTACAAAATCAAAGCGATGATCTTACAAAAGAACAGGCTGCAAAAGCAGCACTTTCTTGTGTGTATGGTGCATATGGTGTCACATTTTTGCATACTTATGCAGCTTCTTGTTATGACAATGTGCAAGACCCATCAAAGGTCATTTGGTGTTGGAAACCATTGCATCTTCCACCATTCACAGCTGGGACTCAGACATAGACAAACTGTGCCTTGACACATATTTTTGAGACATTGGTACCTTTGCAGGCATAGGGATTGGAGCAGTTCATTTATAAGGTATATATACAATACTGAATACAGACAATGGTCAACTAAGCCACTTGGTTACTTCAGGCTGTTTCACTGGGGGTGATGCAACATGTCTACACTTGCTGTTCTATTTGCAACTTAAGTCCTTTCAAAAAAAGTCAGATGCATGTATACCATGTGCACCACATGCTGGCAAAAAATGCTGAAAATGGGAGATATATTAGCAGAAATTGACTCAGGATGCAAAAATGCAATATGCATCAAATGAAATTAATACACAACATATCGCTATTGCCTTATTACATGGAAACATGAAAGTATAACAGCTATGCTGTCACCTTCATGCTTCAGGCTAGGCCCCTGCATATCACGGTAACCAACAGTGAGAAGTAACCTGAGCCAAGCTACTGACAGGCAGGTGTGTCTCCAACCACAGCCAATGCTATTTTTGCATTAAGTTCTACCTGCAGCGGTGCATGTTTTTCCATTACCTGGCTGTCTTAAACCTGAATACCCCATTGTTACCCCAACAATACCCATGTCATCAAGGTGGAACACCCAAGGTGACACTACAAATAAGATATCTGATGGTCATATGAGAGGCCCTTAAATGAGCTAGATCACATGGAGAAATTCACATAATTTGGTCATGACTAAATCTTAAAAAGTTAAATTGCATCAACATAGTATGGCAAAAGCAACACAAAAATGAATGAATTCAATATTAAAAACTAAAAAAAGCATACAATGGTTAAAACTGATACAAAGAACCCTGAAAACATAAATTTCCATTAATGTGAAGAACAAAACTTTGCATGACACCTGCAGCCCATGAGAGTACCAATTTGCTATGAAAGCTAGAAAAAATTACATTAAGTTTATGTTCACATTTGCAGATGCAGCAACATATGATGGCCAAAAAGTTTTATTCAAAAAGCATATATTGCATGGAGAACAAACACAATTTACTTCATATGCCAATGCACTATCACCAATGCAACATCCAAAAACCAACTGTGCCAAATGGCACCAATTTGCATCACTCCATTTCAAACACAGTCACAGAATGCCTCATTCCTAAACTAAGGATCATCTCACACACTTTTTATAGATCAATACATAAATATTCACATGCATATCACATTGATATTCTGGAATAACCAGTAAAGGATCAGACCAAATCCCACCACACACCCAATGGCAAAAGCATCCTGTGATACACCACCATTGACAAGAACAGTCACAATCCTACATGCCACAAAATTGGCACACTCAGAAACTGATCTGATTGGCAGTGTCAACAGGCAGGCAGACTTTTGAGAAGTCATTTAACAGCTCATCAAATGCCAGCTCCAGCACTTGATATTCACTGAGACTTTGTAACCTTTCAGTGTTCGGCAATGAAAGAGCATAAAACTTCCATTTCAATGCAAATGTAAACCCAATCTCATCAATTAGTTATTTACCGATATCACAACTGTCAATTTTTTACAATCCTGCGTTAGCCTACACTTCTTTCTACCAGACAGCGTGAAGATAGGTGTAATAAGATCATCAGGCTTTTTTTGCTCAGGCCCATTAATCCTACACCTTTGTACAGAAAGGTAATCGGCTAGTTTACACCGTGCATTACCACGTCACTAACCAGCACACACCCCACTGCAGACCCAACAACCGTGCTTTCCATTCACACCGTCACTCTGTACGTAAGCGGCATCGGCGTCCCCGACAACGAACGAGCCGTCATGCGCAACAACTGCGTCGTTCAAAAGGCTACCGGATTTTGGGAAGCTACCATATACAAGGGCGGAGGTAATAGTAAAAATTACCCACTGCCCAAAAAAAATCGGTAGCCGACGACAAGTGCGGGCCGTGCTCACATGCATGGGCGTAGGAACAGGGGTCCAGGGGGCCATGGCCCCCAAGGGGGGCCATGGGGGGCAGTGGTGTTAACTGCCCTCCTCATTTTTCAGATTTAGGTTGTGTTTGGCTTACTGTTGCACTGCATTAAAGGTTTATGCCGATTTTCCTAGTTCACCAGCCATATTCCTCAAGATGCGTCACCTTTTTTGGTTGCTCATTGGCCACCATTTAGTGCTACACCCGCAGGGCCGACGCCGCGCGGCCTATGGAGGCCAAAACGCCGGACATCGAGGCTGACGTTGCTACGAGTTGCGAGCGCGAATGTTCAAACCATGTCACATAGTTTTTATCAGTGATCAATTCCGACTGGATCTTGAACATTTTAAGACGAACATGGATTAGCTATGCTAATACAAATTTGGAACCACCATCTCACCTACAGTCTACGTTCAGGGAGTTCTCAGTATCTCTGAAGAACACAACAAACGTGAAACCGGAGTCTATGTGACAATTATTGGACCACCTGCGGCGATCAGGGATGTTGTTGCGTCAGTGAGGGTTTCTGTGCTGATACGGGGCGAACTGCGTGGCTCAGGAGATTACCCCTGTCAGGATAAATAAAAAAATAACATACAGCTGCTCTTGGTGGAACGAAGAGTGCAAAGACGCCATTCGAAATCGTAAAAGGCCACTTAACGGATTTAGACGGAGTCGACGGACTGTTCATCTAATGGAATACAAACAAGCTAAAGCAAAGGCCAGGTAGGTTATTCGTAACGCCAGAAGGAGCTCGTAGGAAATCGAATACAAACAAGCATTTCTCACGGAAAGACAGCCAGGAAATCCAACCCCAACAGAACGCAGAATTTTATTTCGCATATTGCCAACCTGAACATCCAGAGCGGCAGCGGGCGGCAGGCAAGAGCAATGTCGCTGTCCCACCGCTGCTGAACCTGCGACGGCACCGCCGGCCCTGCGTCGCACAGATCGGCAGCGACACACCCGTGCCGCCCGCGGGCGCGCTGAGGCACCAGACCACATGTGGGATGCTATCTCCTGCGCTTCTGTTCTGTCGCTCGCTGTGAACGCTTGCAGCGTATGGTAAGGTGTTGGGATGTGCCGCACCGAGCGCTGTGCCTTTGCCTGGGCCTGGGCCCGTCTCTGGCCGCGCCTGCGTGTGCGCCGCTGCAGTCAGTGGTGATCATGTCTCAAGGGAATTGTGATAAGAACTGTGGGGTGTGAATAGTAATATACAGACCGTGAAAACGGCGAAGGAGTCGGGAGGGGAACATGCAAGTACGGTAAAACAACAGTGTGCATGTTGTATGTTATATAGCGTGGACTATGGCGTTTAGAGTGGGATTTGGAGATTTGCAGTGTAATTGGGGAACACAAAACAGTCTGTCTGGCATTATATACAAAAATACCGAGTGGAGGTGACATACCATTCAATAGATAGGGCCATAAGGTGGGAACGCCAAAATTTTAACGCTGGGTTGGACATGGAAGAACTATGCTACATGCGAAATGGTGCAATAGTAAAAGTGCATGGGTTTTCCGGGCACGCATCATGGAATGAGAGGATAAAAACTAAAATGCCTAGACCAAGACCGTGACGAGAATTTGCACAGGAGTGGGCTGGCTCGGGGCATAGGAACATCTCCAGTTTAGAGGGCCGGTCCCGACTAATAAGGAAAATGACGTGGCTACAAATTTTCACTAACGTAGTTTTGACACGCGCCCGGATGGCCGGTTAGTTACCGTTCGCTGGAGTGGTAGGGTCAATTTAGCCCCCTGAGATCTGAGAAGCTAAGAGAGCTAGAGACACCAAATTTGCAGGGTGTATTGGCCTGTACGTGAACTCATCTTTGTTAAGTTTTGAGGTTCCTAGGTCATGATTTTGGGTCAAATAAGGTTAACAAGGTCAAACTCCAGATTGTGTTTAAAGTTTCCCAGACCTTCTCATGCAAACACCGTGAACCTAGATACTTGTTCTAAGCAACGAGACCCTGGTGGTCATTTAAGTTCAGTGACCTTGTGTGACCCTTTAAAGGTCATGTTGCCCAAAATCATACAAGACTGCTTTGATTTTTGCATTTGAATAGGCGCCAAGGATTGCGCTAGGCAGAATATCCCCAAAAACAAAATGTTGATCTGGTTTAGTTTAGGTCAGTGACATTCTGATCTTTAAAGTCTGTGGAATATCATAATGCGGTTTCTGCCATTATAAAACTCAAAATGAACACTAGAATCTATCTCACACAGCAAGTTCTAGAATATCAAAACAAGTCGGGTTTGACCTTGGTCTGACCCTCATACCCAATTCTACGTCAACAAAATTTGTTCATTATTTGTTGTGTTGCCTGGGGAAACTATCACGGAGATGAATGACTTCGTCTAACACCTTGTTGTTGCATCAAATTAAAAGACTTCCTGCGAATTGTTTTCGCTCAATTCATGGCCTGACTTTGACCTGTCATATATAAGTGGCCTTACAAGATACATCTGAATGCTTTATATCGCATAATTCACTATTCCATTGTTTACAGCCATGAAAAACTTGGTGCAAAATAATTTCTGAAAAACCTGGGGGGGGGGGGGAAGGGCAGGGCTCCAACTGACTCTTCCCACCCGAGCACGTGTTAACACACACTCGGGTCGAGGGGGCAAATTGACCCTCCCCCGAAGATTTTTTGAGAATGGTTTCCGAAAGACGCGGCGCAGCCGCGCCAAATTTTGTATAGCTGTGGACAATTGAATAGTGAATCGTTTGGCATTAAACATCTAGAATTCCGTTGTAAGGTCGCTGACCTATGGCAGGTCAAAGTTAGGTCATGGTTTCATCGAAGGCAATTTCTAGGGAATTCTTCGATCTGATCCAACAACGAAGTATTAGACGAAGCCATACATCTCTGAGATGCTTTCCTAGGCGACACAACGGTTGAATGAGTAAATGAAATTGACCTAAGGTCAGGTACAAAGGTCACACCAAGGTCAAAACCAACCTGTTTTGTTACACTAGGGCTTGCTGTATGGGATAGTTTCTGGTGCTCATTTCGAGTTTATTGTTAGCAGGAGCCGCATCATTCATCTTCCATGGACTTCTTAGAGGTCAGAAAAGGTCATTGGCCTAAAATGAACCAGGTCAGCATTTTGTTTCAGGAACATACTGCCTAGCGTCTTTGTCGCGTAATCAAATGCAAAACTCAAAGTAATCTTGTATGGTTTTGGTCACCTTGACCTTCAAAAGGACAAACAAGATCACTGACCTTAAGTGAGCATGTGAACTTTTGCTTAGAAACGGTCGCCTAGATTCTGGGGGCACTTTGGAGACCAACCTGGAACTTTACCTTGTTTTACCTTTTTTGACCCGAAGGTCATGCCCTAGGAACCTGAAACTTTGCTCTGAGTGAATTCAAGGTCAACTCGCTCTGTAAGTTTGTTGTCTCTAGCTTTCTTTGTTCCCGAGATTTCAAGGGGGTCAATTTGGCCCCCGCCCCCCCCCCCCCCTCCCCCGAGCAAAGGGTGCTAGGTGGCCACCCGGGCGCGCGTTTTTTATTTGATTTGATTTGAAATTTTGACACATGTAAGTTCACGTATAGGTTAACACATTCCGTGAAATTAGTGCCTCCCGCCTGCTCAGCTTTCGAGAACTCAGTGATGGAAGAGGGGGGGGGGGGCAAAATTGACCTCGACCCGAGCGTAGGGTATTCAATCGACCACCCGGACGCATAATAAAATACAACGTGGCCGGGTGTGGGTTTTTACCCAAATTTTCGGAATTCAAGAGACTGTTATGTCTTCCTACATTATGTGATGCCCGCGAACAAATGTAAAATTGAACAAGTTTCATCACTGCTATTAAAATCCTCGCCAAAGGTGTCACTTTTTGCAGCCGGTTGACGGGCTCAGCCGAAAATGTTGACTTAGCTTACCACCAAAGTCTAATTTCTCCCCAGATTTCGGCCATTTGAATATGCGTCCTCAATGTCAAGACTGCTTTTTGTGAAAAACTTAA
>NW_023596420.1:6168235-6183156 GCF_011947565.3 Pollicipes pollicipes
CACGTGATCTCTGAACAGCGTGGAATTGTGCACAGCGTGCACTGTATTCTTGCCGTGGTTGTACTTCCAGTGATACAGCCGACGGTGATCCTGAGGCCTCACATGCTCTGTGGCCGCTGGCTCTCCCTGTGAGGTCATCGCGGTTCCTACCACGCCTCTCCAGACTACCATCGCGGTTCCTCCCACCTCTCCAGACTACCATCGCGGTTCCTCGCGGTTCCAGACTACCATCGCCCATCGCCACTGCTACAGCTACCAGTACGTCGTCCGGTGTAACGACGCTCACTGCTTGCGTTGGACCCTACGTTACCAGCCTATGATGGAGCTTTTGTCGACGGGGTTTCCAAGGTGCCCTCTCGCCTCACTGTTCCACGCTCAGGGCAGGGCGGCCGCTGCGCACCAGCAGACAATATGGTTCGGAAGCTGAATGTACTGCGCTCGGCATGTGTGTATGCGGTCCGGGGCTTCTGCTCGAAACGCTCTGACAGATAACGAGTCCATTATCTGGGGCGATCAGCTAGCCTTCAGCTCTCATACAGCGGGCGTAAGATGTGGATGTCTTCTTGTGACGAGTTTCAGGATGATTGTTAGCTAAATATTCAATGGCAGTCTCTAGTGCATTCATTTCATTACGATGCACCAATTAACACTAACAGTTCCTAACGGGCGGTCAATCGCCCTGCTGAGGATGGTCATGCTTCGCTTGAAATAGGAAATGATCTACTCTCAGTGCGTCTCCATGAAGTCGGGAGCTTGTATCTCCCATGTGTGATTGGACCGAACTTCTAGGACAAGTTCCTGGCGTTGTCACTTTAAGAACAGGCCCCTAGCTTCTGCTCCAGAAAACTCGTTTTGGATCTTTCCAGTCAACCCTAAACACACCTGGGTTAGAAGCTACGCTCCCACGCGTCGGTCGTGGTAAATCCCAGATGCCGCGAGCGTATCTCTTCGGCACAGCGCCGCCCCTCGCCGAACACCGGTCCGTGATCTGGAAATCGATCACAGTGCAGGGCCACTTAATTCTGCCTCGGAGATCCAGTCACTGGCTGCCCGCAGGTTCCGAGAAATCAGTTTACACTGACGGCGCAGAACTGCCTACCTCTGAACGGCACAGAGGTGTGTATCTAACTCTGAACGGCGCAGAGTATCTAACTCTGAACAGCGCAGAGTTATCTGCCTCTGAGAGGCGCAGAAATATCTACCTCTGAACGCGCGCAGAGTTATCTAACTCTGAACGGCGCAGTTATCTACCTCTGAACAGCGCAGAGTTATCTGCCTCTGAGCGGCGCAGAATTATCTACCTCTGAACGGTGCAGAGTTATTACTCTGAACGGCGCAGATCTATCTACCTGTTTCAAGAGGTCAAACTTGGTCGCCAATAACAAGGTTTGGCTTGGCTCGACCTTGGTGGCCCGATCTTACAAAAGCAGCATGGAACAATGGTAATGTTCTTCAAAGAACAATTAAGAAAAGTCGATGGCAAGCATATGAATTGCATTTCCTGCAAAAATGAGCGTTCTTTATCACTTTGTCAAAAACCAGAAGACCTAAAAGTATAAATTTCGACAAGTGTGAAATAGATTCCAACGCAGCATGTGAGCATTTCAGCATCATGGTCAAAACGGTTCAGAAGATATTACGGAAATCCTCGTGATGGGATGCTTCTGAGACATCCCCGTGAGGTGAAGGGTGCTTCTGAGGCACCCTGCGTAGCGCAGGGATGCTTCAGAGGCACTAGCATAGGGTAAAGGGTGCTTCTGTGGCTTCTGAGGCACCCGTGTAGGGCGAGGGGTGCTTGAGGCGTGCTGCGTGGGGTGAAGGGGTGGTTCTCAGGCACCCCTCGGAAGGTGAGGGTTAATCTGCTCCTGTAGTTTCAGCAGTCAATAACGGCGTAACCAGCTCCGCTACCTGCCCGGCCGAGACCACCGTCTGACCTCAGTTCTGACGACAGCGGAAACCCAGCATCAGAAGGAACCTCCGTCTATCAATGTACAGCTGCGTGATCTCAGTAGTGAGTAAATGTCTGCTTCCAATGCTCCGCTGGACGAAGACGAGATATGCCCTCAGGGCTGGATTACCGGACCGAGTGGGTCTGTTTGGAGGCGAACTACGCCCGTGAACTCAACGTCCCGGGCGCTGGTCGGCACCGTGCTAATCCCGCGGCGGGGCGATCACTTCCTGGCTGCCGTCATCCCCTGGGAAGGAGCCGCCCTGGAAGACGCTGCCTGGGCCACGCTTGGATCGTATAACCCCTGCCTATATCAGCATACGCGCTACCTAACTGTGTCGTTGAGGTGGAAGCGCTCTTTTCTTCTGTCTAATTTCTTTTGGAAGTGATGTCTTGGTCAAGTATGTGTAACAGCTGCACCGCTTGTCTTCCTCAATTGCAGGGCCAGATTGGGACACGCGTGTATTACATAGCTGACGATGATACCCGCTCTTCCCAAAGAGCTGGTGCGCGCAGCGGGACAAACCGCGGCACGACAGCGGACCCAAGCGCGTTACACCTCTCGCCAACAGGTGATGTCCTCCGTCCTTCTCCGCCTCCACACACGCAGCACCCACCCCAGGAAATCCAAACTGGGGGATGGTGGAGAGTAAGCATCCTCATAGCGCATACGTGCGCACGCACGAGAGGGGGAACACCAACCCGTCGTAGCGTCCACATATTTGACCCAGCTGATGATGGAAGCGCGGGCGGGTTCTACTTCGCAGGAGTAAGCCTGGGCCAGGCACGCTGAGACCCAGTTATGTATCAGCTAGTGGCACAACTGGGAGCTGGAGTCTTGAACATCGGCCGAGGAAGACTCGAACATGAACCAGCTGTGTACACCGGATGAAGTTGCTTCAATCCCGCTTTTGATCACCTGTGCCCGTTAGTACCCCTGTGTGACATTCTTAGATGTCCTTTGGTTCCATGAATGCACAGAGTGTTTTCTTGCCAGTCAAACCACCCGAAACGACATGAGAGATGGAAAAGAGTCAGGGAAAGTGTACCAGAACCCCGATCCGCGTGGAACGGATGTTGGTAGATGGCCTTTAAAAGCATGACAAAGCTCAACATACGAAACCATGCGTCGGTCAGAGGCATGACGGGCACCCGAACGATGCGAATTGAGTGCCAGGCGTCACACATGAAGCTTGTACAAATGACCCGCAACTTCGTCTCAGGGTGTCTTTCTGGCTTGCTTGCATACAGGAACCTAATAGCCTACAACGAAACAAAACTACAATCATTGATGCCTAAGATGTCTAGAATAGGAACATACACCTTACACAGATCAAAACATAGCTGACATTTTGGTGCCCCAACTATCGACAACAAAACATGCACCGACACACAACCGTATGCCGTTGCAATGTAACACTGCTAGAGCGTACTATAATGACGAGATGATCTGGGCATTATTTGGTCACATCGAGTGGTGACGATGATAACATTGACTGTCAGAGCTGTCAGTGAACGTTCAACCACAACGACACATTTAAACAGTTCCGAATGATGATTCACATTTCCTTGGGCCCACTCCTGCAATTGCTTAAGACAAAACCTGTCTTTCAGAATGGTTAAGTGAAGCATACTAGGAATGCATGATTATAAACAACATTCGAACATCACACGCATTTTGAAAATGTAACATCTATGCCTGGGTGTTTAGCGTGATTTGGCTGTTTGATTGATTTCCCTTTCGGCCAGTCAGTCATTTGAGGGCCACGAAGTGGAGAAGGGTGGATAACGTGGGTCGAAGTGCACCTGGGGACCCCGTCCGTCGGCACTCGAACTGGTGCAGGGATCCGTCCGTCGACACTCGACTCGTGACAGGACCGTCCGCCGTCGACACTCCACTCGCACAGGGACCAGTCCGTCGACGCTTCCGCTCGCGCAGGGACCGTCTGCGTTGCAAACTACCCCCTCCCTTTACGTCTCTCTCCAGAAACCCCACGTATATGCGCTCGGTGCTCGGACGGAGGCCCGTCAGGAGACACTTCGGCCCGCCCGCTCATGGCTGGTGCGTTTTCAATGCCGGCGCAGCACGGCTCAAGCGCGGTGTGACGCCAGTCAGTTTGAAGGAAAGCTCATGCTGATTGTTGTACTAATTTGTTTTTCTTCTACATTTAAACATAAGCCAAACGAATCCAAACATGCTCAGACCGAAGACCGGCATATAACACCCAGAGGAAATCGCATGATCTCATCCGCAAACCCGCCTCCTCACTGCCAATCTATCGACCACAACTAAGCACTTTGAGTCAGTAACGGTTGGCGTGGGAGGTCAGCAGCGCCTCGTTGGGGAGCGCTGTCCTGTGGGAGCTGGGTGGGTGCTTCTGAGAACGCTTTGTTGACGGGCATCACGTGCAGGCTGGTCCGCTGAGTGAAGCCCACACTCTCCGAGCCGGTCACGTTCACTGCAAACAGGGCCAGCCGTGAGAACGGGCGGCGCGTGGGCTCCGCCACACGGAGAGCGCACGGTCGCCGTGACTGGGAGGGTGGGACGGCCATCATATGGGGTGGTAGGCGCAAGAGCGGGTGGGGCAAGCGGGCATGCGCCGTCTACACTTCACGAAACTTAACTATCTCTGTGACCATGCTGACCGAGAAGAAGACTCCCCTTCCCGGCCCCTGTGCTGAGTCACGTTAGCATACTCTTTTGACTGAACAAACTGACCGAAACGTATGCTTGGAGCAAAAACGTGCTACAGCCACAGGTCTGGGGGAGAGACCATGCGGCGCCCGCTACCGACTCCATGATCTACTGACCGCGATATATTGCACATGGCCGCTTGTTGCTTATGAAATTTTCGCCATTTTCCCGGTAGCTTTAATAACACGATTGCCCAAGAACGAAAGCGTCCATATTTTCCGGTCCCGAAACGACGAGCGCCCAGGCAGCGATAATGGAAACTGCGCTACGTTCGTGGAAAGACTGCGCTTCTTACCAGGGTCGCGGCAAGCGGAGCTTGCTACGGCACGGCTTCCACGTTCAGCCCATTAGGGAACCGGCACCACCCCACACATCCCATCACGCGCACCTTAGCAAAACGCGCTGGCGAGCACTCTGTAGCGGGAGGGCGTCACGGCACCTCCACTGCACTGGGTCGTGTGCCCAGGTTGTGTCAACGCAACGCTGATGACCTCATAGATCTCGCATAAATGACTCAGAGTTGAATCACTGATACAACGATAAATGTGTACCCCCCCCCCCCCCCCCCCCCCCCGTCCTCCTCCAGGTGGTTATTAACACTTGTTTTCCGGCTAGCTAATAGGGGTGTATTTCGATTTTGAGCAACCATCTTTCAAAAGACACTCACAGACATCACGTTAAAGACTACAGGTGACAGTGGTCCGAACCAACTGTGAGGCGGGGGGGGGGGGGGGGCTCACACCTGCGCGCTGCCCCCGCCCGCTGATGACGTACCGGACTCACGGCGATGCTGGACGCAGATGCTGTACCTCGCTGTCGCTGTCTTCATCCGGCTGTAGAACTTGGTGGTGGTGAAGGTGTAAAGGAACGGGTTGACCGCTGAGTTAATCGGCAGCACAAACACCGCGATCCAAGCGTGCAGCTCCACTGAAAGGACGGCAAAACGTCGCAGACCGCCATCCTCTTTCCACACGCCACAACAGCCTGCACTGAACAGTCGAACGCATTGGGAAAAATGGCGAGCGCGATCCTTGAACTCTCATCAGGAGAACAGCTCACCGCTCCGTGTCCGGGGCTGACCTGTGTACGTTTGTTAAGGAGCGGTTGGCCAAGTTTCTTCAATTGTCTTTTTTCTGGGCTATTATCCCGTATGTATTTGCGCGGCATGGAAGGATATTTCACCTCAAATTTAATTACTTCTGTATCCATCTGCTTGAGGACTTGTAACTCGGATCCTAGCTCTGTGCAGCTTACAAATCGTTTGCGCCAGAGCACGAAGCGGAGTGGACCAATCCGGCGGCTACTAACATCAGATTCAGTCCAGCGGATCGGATGTGTTCCGGATGGTCAACTTTGCTCAGAATACGGATTTAGCGGATTCGCGATGGCGTTGTCATGAATTTTCGGTTCCTAGTTAACTTCCAATGACGTTTCAAAACACGACAACATCTGAGCTGAAATTATCTTTTTGCATTGACATCATGTTAACGTAGAAAGAAAAATCCTCTTGGCAACAATCGAGGCCGCGCTGGCAGCTTCTCAGAGGTGGAAACGTTCAGGGGGCTGCTATTACGACCTTCAGAGTTAAGCTCCAAAAGTCTTAGAACATTTGACTGGGTGGAGTACTCGTGGCGAGTTATGCAGTAATAGCACATGGGGAGAGAAAATCAGATTGCTATAAGATGGAAGCCTAAGCAGAGGTAAAGTGATTTGAAAGAACAGGACTATATAGGTGAATTGACATCCACTAACACCATTCAAAACACACCCAACCCTCCGCTCCGCCTCCGTTCGCCCACAGCCACGCATGAGAGAGACTTGCTCCTAACGTACTTCAATATATATTATTATATATATATATATATATATATATATATATATTATAAATATATATATTATATATATATAAGATATAAGTATAGTAATATATAAGTAACAACAATATATATATACGCATATTTACACCAACACGTATCTATATTTATTTATATATACCATTTGTATTCTTCTTACACACTTGCATTGGATGGCTTTAGTGAGAAAGTTTCGAATACAAGCAGCCATACCTAATATAACACTATAACTATATATACATACATAATTATATATATATATATATATATATATAATATATATATGCAATAAGCATGCATACATACATCGTACACGAAAGTTTTCCTGGCGTTACCTGGCTTTACTGACCTTTGGGGCTTATTTTGAGTTAATACATCCCGTTGGGTCAGCCTTAGAGCAATTTCTCCCCTTCGGATTGAATCCGGATCAGGATCAGCGTTGGATCAGGATCCTCTCTGACCCAATGCGAATTTGATTGGATTCAAGTGTATTTATTAGACAACGTTCAGTTCGTATTCACCTCGTATGTACGTACGGTCGCACGTGGGCCCCGAACTGTAACGCTATGGACGATAATATACGCAAGAAAGATCATGATCCCCCTGGTTTTCCAGACGATCAGCTCCAAATTCGTATGCTGAAACTTGCCAACCTTTAATTTTCTGGAGGCACCTGTTCCACGAATTATTCAGCAAACATTGGTCAAATTTTCCATTTTCCATAGCCGTCGTCTGAAGCTGTGCTAACGGTCACTCATGACCACTCGGGACCTTGATCACTGTCGGTCGGCGACCATCAGTACAAGACCTCTGAACAAACAACAGAACAACGACGCAATCTGCTGCTACTGTCCCATAATTTCTGCCGCCGATTGCAGCAAATACCGCACCCGCCTTGCCACTGACCCTCCTTCAGCGAATCAGATCGGCCGCAACTTGCAATCTGCACAGCAATATGTACCGAACGCGTCATCTCCCCGGCGGGCCGTTGTGCATCAGCCGAACCAGGACGGAGGCACGCGCCTAATCCTCGGGGAAATCAAAGCCACAGACGTTCAAACTCTATCCGAACTCGAGCACAATGACAGCCACGAGACTGCGCAACCGTATGTGCTCTGAAATCGCATCGCCTTAATTGTATCACATCGCGCGCAATGCGCGTGGCTTTTGGCTCGTTGTTGCACTGCGTGATCCGCACTGCGTATGTGTTTTTTTTTTACCTTAACAAGCGCTCGGGTGGGGGTCGAAGTGACCCCCTCGAAGGGTTTTCCAGAATGGTTTCCGAACGGCGCGGCGCAGCCGCGCCACCTTTTGCATAGCTATAGACAACTAAATAGCAGATCGTTTGGCATAACAAATTGAGATGTGCCTTGTAAGGTCGCTGACCCATGACAGGTCAAAATCAGGCCATGGTTTCAGCGATGGCAATTTCTAGGGAATCGTTAAATCTGATCCAACAACGGCGTGTTAGACGAAGGCATACATCCCTGAGATGCTTTCTTAGGCAACACAAATATTGAATGAGCAGAACCTGTTGACCTAAGGTCAGGTATGAACGCCCAACCAAGGTCGAAACCAACCTGTTTCATTACTTTACGGCTTGCTGTATGAGATAGTTTCTGGTGCCCATCTCAAATTTATTGATCGCAGGAACCGTATTATACATATTTCATAGACTTCTTAATGGTCAGAATAGGTCATTAACCTAAAATGCCGCAGGTGAGCACTTTGTTTTAGGAACATACTGCCTAGCGTAATCTCCGTCGCTTAGTCAAATGCAAAACTCAAAGTAATCTTATATGGTTTTGGTCTCCTTGACCTTCAAAATGTCAAACATGGTCACTGACCTTTAAAGAGCATGTGGCCTTTTACTTAAAAACGGTTACCTAGGTTCTGGGGGCACTCTGGAGACCAACCTGGAACTTGACATTGTTTTACCTTTTTTGACCTGAAGGTCATGACCTAGGAACCTGACACTTTGACATAAGTGAGCTGATGTACAGGTCAGGACACCCTATAAATTTGGTGCCTCTAGCTTTCTCAGTTTCCGAGATCTCTGAGGGGGGGGGGTAAGTTGACCCCCACCTGAGCGAAGGGTATCTAGCCGGCCACCCGGGCGCTTGTTAACTTGTGGTCACTGCTGTCCGATCGTCTGCATCACAGGCATCTGCATGCTGGCGGCTGTCAGGCCGTTTTTGATTGCTTGAGGCTTGCCGCAGGTTACTATGGAGCTAAGAGAATAGAGGCGTGCAAAAACAAGCACAGCTGACGACGAGTCTGGTAAACCGTTAATCGGTTGATTAATGGCCTACCGGTGTTAATCCTCTTTGTTAATGGATGAACATTCTCACTGATATAAAAAAACAATTAAGGTCCGATTAACTTTTGTGAACTTTCTGCCCGAAAGCTTGGAGACCGAAGGCCTTTAAAAAAAAAAATTATCAAGTTTGTGGAGTCAACCTTCGCAAAAGCGGCGGGTGGGGCGTTTTAGATTATGCACGATCCGAGAGTTTAGGGTTCGAGGTTTTGGGTAAATGATGGTGGATGCTGACAAAGTTAATTTTGCACGTTTGGGAGCGGGCTGGGACTCTCTCCCCTGAAACCACCTGGCCGATGTCCTGGATACGTCACCTGAGCCAATTTGATCTCAATGAAATAAGTTCATGATAATTGACGAAAAGAGGGCTCAAGTTTAGTTGAAACTTTGGGCGTATAAATGTTTATCAGCTTCAAGTACTGTCATCAAAGTCTGATGTGGCTGATTCTCACTCCATGTTGTGCCAGACGAACGCAGTCTTTTCTAACGATATCCATTATCTTTTTGCTTTATTGTATGTTCAGGGGTGGTTAAAGTGCACTTTTTGTCGCCGACCAAATTTTTGGAGGAAAAATTCTTGCCAGTAGCGTAATGCAATATCATATGGAGAAATGGTAATTAAGTCCATGCCCACCAGCGTCGTCAGTAATCAGCCGATCACCGAAGGTCTCTTTCATCACCACAATTTTCAGTATCATGCACAGGACCGAAACGTTCAATCATGCACTGCTCAACAGATGCCAGGATAAGTCTTGCTGCTAGAAAAGCGGACGTCCCTGTCCTAGACTAATGAGATAGCCCAATCACAATAGGAGTTTTCCTCCACCCCCGGGACTTGCCGGGGCCTCACGTTTAAACTCGATCTACGGCTGGATCTGCTTTCCTCGACCGCAAAAACGAAACAACGAAGGACCTCGATAGCCAGGGCGGCAGGAAACATGGCGGATTTCGAACCAGTGGCAAGCTACACTGGGAATGACTTCGAAGATGGGGACCCTCACGAGGCCATGTCCGCTTCTGAAAATCACGTGTGCGCTTCGGGCCCCATCGTGCTGGTCGCTTGTGACTGCTTCAGTAAGCCAACAGCCTTCCCAGTGTCTTGAAAAGGCAGTTTGGATAATCACAGGTAAATTTCTACCTTGACCGTATCATCCCAACGACTTACCCTGAACTGCCAATGCCTCTCGTTATTGAGGACAGGATGATGAATCGTGGCACCGCTAATTAGGTAAGCAAGGTAAAAAATCCATCTCTAGGCAAGTATTCATGATAGTACAATGTGAATGACACTTGCAAAATTGCTGTGCGTTGAAAGCCACCGCCCATCTCATATCAACCGCATCGCAACGATTTTAACATGCCCTTGCGGTCAGATGAATACCTATATCTATATTTTTCAGTATTTCGTACTGAGTATAATACTTATATAATCATAATAATGATAATGATAATACGTAAATATGCTACTAATAATACTACTAATAATCCTGTCTAGGTCGGGCCACTGAGGGCCGGCTGTTAAAAACAGCGAACCGGCCGACCGGCCGGGCCGTAGGAAGTACACTGATGTGTCGCCGACCTGTCACCGAGTCGGCCGACCATTCAACACTCGTACGATATTTTTGTCGCCGACCTGTCACCGAGTCGGCCGACCATCCAACACTCATACGGTATTTTGTCGCCGGGCTGGAACGAAACCTAGAAGAGATCCAATGGCGCCGTGAAGTACGGTAAAAAGTCTACGGAAACGTTTGCTGGTGTTGTGTGACGAAATTGTATTAACATGGAGGCATAACACCTATGTATGGAGACCATCATGTTGTGTTTTCCCTAGTGTGCTGCATTAGTTCGTCTTGACCGTCATCAAAATTTGCTGTCCAAAAACATTTTGGCACATAGCTTCGAGTGAACACATACACTTTTGTCGCCGACCTAATCCTCCAAGAAAGCAGGTTTTGCAACCCACGTGTATGTTCTCAAACTTCTCTTTTCTCACCATGGCTGGTAGCACAGGTGCTTGGCTTTGGAGCACGGGGATGCGTTTAAGTGACCTTGGTCAGCTCCGTACCCCGGGACTGCTCAGTTTATCTTCCAAACCGGTGGCGCATTCTGGTCCTAACTAAGTATCTTAAAACCCTTAACTGTTGCAATCTTTACCTTCAATTGGCGATGCAAACAAACATGATTTTCTAGTAGGAGAAAAGCATTCGAACTATTATGAGAGCTTAAAAGACAGACGAATTTATCATGATAGCACTTCTAGACATGACCAACGCAAAAAGTTAAAAAGCATTGCAGAGGCGGAAACCCATATTATAAATGTCGGTCATGCTATGGCATTATGCCATAGCAGTGCGGGCACCCTGAGCGAGACGAGCAGGGCAGTTGCCAGCTGCCAGTGGGGCCAGCTGTACAGCTGCCGACACGGAGCCCAGGACACCATACTGGCGACTGCATGCGTCTGATCGGATACTGGCGGCTCGTGGTATGCATCCAAGGTTTTGGGTGCGTATTTTACCACGCATCTATTTCGCTAGTTGAATTTAATCTATGCTACGCCTGTTCATAGCTCAATTTTTAGTGTATTATTGTCACCACAGACGGCACGGGAACTGCATGTGGAATATAGACGTTGTCCGGAATATCCTCCAGACATTCAGTTCAGCGTGGAGGATGCTGGAGTCACCACGATAGGAAAGCTGTCCAAGAAGTGATGGAATAAGTGAGCGTAATGTGGAGTTTATGCTTTCGGATTGAACAGCTTCAACGGATTCGGATCTGGCGAATTCACGAGTCCTGAAAACTGGGGTCCGAATCCTGAAGATAAGGCCTCGACCAAGTATGCAGGTTGTGCTATTCACTGTACGCAAAAAACGAGACTACAAACCGCCAAAGACCCGGAAAACATAGGTTTATGGGGAAGGGGATGCTCGAGTCTACAGGGATTTCAAATAATTTAACATTAAGTTATCTCAGAAACTAAGAGGGCTTAAGACACCAAAGTTACAAGGTGCCTTGGCCTGTACGTGAACCTCACTTTGGTCAAAGTTCGAGGTTCCTAGATCATGACTGTTGCGGCAAATAACGTCACACAATGTCAACTCCAAGTTGGTCTTTAAAGTGTCCCCAGAACCTAGTTCCCCGTTCTAAGCAAAAGGCCACATGCTCATTTAAGTTGAATGACCTTGTTTACTTTTTGAAGGTCATGCTGAACAGAATTATGTAAGATTGCTTTGAGTGCTGCATTTGAATAAGCGACAAAAATAACGGTAGGCGGTACGTTCCTAAAAACAAAATCTTGACCTGGATCATTTGTCAGTGATCTATCATTATATTTCAGAAGTCCACGGAAGATGTGTAATACGGTTCCTGTTGTTAATCAATTAGAAATGACCACCAGAAACTACCCCATACAGCAAGCCCTGTAGTGATAAAACAGGTTGGCTTTGACCTTGGTCTGGCCTTCATACCGGGCCCTTGGTCAAAAGAGCCTGGTCATTCAATTGTTGTGTTGCCTAATTAAGTGTGTCAGAGACGTATGGCTTCGTCTAACAACCCGTTGTTCCACCAGATTGTGAATGATTCCCAATAAATTGACTTCGGTGAATCCTAGCCTGACTTTGACCTGCCGTAGGTCAGCGACATTACAAGGTACATCTAATTGTTTTGTCACATGATCCACTTTTCAATTGTCCACAGATATACAAAATTTGGTGCGGCTACGCCGCGGTTCGAAAGTCATTCAAGAAACACCCGGGGGAGAGGAGGGGGGGGGGGATAATTGACAGCCAAGGTTTTTCCAGAATGATTTCCGCACAGCGCGGAATAGTCGCGTCAAACTTTGCATAGCTGTAGATAATAACACAGCGGAGCTTTTGATGAAAGCCTTTAGATTAACATTGTAAGTTCGCTGATCTTCAGCAGGTCAAAGTCAGGCCATGGCTGTCAGCGAAGGGCATTTCTTGGTGATGGGCATTTATTGCATCATCGCTTACAGTGATGCAACAGCAGAGTGTCAGACAAAGCCTGACTGAGATAGCCTCTTATATCTGAGATATCTGATATCTGATATCTGATTTATCTGAGATAGCTTCTTAGGCAATACACCCCATTTAGATTTAGAATTACAAGCAATCTCATTGACCTTGGGTTAGGTATGAAGGTCACAATGAGGGTCAAAACTACCTACTTTTTCCACGAGAGTTTGTTTTTGGGGCAGTTTTCTGGTGCTCATTCCTAATTTATTTATGACAGGGACCGCAGCAGACGCGTTTCAGTGATTTTTTTCAAGCCAGAGCAGGTCATTAAACTAAAACGACCCATGTTAACATTTCGTTTATAGGCACATACCGCCTAGTGTAATCCTAACGCTTATTCGAATGAAAAATAGAAATCTCGCAAGCATTTGTTTACCTTGACCTTTATAAATGTCAAAATGGGTCATTGACTCATTAACCAATTGATAAAAAAGGCGTCAAGCTTCACGGTGGTTGCATAAGAAGTTCTTTAGAGCACCTGGATACCACGCTGGAGTGATCTTCGTTTGACCCTATTTGACTCCGAGGCCATAACATAGGAACCTAACATTTTGACGCAATTCAGTTCATGTACAGATTCATCTATCCCTGTGAATTTGGTGTCTCTAACTATCCTAGCCTTTGAGATGTAGGATAGTAGAGGCACCAGGGAGGGTATTCAGCCGGCCACCTGAGCGCGCGTCAAATCCCACCATGGATGACTGTTACGCCGTCGGCTGGCGTCGTTGAACACAGACACCAACTCCTCCGCCACGAGCAGTCGCAGAAGGAGCCGGGATCACGCTATCAGAATCAGCTGTGTCAGGAAATCGGTGCCATCAGTTCGTTCAAGCGGCGCACATTTCATCTGTAATTGAACGATATTTCATCTGACCTGCTTTACCGCCTGTGTACCTGGCGCCAACGCCCAGCAGCTACGTAATGAATATGCTGCACATCTTGACGCAGTATCCTGCCAGTCGTTGGTTGTTCCACTGTGTCGCAGTGTCGGTATCATCGATAAGAGAAATGTCATTTGTGATTTCTGACCGATATCGATTTTTGATCAACCTCGTTTGACCCCAAGCTTCTTGCACCTATGGGTACCGGAACTAAGCATCTAATACATCATCCCACGAAGATTACAGTGGCCATTCCGCGGCGCTGCTGGGAGCCACTCGAGCGGGGTCAGCAGATGTCCCCCCCCCCCTTTCCCATCCTCTCCTACAGAACCTGGCATTGTCACTGCGTCAAAGGTTCTAGGGCCGTAATCAAATCTCGTGTTTAATCTCACCACATTGTTTCCTAATTTGGGTGGCAATAACAAAGGATGGTATCTGCGTTTCCTAACCATGTTAATCAATTACTCGCACTCTAACCACGTTTTACTAATCTATCAATGCATACCTATCCGCGGGAACTAATTCGAATGGCGGACATTAATCGCATCAACATTTAATAGCCTCAATGGGTTAAATTCACCGCAGTTCATATATTAGCCCATAGGTTCGACCATGCTGGATAGGACCATTTCATAAGGTCTAGTTTAAACTAGAGTGGAATTGAATTCGGATTGGTTCAGCTCTAAATTGTGCAATCTTCCTGGACTGGAACAGCACGAAGCACGAACGTAGAGCACAAAAAATACACACGAGCACAATATACACAAAAAAACAGGCACTTAATATGCCTCAAAAACTAATCTCGCTGTGCCGAATCGAACCGGACGACTTCAGAAATGGACTCAATTTGCAAATACGGTGGATCAGATTACACCAGTCACTTTGGAAGGCGCAGTCCACGACGAGCGCTTATTGGAACCGCCGCCACAGCGGCTCGCCTGGCCGGCGGCACATGCCTGGTACGTGGACGCCAGCGAGAGGCCACTCAGCCTTGACCACCATGATGGGAGTCCAGCAGAGGGCAGTCGGTGGTGACGATGCAGAAGAAGCGGAGGGCCACCTCCACCGTCAGCACGCACCACAGCGGTGTTGCGGCGCGTCTGCTGGATGTTGCAGAACATGGCCATGTAGGAGCACAGGATCAGCAGCAGCCTGTCGGCAGCGGCGGAGGTGACAAGTCGGCAGTGTGC
>NW_023596420.1:6184156-6237493 GCF_011947565.3 Pollicipes pollicipes
CCACCATGCAGGTGCACAAGGGACCAAAGGACACGCTGAGACATGTTTTTATGAGCTGGAACCTTGGGGCGGCTGGCTGGACTACGTTAAACCCTTGCATCTTTTTTTCGGCGTGCATCATTCATTTCTGCTGAAACAAACTGGTAGATACAAATTTTATTTGCCGCGTGATATTAAATTTTCATGCAGATCGCAAAGTTTGACCCTGCGTGCAAACTGATAAAAGTTATGTCGTTAATTTCGGTACAAGGACAACGCTATAAGAACAATCGCTCAAGCGAAGACATGAGATAATAAGGGTGAAGAGAGCCACGTGCGCCGTAAGTCATACAGTGCTGAGACAGCGCGCGAGTCGCGGAAGGCTCTCGAGTTGGCAGAGACGCGCGTGCACCGTTCATTCCCGCATGCCATTTATTTCAACACAAGACTGGTCATGACAAAGGCAGTGAAACAGACGATTCGCGAAAAGTCAACACTTTGATCAGAGCGCTTCACTAAGGCAAAGTGTGTGCTGCGAGGGGAGGTAGGCGAACGCCTGAAAGGGAGGACGCGAAAACCCGCCCGACTGCACGCAGAGCGCAGTGCGCCGCCGCTGGGCCGCTAGAAGATGCTAATTGCTCAAGAAACAGGGGGGGCGGCGTGAGTCGCTGGACGGCCTGAGCCGCATCAAGGCTGCCGATGTTTCCAACATTGGTGCCGAAAAAAATGTTTGATTTCAATCAGTCAGTCCGGGAGTCGGAAAAATGGAAATTATTCGTGTCACCACAGAAGGCTTCCATCTAGGGGAAAAAAGGAAAAATTACTCCTGGGATGCCGGTGTTTCGTTGCTCCGTATGTCTCCAGAAATACCTGCATGGACAAGGGGTCTCAAGCTTTCAGGATGCTGCATGAGTATTCGCTGGACGTGTATGCGAACATTGCCAGGCGTCGTCGAGTGTGAAGCACGCATCATAACTTCGAGCTGGCAGTGGCTGCTGGGTGGGTTCGATGATTCGGCCGTTGCAAACCGCACCGGAAGCGAGGAATGGGGATCGCATTGCCGGCCGCAGGATTCAGGTAGGCAGGTTTCATAACTTTCGCAGTCTGATCGTATTCAGCATGTATGATTTCTAGGCATGCATGCGACGGGATGCAGGGAGTGTGCATGGCGACGGGATGCATGGAGTGTATGTCTTACGAAGCCTGAGTCCTTTCGCGTCATGCGTGCTTCAGCCAACACGTCAGTGCTGTAGCCGGGCAGGCTTGAGATGCTGTAACACGTTCCGCGGAAAAGGAGAAGCTTTCGAACAGGCCGTTGTGTTTTAGCATTCGCGGCCAAGTCATGAGTACATCGCCTGTCGGCGTCCGGGGCAGTGTGCGTATCTCCAGTCTGGGTACACGGCTCTGTAACGTCTGTAGCCCGTTCGTGTCCACGACAGCACACGGCTCTGTAACGTCTGTAGCCCGTTCGTGTCCACGACAGTACACGGCTCTGTAACGTTTGTAGCCCGTTCGTGTCCACGACAGTACATGGCTCTGTAACGTCTGAAGCCCGTTCGTGTCCACGACAGTACACGGCTCTGTAACGTCTGAGGCCCGTTCGTGTCCACCACAGTACACGGCTCTGTAACGTCTGTAGCCCGTTCGTGTCCACGACAGTACACGGCTCTGTAACGTCTGTAGCCCGTTCGTGTCCACGACAGTACACGGCTCTGTAACGTCTGAGCCCGTTCGTGTCCACGACAGTACACGGCTCTGTAACGTCTGTAGCCCGTTCGTGTCCACCACAATACACGGCTCTGTAACGTCTGAGCCCGTTCGTGTCCACACATACACGGCTCTGTAACGTCTAGGCCCGTTCGTGTCCACGACAGTACACGGCTCTGTAACGTCTGTAGCCGTTCGTGTCCACACAGTACACGGCTCTGTAACGTCTGAGCCCGTTCGTGTCCCACAATACACGGCTCTGTAACGTCTGAGCCCGTTGTGTCCACACATACACGGCTCTGTAACGTCTGTAGCCCGTTCGTGTCCACGACAGTAACTCTGTAACGTTGTAGCCCGTTCGTGTCCACGACAGTTCACGGCTCTGTAACGTCTGTAGCCCGTTCGTGTCCACGACAGTACACGGCCTGTAACGTCTGAAGCCCGTTCGTGTCCACGACAGTACACGGCTCTGTAACGTCTGTAGCCCGTTGTGTCCACGACAGTACACGGCTCTGTAACGTCTGTAGCCCGTTCGTGTCCACGACAGTTGGGCTCACATCGTATGTTGCGCCGCAATAGCCAAAGTGCGCTCTTGCGCTGATTAATTAGCACGCGCCTACGTAGCGCCTTGGCTACAGGGCAAATCGGCCCAAGGAGTGTGCCGCCAGTTTTAATGACGGTATTAACACGGTCGTGAAAGTGAAGGTCAGCCGAATGGGTCAGAACGCAGTTTTAGGGCTGCTATTAACTGGAATGTCTTGTCTCTTGGGCGTGAGGGGAGGATATTGGCTGTCAGATGTATTGGTGTCTGTTGGGCGGGAGGGGAGGGATTGGCTGTCAGATGTATTTGTGTCTGTTGGGCGGGAGGGAAGGGATTGGCTGTCAGGTGTATTAGTGTCTGTTGGGCGGGGGGGAGGAGATTGGCTGTCAGATGTATTGGTGTCTGTTGGGCGGGAGGGAAGGGATTGGCTGTCAGGTGTATTAGTGTCTGTTGGGCGTGGGGGGAGGAGATTGGCTGTCAGGTGTATTAGTGTCTGTTGGGCGGGAGGGGAGGGATTGGCTGTCAGGTGTACTAGTGTCTGTTGGGCGTGAGGGGAGGAGATTAGCTGTCAGGCGTATTAGTGTCTGTTGGGCGGGAGGGGAGGAGATTGCCTGTCAGGTGTATTAGTGTCTGTTGGGCGGGAGGGGAGGAGATGGCTGTCAAGTGTATTAGTGTCTGTTGGGCGGGAGGAGAGGGATTGGCTGTCAGGTGCATTAATGTCTGTTGGGCGGGAGGGGAGGGATTGGCTGCCAGGTGTATTGGTGTCTGTTGGGCGTGAGGGGAGGAGATTGGCTGTCAGGTGTAAAGTGTCTGTTGGGCGGGAGTGGAGGGATTGCTTGTCAGGTGTATTAGTGTCTGTTGGGCGTGAGGGGAGGAGATTAGCTGTCAGGCGTATTAGGGTCTGTTGGGCGGGAGGGGAGGGATTGGCTGTCAGGTGTATTACTGTCTGTTGGGCGGGAGGGGAGGGATTGGCTGTCAGTGTATTAGTGTCTGTTGGGCGGGAGGGAGGGATTGGCTGTCAGGTGTTTTCGTGTCTGTTGGGCGATAAGCTTTTAGGTGTATTAGTGAGGGTCTTCTGAGCAGTTTTTATCCGTTAAAGGGGAAGGCTCAGTCGGTGCCACCTCGTTCCAGTGGCAAGGTTGTCATGGAGGGAAAGTCTGTATTCACGTGTTGTGAATATTCATGTGTCAATCTGCATTGGCGCGTGGATGTGAGGCGCATATGGAAGCATTCAAAAAGGTAAAGGTAATGAGCATTTGGGGTAAACTGCAGATATGTGCTGAAGGTTTGAAAAGTGAGCTCCTGTATTAACAACTTGAAGCCTGCCCGGGGGTTCTTATTTGGTCGGGAGGTCCAGCGTCACCCGCCCCCCACTTTGAAAAGGTGGGTTACGTCCCTGGATGAATCCAATTTTTGGGCAGGTTTTCCCAATTCCTTCCGCTCACCCACTCAAGCCGCTTAACCCCCCCCCCCCCCCTGAACATGGGGTGCGAAAACACATCCCTCGGCTTGCCAGAACGGTAAGATTTCAGCCAAATGAGCAAGAGCCGAAGATACTGCGGTCATCAACAAACTTGACCTAGCACACAGGCTTTCGTGGCAATCCAGCTTAACATCACAGAATGGCCCTGGAGTTCGCAACTGCTTGGTCAGAAATTATGGCAGCATGAGGCACGATTCACCGAAAGTGAATGATGAAGCAACAGTTGAGCCTGCCATAGGAAAGCACACAATCCCCGGATCACGGTGTGCCACAACTGTTACAAAAGTGGTGTGAGGAAGAACAAAGCCATTGGTATGTGTACACGGCACAGAGCACACCTTCATGAACACACATTAAAATTATCAAAATTATTGCGCATGACTTCCCTATTTGCGTGATCGTAATCATCCGTATTCACTTCAAATAAACGTTTAAAAAATGAGCCCGTCTGGGTACCAACCAAAATCCTCCTTTCACATCATCTTAAGTACAGTCTGCAAAGATCGAACACACCACTCTGGTGCTCCCGCTGTTAGTTACGCTTTTGCAAACCTCGCACACTTTTCACAACGCCTGCAACTCTATGCATAGCTTAGCATTATGAGTTCAGGGTGCTTATACCGAGTTATCAGTCTTGAACATACCATAACGTAATGCTTAAACAACGTTATCGAGAAAAAGTTCATTACATTGACAGCACTCGGCGTTTACTACTTAGCTACTACCAACAATTTACAACTCATCGAACATAATGAACTTCGGGGTCTCGGTTGTATAAACGAGAGGTGAGGCCATAGCAGTCGCTGTGCAGCCACTTCTAGCGATAGCCTTTATGCGCTCACATGAGTCATCTTTGCCAGCTAAATGTGGTCTGAAGATCAAACGACTTTAAGGCTAAATCAACTGAATTTCCGGCGTCTGGCCAATGGGTTGAGGCTCTCTGCCAGATCTCTTGCAAACTCGGGCAGCATCTCGGTAATTCTTTTCACTACGAAACACATCGCACACAACCTGCGATTCTCCGTTCAGTGGTACTTGTAAGTCCATACTAGCACGATCAGCTCTGGAGAAAGAGGAAGATACTTATCCAACTGGGAGTTAGGATTCGCCCATTACACGTGTTAATGAGCCTGAAAGACGAAGCGCGCAGAAAAGCATAGCATGGAATTGCTTCCGCTGCTGACACTTTCAAGATCCTGCCAGACCATGACCTTGAAACCTCTGCTCAAGGTTACGTTATGTGGGAGGAATAAAGCGTAGCATTCGCGACGGGCTGGATAAACATATTGAAGGACGCATGCTTGCCGAGAGCGAACACAACACTAGAACACATGGTAGACCGATGCTTGCCAAGACGCATGCTTGCCGAGAGCAAACACAACACTAGAACACATGGTAGAGACCGTCCATGCAGCAATGGAGCATAGCGCAACAGATGCCAACCTTAAAAACGTAAATTAAGCGGCAGCTAAAGGACAATGCGAGCCTCAAGATCTAACAATCATTGCACATTTGTAATCCTCGCCCGATGCCAAACATACAAGCGTTTTCAAGGGACCTGGCTTAAGCAGCATGCTAGGAAATAGCACTATATTCGCTGTTATGAACCACCGACCCGCTTGCCAATTTCTTTCTATATGAACACTCAGCGTGGGTCATCGAAACCTTTCGGTTTCGCCGCCTGTATTTCGGGTTGTGTTACCATATTATCGTGTATCTTTTTATTTCTGTCTTACCGTGCATTGGCTACTCTGACGTGACAACCTGAATTCGCAGAATTTTCGTGAGATTCGGATAATGTTCGTGGTGTTTGATTGCTTGTGGTGACTAATTGTATGATCTTATGCTCGATATGAATCATCATAGTCGCTTGCGTTTGGTGCAGGGCCTTACCGTAAAGCTGTGTATTGGGTGTTAAGATGTGGGAGCTCGGATCATTTGCTACTTTTGACATATTTCTGTTTCAAATTGCGCTTAAATTTGGAGCATTTTCTCGATTCACGAGTCGTGATTTGCAAGTGTAGTTTTCGCTTAATCGGGCTCGGCCTTTGCGCTCATGACCGTGAATGCAGTTTTAAATGTTTGAATATTGTCAGAATAACCAACGTTTGTTCTATCATGTCATTTTTGACCAGTACCGCATGGTCTACTGAAAGTTGATAGCCCAGCATAATAACTTTAAATTCGTCGTGCCGAAAAATCAGTAGCTGGAGCTCTTTCTTGTTATTTCAGGTATACCTTATTGGTCTCTGAAAGTCAAACAGATCAACCAAAGTGCAATTCCTGCTCACTCCAGCTGTCGCTTTCGCTAGTGCAGGACACATCTTGTCACTGGGATGCCTACAACGCATTCAGCAGCTGACACTCTATGGCATCACTTGCAGTCCCCGCAGCAAGCACCGACACCGCGGACGGGCAGTTCTGCGGTAACATGGGCAGGCACCGGCGGGAAATGAAGCCCACACCTCTGGTTTTCCTGACGCGCACTGGAACTACTACGTCGCTAGTGCCTCCGTGCATACAGTTCTTCACGAGGTCTGATGTCAAATCGCAGGAGATGCGTCGCCCTGCTTCGCCTTGCCAGATCACCGCCTGGATGAGCTACCCGCGAACAAGTTCGCGGCAGGAATGCATGATTTGTGTCAGGGTTCCGCCGCTGACTCACGACACCGGGCATGAGGAGCCCAGAGCCGCCCTCCGATAGTCCTCCCTCCCGCATCGGTGCCGGCGCTATGGCGCCACGGGTGGTGCATCTGGTCTTCTGTTCCTCCTTTCCGGTAACCGCCGTCTTAGTTAGGTCGCCAGCCAGCTGAACCAAATTTTCGTTCGGGTCTTCCGGCATCTCTGTATGGCTCCAGCAATGCTGCCTTGAACTCCAAGGGCATGTGCCGTGCAGCGCAATGTGCGTGAATGTGCCTATGTAAATTGGAGGATCACACACGACTTATGCTCGAACCCGCGCACTGTCTGCCTTAAAGCACATAGGGACCCTTCCTGGAGTGTCCCTGTGTGCTGAAGTCGACGGGTCTTCCACTTCAGGAATTACTAGCTCGAATAAGAGCGGTGGAAGAGTTGGCTGTAAGAAAGCGCGCGGCACGAATGATTGCGTTTACGAATGCATGAGGTGCGACAAAGTTGATATGCAAAGAAATACGCTGTGAACAAATTCGGAAACGAAGAAAGCGGAGTGCAAGAATTGCGCCTACGAGAAAATGTAAGGGGACTAATTGCGTTTGAATTTTCTCCCAAATATTGGCGTACACGGATAAATGTGGTACAAACATTTATGCATGCGAGGTTTAAGAAATTTTGGGTTGCAAAGTTTTGTCCGTCAAAAGTTTTTTGTTTACAAAGATTTGTATACCAGGGTAAGCGGTACGAAGTTTTGCGCAATGCTTAAGTAAATGCCATAAGGAGTTCTGTCCTGCAACTGACTATTAGCGGTGACGGATCAGAACAAAGTCGGCAACATGGAACACGCTGTAAATCAATGAAGTGCACATCTGGTGCCAATAAGGTTTCCTTCTATCAATCCAACTGAGGCGACCATGTGTCGCCGGCCCCTTCCTTTGAAATATGGGACGGGGTCTCGACCCAGGTTCTGCAAATTTTGCAGGTGGCCTGCTGCACGTTTCTCATGATAACTTCATCGGGTCACCAATTTCTTATGTCGCAATTTTGTAGACAAACCAAGGCCATTAGATAACTTCAGCTGACCAGGCAGCACACTACTGCAGAAGACATTGTTCACTGCCTAGACCACCGCTTGCAGGCGCTGCTTGCAGCTGAACCGGAAGCGCAGGCAGGGGACACAGGGGGACACGTGCAAGCAGGTCACGTCCCCCGGGACCTACGATTACGGGCCCAACTTGAGGGCCCGCAGGGCACAAAACGCCGGCAGTAAGTCATATTAGGAGGCCCGGCCCAACAGGGCCGGGCGCTCCAATGCCGGTCAGGGGGCACTGCGCGCTGATCAGGGCCTTTCTGAGCCAATAGGGGCCCATATGGCGGTCAGACACCTCCAGTAACGCACAGTATGCGTCGTGGCGGTACAGGCCTGATGGCCCATTTCTCAAGTAGTGACAAAGCCGGGGCTAGTGATCCACACTGGTCGGGGCTCCTGTTCCTGTCAGGGGTCCACAGTGTCGAACAGAGGGTCCTGTGCTCGCAAGGAGACCCGAACCGACCAAGGGCAGCGCTCGATGAGACCCGAAGATGGGTCTGGGAGGTCCACCGAAACTGACGATCAAAGGCCCGGTTGAAGGACATATCAACACGAGGTACAGGCTGTAGGTCACGAAAGAATCGTGGCCCGTAGGGTCGTGAACTGAAATATCAGTCAGAGGCTCTCTTGCGTCGTTTGAGGCCACCCTGAGGCAAGGCGGGTGTCAAAGTCGGCCAGATACCACGAACACCGACCAGACTCCGACCAGAACACCGACCAGACTCCCCGTGAAGCTGTAACCTGGGGACTCATTTCTCAAGCGAATGCAAGGCCGATAGCCACCATTTACATTGGTCTGGGTTCCTGAAATAATTGAGAGGGACGCTGTGTTGGTGAGGCGTCCACAGTGCCTAACAGGGGGCCATGTGTCGGCTAGTGACCCCTAGTCAGTCACGGACTTTGAGAAGGTGTGAAGAGTGGCCGAAAGAGGAGGGGGGGGGGGGGGGGTCCTCTGAACAAAAAATCAAGGGCCTGACTGGACTCGGGCCTGGTCTCCCACCCATGCTTTGACCCGAAATGTCAGTAGGAGGGCTTCTTTTAGGACCCTCTTATATGGTTGTTATCTGTCCCTATTGTACAGGGCCTCGACAGGGAACCAAACAGTCGGCTCCATGTCCGTCAGAGCCCTTGAGATCCATTTCCCAAGCAGGAACAAGGCCATGGCCCCGATTTGCAATGTTTGGATCCGACACAGTGAGGGGCTCCTGTGTCAGTCAGGAGTCACAGTGCCTAACAGGCGTCCTGTAGCGGCGAGTGGCCCCGAGTCGGCCAGGAGCGATATCTGAGTGAGCCCGAAGAGGAGCCGAGGGGTCTCTCGAGACAGAAGATCAAGGGGCCGATTGTAAGGCTGAAGGGTCCGAAGGTCACATTAAGGACTACCGCCCGTAAAGCCGTGATCTCCAATGTCAGTAAGAGGGCGCCCTGTACCGATAGGAGACCCCTGAGACAGAACGTTCCTCTTTTTGGCCAGAGATCACCAATACCGAAAAGTCGGCTCCATGTCGGTCTGAACTCTCGGGCCCATTTCCCAAGCAAGGACAAGGCCGGGTCCACGATTTAGATTGGTCGGGGCCCCTGAAACAATGCAAGGATGCTGTAGCGTGCAGGGGCCGACAGCTTCTAACAAGGAATTTTGTGTCGACGAGGGGCCTGGAATCAGTTAGGGGAAGATTTGCTCAACAGGGACTGGGACGGGACTGCTAATGACAGAGGGTCTCTTGCGTTGGTCGGGGCCCTCTGACAATAAACGGAAATATGAGACTCTATGATGAGTGTTTATATTGAGGCAATTGAGGGGTTCTGTTCCAGTCAGGATCCCAAGTACCGAACGCTGCGCCCGCCCTCCCTGTTCTGGCATGGGCCCGTTAAGCCGAACTGGAGTCTGTGCGCCAATTATCGGATCACCTGCCGCGGTCAGGGATGCTGTTTCGTCAATGAGGGCTTCTGCGTCGATCCGGGGTCAGCTGAGTGGGTCAGAAGGCCTTCCGCGTCAAGGAGGGGACCAGGGTGAAGTGTATCACTCTAAGGGTCTCCAAATCGGCTAGGGATTCCCAACCCGTGTCGCCAGAGTGGCAGCCGGAAGACACTTCGCGGTGGGACGGAATGACACTTTTGCCTTTGGCTGGGAACCTTAGTATGCCCCTAGTATTGCTCTCAAGGGGGCTCCTCTCCCAGAAAGAAACAGGAGATATCATCAGTGTTGAATGGAGTGGGTCGAAATGAGCTATAAAACGAAAAACGCCATCCCATGTCTGCCTGAGAGCGTCCATCCTTTTGCAGAACCGACTCGTAGGGCAAATTACATCAAAAGGTTTGAGTTCGTGCGCCCGCCATCTCGGGATCACGGACAGCGATGGCCTGGTTTGCGCTGTCCGTAAAGCCGAACGGTTGCCGACCACTGTAAGTAGTAGCAGGCGGCGGGTATCGTGTGCGCAAGAACGGCCGTCATCAAATGATGGTTGCAAATGTTTACAAGCTTTGAGGTTGTCCTCTGGACAGATACAGCAACACGAACAGCTACAGCAACAGCTACAGCAAAACGAAAATGAGAGATCTACCCTTACTATGCTAGATCCACTACCAAATTCCAGAACCACTTCACGGTGCTGTTAAGCCTAATCCGTTCTTATCATTAATAAAAAATCGCACAAGTGAAGTATATGCCCGGAGTACCTTCTAAATGTGCGATTTGATAGCAAAGCGTTCAAAAGTACTTCTTCAGACGCGTCACCTTCCACCACCCGGCGGCCACGACATAGTCTTAGCGACAGGGCCAAGCTGCGCGGCCTATGGAGACTGTAACGCCTGGCGTGGAGGTTTTTGTTGCTTAAATTTGCAATCGTACATGCTCAGAACTACGTTACATAAGGCGTGTCACTGATCGAATCAGACTGGATGTTGAACATTTTCAAACAAACAGGCTTGGCTACGTTAACACAATTTGTTGACCCATTTCAATGCACATTCTTCATTCCGGGGTCCTTCATTATTCTGAAAACACAAATAGAAAGTCCGACAAGGCCTCCTAGCTCAATCTGTCCGGAAAAAATGCCTCGAATCGGTGTAAAATGAAGAGGTCCGGCGATTTATTCATGCAGTCGCTTAACGCATTATTTCTTCAATTTATTAACTGAAAATGCATGCAGAACTGATCTCGCGGTAGTTTCTGGCGTCTTTTTTAGTTATAGAAGGCCAAACTGAAAAAATATAAAAAACATGCCTTTAATAACAAATGTGCCATATCCAGCGTTTTTTTTTTTATAGTTGGAGAGGGGCATTTTGCTATCAGGGAGCCCTTTGTCAACCCTCTGCCCGGCCCCCCTCCCTTGCCGAGGCTCTGGATGCGCGCCTGAGCTGAAGTGGATGGATGCACTCTCGACAATTATGTCCTTTCACCGTGAGTCAGAGTCGCCTCCCCGACGCGGTGGCCTCCTGCCCGCCATCATCAAATAAGAATGTCCAGCACGGCCGCAGAAGAACCGTGGGTCGATTACTCAAGCATGGAGATGGTCGGATTCTGCAAAAAGTAGAGCGTGGCCCGCCGCATACCCGGGCCGGTCAGTTGTACGCGGCGGCCTTCGGCCCGGCGGCCCTCGCCTCACTCACTCCAGCTGCAGTGTTGACTAACGACAAGGTCACTGCGCGCCACGGCGCTCCCGTTTCTGCTGGCGCCGAGCTGGCGCAGTGCCAGGTCACGTGCCTGCAGAGCGGTAATAAGCGCGCATGACACGGTCAGTGGAGTGTGGTGCTGACCCCGCTCCCTTGCCGCTGCTGATATTGCGCTCCATTTGCTTAACGGATCGTCAGTCGGCATTCGCACCTCAAGCAGCGGTGAAGTGCAGCGTAATGGCCGCTGACTAAATATTTTTGACGCTCTCCACCAATTCGGAGCCGACTGAGCGCAGGCACCTTGTCGCAAAGCGCGTGCATATTGCACACGCGTGGCCCAACTGCGGGCATCGATCGAAGGTCCGCATTGCTTCCCGACCAGACAGGATGGCCTGAGGCCATGCAAGTCATTCATCGTCCGTACCAGCGTCCGGAACAGTGGCGCTGAAGCTGCCGGTGATGAACTCAGACGCCCCGCCGCCAGCGACAGCCCATGACGCTGAGTAGAAAATACATGGCACGTACTGAAGACTTTATTTTCTGCTACATAGTCATATGTCTCATAAGAGGAATTTAATATGTCATCTAAAGGACATCACCCGAAAGATGCCGTATCATGTGAGATATAAATACATAGAAAATAGAGCACGATCAACACGTAAATCGGGCAGCAAAGCTCCCGGGTTTGGCAAGCTTTTTATACGCATGTTCACATACAGAGTCTGAGCAAGTTCACAATAAAAAGAAACATGAATAGTCAAAATCAAGTGAAGCTAGGTCAAACATGCATAAAACGTCGTCGGCCAGCTGTCACCACGCAGAACTCGGCCCCACGTCATGGGCGTATCTCTTAAACAGAAATCGTTCGGTCACCGCGACGTGCGCCATTTCGAAGGTCAGAGGTCAACAGGGGCGATCGTGCTCGGTCAACACCTACAGACGTAAAACACCAACTAAAAGTCGCTGCACTCAGTCGCACGTACCTTCTCCCCCTCCTTGGTAATCTTGGCAGCGGCGAACTGTTGCCCGAGCACGCGCATTATCTCGGCGTGCTTGAGTCCGGCCGAATCCTTCTTCACCGAGCCATAATTGTCCTTGACGAAGAGGGCGAACGGGGCGGGCGTGCGGGGCGTGGCCGGCGCGGCGCCGGCCGGCCGCTCCAGCGCCGCCGTCAGCACGCACTCGAACCGGCCGTGACACCGGCCGCACACCTTGCGCTGCGTGTCCAGCGACTTGGAGTGCCGACCGAAGCTGTAGCCGCACCGCGTACATCGGTACGTGTATTTGCAGCGGATCTCATAGCTGTGGCAGCGCGAGACGGGCGGCAGCTCGGGGAAGCGGCGCTGCACGCGGCCGGCCCAGCCGCGCCACACGGGCCCGTGGCCGCCGCGGTCGCCCGACACAACCCAGGCGGCGGCGTGGCACAGCTCGTGCACCAGCGTGTCGCGCAGCCGCTCAGCACTGTCTACCACCTTCTCAGAGAGCTCAATGCGCGCCGTGCGCACCGTCGCACCGCCGCAGGCGGTCTGCTTGCTGTAGCAGAAGCCGGCCGTACGCAGCATGCGCTTGTTGAACTTGATCTCCAGGTCGGGGGCCAGCTGTGGCGGGGAGCCGGATTGGGGGGGGGGGGGGTCAGGCGGCCACGGGAGCGCCAACACCGGCAGGGGAGACCGGACAGGGGCCACAAACTCCTAGATCTGACTCCAGTCACTGCATGCAAGCCAGTTGTAGCACCGCATCTTCTCGATTTGATTTGTACGTCATTTGCCAGGTGACAAGTGTCCCGACGAAACTTAACAGGCCTTTTGGCATTCGTCCGCTCTGCTTCCAAAAGGGAATGACAAAGAGAATATACAAATGTACGGACGGTAAGATAAACAGACAAAGCATACAGCAAAACAATAGGATAACACAGCAAATGACCCCAGTAGAGGCGAAAATAACAACAGACACACAGAAAGCCACGTTAAACGTAACGCGCAGAGACAGAAGCTATGCAGAAAACACAGATGCAGTGTTATGCAGAAGACACAGACACATAAATTGCGTAAAAAGGAGCACAGAAATACAATCACTGTGTATGCGGAACGGCAGTAAGGGCGACAAATGTGGGGATGACACGTGGCACCTGTAATTGGGCAACTCAAACTGACCGTGCCATGGGAATAAAGTCATACAGGGCAGTACCAGCAAGAATACTGCTCTGCCATCACTTGACTTCAGTTCGAATCCAAGGCAAGTTTAAGGTGTTCGGAGGAGCAGGCGTGCCCCACCCCAGTACTGGTGCTAACAAGCGTGAAGGGTCCCTCCGACTGGGTTTGAGCTCATGAAATACTGGCGCCCGGCCGAAGCTCTGAACGAGCACCCAGCCAACAGGACGCGATTTCGCACCGCTAACGAAACGCCCCACCTTATCCTCGAAGACCTCCGCATTAATCAGCCGCAGCAGGTGTCGCGCCAGCTCCAGCTTCTTCGTCTTAAAGCCGGTGACGAAGGCGGCGGCCTGCGGGCAGCGGCGGCGGCCCTCCACCAGGTGGGTGGCCAGCGATGACATGAAGCTGAGTTGGCGCGGCGTGCTGCGCGGCCCGGGCGTGGCTCGCGCCGCCGAGCCCAGCGGCTTTCGCGCCTGAAGACACGACCAGTGTCACCACGATCACTCCGCCACACGGCCAGACATCGGCGGGGCGGCGGTACGGATAGACATCGGCGGGACCGCGGTACAGCCAGACCTCGGCGGGGCCGCGGCAGGCCCAGACCTCGGCGGGGCCGCGGCAGGGCCAGACCTCGGCGGGGCCGCGGTACGGCCAGACTTCGGCGGGGCCGCGGCAGGCCCAGACCTCGGCGGGGCCGCGGTACAGCCAGACCTCGGCGGTACCGCGGTACGGCCAGACTTCGGCGGGGCCGCGGCAGGCCCAGACCTCGGCGGGGCCGCGGCAGGGCCAGGCCTCGGCGGGGCCGCGGTACGGCCAGACCTCGGCGGTACCCGGTACGGCCAGACCTCGGCGGGGCCGCGGTACGGCCAGACCTCGGCGGGGCCGCGGTACAGCCAGACCTCGGCGGGGCAGCGGTACAGCCAGACCTCGGCGGGGCCGCGGTACGGCCAGACCTCGGCGGGGCCGCGGTACGGCCAGACCTCGGCGGGCCGCGGCACGGCCAGACCTCGACAGGGCCGCGGTACAGCTGGACCTCGGCGGGGCCGCGGTACAGCCAGACCTCGGTGGGGCCGCGGTACGGCCAGACCTCGGCGGGGCCGCGGTACGGCCAGACCTCGGCGGGGCCGCGGTACAGCCAGACCTCGGCGGGGCCGCGGTACGGCCAGACCTCGGCGGGGCCGCGGTACGGCCAGACCTCGGCGGGGTCGCGGTACGGCCAGACCTCGGCGGGGCCGCGGTACGGCCAGACCTCGGCGGGGCCGCGGTACGGCCAGACCTCGGCGGGCCGCGGCACGGCCAGACCTCGACAGGGCCGCGGTACAGCTGGACCTCGGCGGGGCCGCGGTACAGCCAGACCTCGGCGGGGCCGCGGTACGGCCAGACCTCGGCGGGGCCGCGGTACGGCCAGACCTCAGCGGGGCCGCGGCAGGGCCGCTCGCCGTCGGACCTGCCTGACAGCGCCGCTCGCCGCGGGTCCGTCTGGCAGCGCCGCTCGTCGCGGGCGCGCGCAATCCGGGTCACCCGGCCGGCCCCGGGCCGCCGCCGCCCGCGGCCGCCGGCCAATGCGAGCAAGAACGTGTGACCCGGGCGCCGCCGGCCGGACGGGCCGCAGATGCCCCGGCGGCGGGCACCGCCCGGCCGCCGCCCCAGCCGGCCGGCGCCAAATGGCTGGCGGCACGTGGGGAGGGGGCAGTTACGGCAACCTTAGGTGGTGGGTGGAGCCAGGCGGAGGCATGTGCCGACGGCAGTTCTACCGACTGATCTAGGGGAGAGGTAGGTCGGCAGGGGGGGGGGGGCGATGGTTCGTCTGGCCGCCATGGCCAAGAGTCACGCCTGAGTCGGAGAGGAAGGGGACTTGACCGTCTCCTGCGCAGCCCAGTACCGAAATGTAGCAATGCAAGGAAAACTAAAACTACCTGAAAATGCTTGGAAAGGCGGCATATTAGGTCCAGCAGTCGTAACAAACATCAACTTTTTTAAGCCTTGGAATTTTGTTGGCAGCATTGGATGCGGCACAGCTCCCATTTTTAGTGTGCATCCAGGACCCCAAGACCCCTAGATTACAGCGGTCTTACGCCAACGGATTTGGTTGCGAAATATTTTAACGAGTGATGTATTGTTATGATACAGTCGCTGAGTAACGTATTGTTATGACAAAGTCGCTCAGTGCCAGGCCCCTGACCGGCCACCAATTAAGTCATCAGCGTTACTGGGTGGCCGACCCCCATGCCTACCAGTTGCCACACAGTGGTGAGAAGCCCAGCGGTTGGTCATGCAAGCTATGTGGACGGGTCAGCGGGTCACAGGTCTGGACCGAGTAAAAAGTCAAATATTGCAAGTGTCAACCAATCGTGTCACAGCGGAGCAATATTTTTCGGATACCGAGTTTGAAAAGCAAAGCAGAGCTATTGTATGCGCAAGCATATAAAAGGCATTACCACAAGCATTGTTCTGACACGCTGATGACATGGTCTAAGCAAAGTAAATTGTTCTGAAAAACATGTACGGACAATAAAAGCATGCAGTTAAAGCTTCTTCGACCATGTGTTTCAAACTTTGATTGAAAAATCCCGGGACCTTTCGTTGTTCTATACAAAGACAATACAAACGTTAACAGAAGACCTACAGGGGCTAAGAGGAGACGGCATGGTTTTCCCGACGTCATGCCAAACATGCGCCGGACGTCAGCAGCTCAGCGCTGAGTACCTGAGGCCGAGGCGGTCTGAAGACGGGCTCGTCCGGTGACACGCCGGTCGCCTCGGGCGACTCGTCGCTGGCACAGATCAGCGGGTCCGGCCTGCCGGCAGCGGACATCAGCTCAGCGTCAGCAGCGGACGTCAGCTCAGCGTCAGCAGAGGACACCGGCTCAGCGTCAGCGGCGGACACCAGCTCAGTGTCAGCAGCGGACGTCAGCTCAGCGTCAGCGGCAGACACCAGCTCAGCGTCAGCAGCGGACACCAGCCCAGCGTCAGCGGCAGACACCAGCTCAGTGTCAGCGGCGGACACCAGCCCAGCGTCAGCAGCGGACACCAGCTCAGCGTTAGCGGCGGACATCAGCTCAGCGTTAGCGGCGGACATCAGCTCAGCGTCAGCGGCGGACACCAGCTCAGCGTTAGCGGCGGACATCAGCTCAGCGTCAGCGGCAGACACCAGCTCAGCGTCAGCAGCGGACACCAGCCAACGGCAGACACCAGCTCAGCGTCAGCGGCAGACACCAGCTGTGTCAGCGGCGGACACCAGTCAACGGCAAACACCAGCTCAGCGTCAGCGGCGGACAGCAGCTCAGTGTCAGCAGCGGACAGCAGTCGAGCGTCAGTAGCAAATACCACTTCAGTGTTAGCGTCAGACACCAGCTCAACACCCAACATGGCCGCCGCGGACCGGTCGGCTTCGCACGCAGAGCTGGGGCACGAGCGCAGGCACGTACAACCGCGACTAGACAGTCGTCAAACGGTGATAGGATCGGTCGGCCCGGACCGAACCCGGACAAATAAGATGACAAACCGAAAGTCAGGGATTGGGAGTCGCCTGTGACTCAAAAGAAAACCGAGAACCAGCTATGAAGCTTTCCCCGAGCGTTTCGTAAGCCACAGTTCCAGCGCACCGCCTACAACTCGGCGTCCATCCCTGCGCCTCCACCGCTCCGCTCCACGCTCAAACCTGCCCCGCTCTCCCACAGCGGCTGAATCCACCGCCGGCGCGCCCTCCAGGCCGGCATGTGGCGCCCCCCCCCCCCCCCTCCCCCCGGCCCTGGCGCCCGGCGGCGGCTCACCGCGGGTTGCGCGCGCGGGCGGCACCGGCCACCGCGCGGTGGTATATGAGCTCGTCCTCGCTCGTGGAGTCGTCGTTGATGAAGTCGTCTTCGTTTTCGCTCGTTGAGGATAGTGCGCGGGCTTTCCGTCTGGGCGTGACGTACAGGCGTTTAACTGAAAATCAGGTGCACAGCTTAGAGGCGTGCACGCTTAGCTTGGCTAATACGCACTCTTCGAATGGGCATAATCAACATGATGGAGGGATGGAACGCTGGACCACACACATATGATACATTCGGGTGCAAATATCGGTTATTTAGTAAAACAAACTAGTTTCGTGAGCTGGCCCGACCGTGAGCTGGCCCGACCATTGAACCTAACTCGTATTTCCGTCAACAGAGAGCAGCACCACTCCACCTCCCCGCTCCACGGCGGCGCTGCTGACGCCACCGCCACTCACATTTCTCCAGCTCATCTCCGGAGGAGGACCCCGAGTTGTGACGCGGCCGCTCGCGCCGCGGCGCACCCGCCGCCGTGCCGACCCCCTCCGGCTGCGGACGCTCCTGGTGACCGGCTCCGCGTGGCGGCTTGGCCGGCGCTGGCCGGCGCGACGGCGGCGGCGGCGGAGCCGGCGTCTCGCCGGTCGACGGCGGCACGCCGGCGACGGCGGCGCGCTCCGAGACACTGAGCAGGTCCGAGTCGTCCCACTCCGAGTCCGAGTTGATCACGACCACGTCCGACTCGTCCGAGGGCACCGTCAGGAACGGGCTCTCCTCCACCCAGCGCGCCACGTCAGCGCAGTCGGCCGGCGGTGCGTTCAGAGCCGACGGCGGAGCGGGGGGCGCGGCCAATGCTGGTGGCGGAGCTGGAGCTGCCGGTGGGGACGCGGCCGCCGGAGCTGGCCACGACTCACGCGGACTCCCAGCAGGGGCGGTGGCCGGCGTCTCCTCCCGCACCTCCAGCGACCGCCGACGGGGCGCGGGCGCGCCAACCGCAAGGACGAGCGAGGCGCTCTCCGGGTCGGTGGCGACGGACGCGTCCGGCGGCGGGCGCCCCGTGGGCTCGCGTCGCTCCACTGCAGCCTCCGCCGCGGGCGCCTCGCCCTCGGCCCGCTCCCAGCTCCCGTGAGCAGAGGCCGCGCCCGGCCGACCGCCGGCGAGCGGCCCGGCCTCCAGCACGGGCGACGGCAGGCCGGCTACGTCCGGCGGTTGGGTGGGCGCGCCCACGGCTGGGGTGGACGTGGAGGCGGGCAGGCGCCGCAGGGCGCGCAACAGCAGCGGCGCCGAGCGGCCACCGTCGGCGACGCCGCTCTCGTCCGAGCTCTCGAGCACGGCAGCGGCGGGGCGGCGGCGCACCAGCCGCCTGGGGGTGAAGTACGGCAGGCTCTGCTCAGAGCCCGAGCTGGAGGCGGCGTCCGGCTGGACCGCAGCCGGCCGGACCTCGCTAGCAAACGGCCGGGCCACGCTGACAGTCGGCCGGGCCTCGCTAACAGCCGGCTGGGCCTCGCCAACAGTCGGCCGGGCCTCGCTGACGGCCGGGCCCGCTAACAGCCGCTGGGCCTCGCCACCAGTCGGCCCGTGCCTCGCTGACTGCCAGCCGGGCCTCCGCTGCAGTCGGCCGGGGCCCTCGCTGACAGTCGCGCCGGGCCTCGCTGACAGTTCGGGGCCGGGCCTCGCGCTGACGTCGGGCCGACCTCGCTTACAGCCGCCGGGTCCTCGCGAAAAACGGCCGGGTATCGCTGGCACGGCCGGGCCTCGCTGACGGCCGTCGGGCCATCGCTGAAGGACGGCCGGGCCTCGCTACGGTCAGGCCGAGCCTTGGTGACGACTGGTGACGAGGCGGCCGGGACTCGAACGAGTCGGACGGAGAGTGGTCGGTGTCCTCGCTGCCCGGCGAGGGGGGGCGTTGTCACACTGCCCGCCGCCCCAACCGAGGTCAGTCGCACATTTCACAGACGGCTCTGGTGGGATGAGGGAGATGTCAGCTCCACTGGCGCTACCTTCGTCATAGGCGTGGGCCTTTCAACGCCGTCCTCTAGCGGCCGTGTCGTCTTCGACGGTTCGTCCCAGCCGTTCCGCCCCGTCTTGGGAGCACCGCGCGTCGTGTCCGCCGCCGGACCTCGTCGCCCTAACAACGCCAGCTCCTCCTCCACCACCGACTCCTCCGGCCGCGTCTTCAGCTCTGTCTTCAGCTCTGGCCGTCTCAGCAGCGCGCCCTCGTCACAGGCCGACGGCTGTCGCTCGGCCAGCGGCCGGAGCGGCGGCCGGGCCGTGGCCAGGGGCAGCGCGTCAGCCGCCTCGCCGATCTCGGCTAGCGTCGGACGCGAGAACAGCCGGCGGCCGGGGCGGCGGGGCGAAGGCGGCGCGTTCTCGCGCTCCGACGCCGGCTCCGGCCGCCGCCGCGACAGCTTGTTGAACTCTGCCGTCAAACGCGAGCGGTCAGCTGACGGCCAAACCACTGACGTCAGGCTAATCCTCGCCCAGTGCGTTCATCGCCAGGTCATGCCGCGCTATCCCGGACAGCAACAGGGTGGGCAAAATTTAACACAGTAATGACGGATAAGACAGCAAGGGCTGTGAAGGCAAGCAGTGGCAAACACAAATCTTATATCGCTTTGCTTCACATGAAACGCCATAGAGTTGACATCAAAGTTGTCCATAAAAGGAGATAACAGCGAAATGGCCTTCATGCCGGCACGCCACAAGCCAGACCACCGTCACCATCTGACAACTGTAAGCCCATGTCCATCATCTCTGATCAATAAACATCCACACAAATACCTAACAGATGCTTTCACAAACCATATTTTCATTTTTATGACTAACTCTTCAATCATACAAGAATAGTGATCTGACTTCCTTCCAAACTAATCATTCACTAGCATGCACACTACATACCAGCAACTTTCTTGGACGACCTTCCAGCTGCTCTTTTAGTGATGTTTCTGTCCATGCCAATTGGTGTAGGGGAGCCATCCGGACAAAACATGGACATACGGACCGTCGCTCGCTTCTTCATCTTTCCTGGATGGAAATAATACCATTATATCACAACACTGGTGACCTACAAAATCAAAGCGATGATCTTACAAAAGAACAGGCTGCAAAAGCAGCACTTTCTTGTGTGTATGGTGCATATGGTGTCACATTTTTGCATACTTATGCAGCTTCTTGTTATGACAATGTGCAAGACCCATCAAAGGTCATTTGGTGTTGGAAACCATTGCATCTTCCACCATTCACAGCTGGGACTCAGACATAGACAAACTGTGCCTTGACACATATTTTTGAGACATTGGTACCTTTGCAGGCATAAGGGATTGGAGCAGTTCATTTATAAGGTATATATACAATACTGAATACAGACAATGGTCAACTAAGCCACTTGGTTACTTCAGGCTGTTTCACTGGGGGTGATGCAACATGTCTACACTTGCTGTTCTATTTGCAACTTAAGTCCTTTCAAAAAAAGTCAGATGCATGTATACCATGTGCACCACATGCTGGCAAAAGAATGCTGAAAATGGGAGATATATTAGCAGAAATTGACTCAGGATGCAAAAATGCAATATGCATCAAATGAAATTAATACACAACATATCGCTATTGCCTTATTACATGGAAACATGAAAGTATAACAGCTATGCTGTCACCTTCATGCTTCAGGCTAGGCCCCTGCATATCACAGTAACCAACAGTGAGAAGTAACCTGAGCCAAGCTACTGACGGGCAGGTGTGTCTCCAACCACAGCCAATGCTATTTTTGCATTAAGTTCTACCTGCAGCGGTGCATGTTTTTCCATTACCTGGCTGTCTTAAACCTGAATACCCCATTGTTACCCCAACAATACCCATGTCATCAAGGTGGAACACCCAAGGTGACACTACAAATAAGATATCTGATGGTCATATGAGAGGCCCTTAAATGAGCTAGATCACATGGAGAAATTCACATAATTTGGTCATGACTAAATCTTAAAAAGTTAAATTGCATCAACATAGTATGGCAAAAGCAACACAAAAATGAAATGAATTCAATATTAAAAACTAAAAAAAGCATACAATGGTTAAAACTGATACAAAGAACCCTGAAAACATAAAATTTCCATTAATGTGAAGAACAAAACTTTGCATGACACCTGCAGCCCATGAGAGTACCAATTTGCTATGAAAGCTAGAAAAAATTACATTAAGTTTATGTTCACATTTGCAGATGCAGCAACATATGATGGCCAAAAAGTTTTATTCAAAAAGCATATATTGCATGGAGAACAAACACAATTTACTTCATATGCCAATGCACTATCACCAATGCAACATCCAAAAACCAACTGTGCCAAATGGCACCAATTTGCATCACTCCATTTCAAACACAGTCACAGAATGCCTCATTCCTAAACTAAGGATCATCTCACACACTTTTTATAGATCAATACATAAATATTCACATGCATATCACATTGATATTCTGGAATAACCAGTAAAGGATCAGACCAAATCCCACCACACACCCAATGGCAAAAGCATCCTGTGATACACCACCATTGACAAGAACAGTCACAATCCTACATGCCACAAAATTGGCACACTCAGAAACTGATCTGATTGGCAGTGTCAACAGGCAGGCAGACTTTTGAGAAGTCATTTAACAGCTCATCAAATGCCAGCTCCAGCACTTGATATTCACTGAGACTTTGTAACCTTTCAGTGTTCGGCAATGAAAGAGCATAAAACTTCCATTTCAACGCAAATGTAAACCCAATCTCATCAATTAGTTATTTACCGATATCACAACTGTCAATTTTTTACAATCCTGCGTTAGCCTACACTTCTTTCTACCAGACAGCGTGAAGATAGGTGTAATAAGATCATCAGGCTTTTTTTGCTCAGGCCCATTAATCCTACACCTTTGTACAGAAAGGTAATCGGCTAGTTTACACCGTGCATTACCACGTCACTAACCAGCACACACCCCACTGCAGACCCAACAACCGTGCTTTCCATTCACACCGTCACTCTGTACGTAAGCGGCATCGGCGTCCCCGACAACGAACGAGCCGTCATGCGCAACAACTGCGTCGTTCAAAAGGCTACCGGATTTTGGGAAGAGCTACCATATAAACAAGGGCGGAGGTAATAGTAAAAATTACCCACTGCCCAAAAAAAATCGGTAGCCGACGACAAGTGCGGGCCGTGCTCACATGCATGGGCGTAGGAACAGGGGTCCAGGGGGCCATGGCCCCCCAAGGGGGGCCATGGGGGGCAGTGGTGTTAACTGCCCTCCTCATTTTTCAGATTTAGGTTGTGTTTGGCTTACTGTTGCACTGCATTAAAGGTTTATGCCGATTTTCCTAGTTCACCAGCCATATTCCTCAAGATGCGTCACCTTTTTTGGTTGCTCATTGGCCACCATTTAGTGCTACACCCGCAGGGCCGACGCCGCGCGGCCTATGGAGGCCAAAACGCCGGACATCGAGGCTGACGTTGCTACGAGTTGCGAGCGCGAATGTTCAAACCATGTCACATAGTTTTTATCAGTGATCAATTCCGACTGGATCTTGAACATTTTAAGACGAACATGGATTAGCTATGCTAATACAAATTTGGAACCACCATCTCACCTACAGTCTACGTTCAGGGAGTTCTCAGTATCTCTGAAGAACACAACAAACGTGAAACCGGAGTCTATGTGACAATTATTGGACCACCTGCGGCGATCAGGGATGTTGTTGCGTCAGTGAGGGTTTCTGTGCTGATACGGGGCGAACTGCGTGGCTCAGGAGATTACCCCTGTCAGGATAAATAAAAAAATAACATACAGCTGCTCTTGGTGGAACGAAGAGTGCAAAGACGCCATTCGAAATCGTAAAAGGCCACTTAACGGATTTAGACGGAGTCGACGGACTGTTCATCTAATGGAATACAAACAAGCTAAAGCAAAGGCCAGGTAGGTTATTCGTAACGCCAGAAGGAGCTCGTAGGAAATCGAATACAAACAAGCATTTCTCACGGAAAGACAGCCAGGAAATCCAACCCCAACAGAACGCAGAATTTTATTTCGCATATTGCCAACCTGAACATCCAGAGCGGCAGCGGGCGGCAGGCAAGAGCAATGTCGCTGTCCCACCGCTGCTGAACCTGCGACGGCACCGCCGGCCCTGCGTCGCACAGATCGGCAGCGACACACCCGTGCCGCCCGCGGGCGCGCTGAGGCACCAGACCACATGTGGGATGCTATCTCCTGCGCTTCTGTTCTGTCGCTCGCTGTGAACGCTTGCAGCGTATGGTAAGGTGTTGGGATGTGCCGCACCGAGCGCTGTGCCTTTGCCTGGGCCTGGGCCCGTCTCTGGCCGCGCCTGCGTGTGCGCCGCTGCAGTCAGTGGTGATCATGTCTCAAGGGAATTGTGATAAGAACTGTGGGGTGTGAATAGTAATATACAGACCGTGAAAACGGCGAAGGAGTCGGGAGGGGAACATGCAAGTACGGTAAAACAACAGTGTGCATGTTGTATGTTATATAGCGTGGACTATGGCGTTTAGAGTGGGATTTGGAGATTTGCAGTGTAATTGGGGAACACAAAACAGTCTGTCTGGCATTATATACAAAAATACCGAGTGGAGGTGACATACCATTCAATAGATAGGGCCATAAGGTGGGAACGCCAAAATTTTAACGCTGGGTTGGACATGGAAGAACTATGCTACATGCGAAATGGTGCAATAGTAAAAGTGCATGGGTTTTCCGGGCACGCATCATGGAATGAGAGGATAAAAACTAAAATGCCTAGACCAAGACCGTGACGAGAATTTTGCACAGGAGTGGGCTGGCTCGGGGCATAGGAACATCTCCAGTTTAGAGGGCCGGTCCCGACTAATAAGGAAAATGACGTGGCTACAAATTTTCACTAACGTAGTTTTGACACGCGCCCGGATGGCCGGTTAGTTACCGTTCGCTGGAGTGGTAGGGTCAATTTAGCCCCCTGAGATCTGAGAAGCTAAGAGAGCTAGAGACACCAAATTTGCAGGGTGTATTGGCCTGTACGTGAACTCATCTTTGTTAAGTTTTGAGGTTCCTAGGTCATGATTTTGGGTCAAATAAGGTTAACAAGGTCAAACTCCAGATTGTGTTTAAAGTTTCCCAGACCTTCTCATGCAAACACCGTGAACCTAGATACTTGTTCTAAGCAACGAGACCCTGGTGGTCATTTAAGTTCAGTGACCTTGTGTGACCCTTTAAAGGTCATGTTGCCCAAAATCATACAAGACTGCTTTGATTTTTGCATTTGAATAGGCGCCAAGGATTGCGCTAGGCAGAATATCCCCAAAAACAAAATGTTGATCTGGTTTAGTTTAGGTCAGTGACATTCTGATCTTTAAAGTCTGTGGAATATCATAATGCGGTTTCTGCCATTATAAAACTCAAAATGAACACTAGAATCTATCTCACACAGCAAGTTCTAGAATATCAAAACAAGTCGGGTTTGACCTTGGTCTGACCCTCATACCCAATTCTACGTCAACAAAATTTGTTCATTATTTGTTGTGTTGCCTGGGGAAACTATCACGGAGATGAATGACTTCGTCTAACACCTTGTTGTTGCATCAAATTAAAAGACTTCCTGCGAATTGTTTTCGCTCAATTCATGGCCTGACTTTGACCTGTCATATATAAGTGGCCTTACAAGATACATCTGAATGCTTTATATCGCATAATTCACTATTCCATTGTTTACAGCCATGAAAAACTTGGTGCAAAATAATTTCTGAAAAACCTGGGGGGGGGGGAAGGGCAGGGCTCCAACTGACTCTTCCCACCCGAGCACGTGTTAACACACACTCGGGTCGAGGGGGCAAATTGACCCTCCCCCGAAGATTTTTTGAGAATGGTTTCCGAAAGACGCGGCGCAGCCGCGCCAAATTTTGTATAGCTGTGGACAATTGAATAGTGAATCGTTTGGCATTAAACATCTAGAATTCCGTTGTAAGGTCGCTGACCTATGGCAGGTCAAAGTTAGGTCATGGTTTCATCGAAGGCAATTTCTAGGGAATTCTTCGATCTGATCCAACAACGAAGTATTAGACGAAGCCATACATCTCTGAGATGCTTTCCTAGGCGACACAACGGTTGAATGAGTAAATGAAATTGACCTAAGGTCAGGTACAAAGGTCACACCAAGGTCAAAACCAACCTGTTTTGTTACACTAGGGCTTGCTGTATGGGATAGTTTCTGGTGCTCATTTCGAGTTTATTGTTAGCAGGAGCCGCATCATTCATCTTCCATGGACTTCTTAGAGGTCAGAAAAGGTCATTGGCCTAAAATGAACCAGGTCAGCATTTTGTTTCAGGAACATACTGCCTAGCGTCTTTGTCGCGTAATCAAATGCAAAACTCAAAGTAATCTTGTATGGTTTTGGTCACCTTGACCTTCAAAAGGACAAACAAGATCACTGACCTTAAGTGAGCATGTGAACTTTTGCTTAGAAACGGTCGCCTAGATTCTGGGGGCACTTTGGAGACCAACCTGGAACTTTACCTTGTTTTACCTTTTTTGACCCGAAGGTCATGCCCTAGGAACCTGAAACTTTGCTCTGAGTGAATTCAAGGTCAACTCGCTCTGTAAGTTTGTTGTCTCTAGCTTTCTTTGTTCCCGAGATTTCAAGGGGGTCAATTTGGCCCCCGCCCCCCCCCCCCCCCTCCACCCGAGCAAAGGGTGTCTAGGTGGCCACCCGGGCGCGCGTTTTTTATTTGATTTGATTTGAAATTTTGACACATGTAAGTTCACGTATAGGTTAACACATTCCGTGAAATTAGTGCCTCCCGCCTGCTCAGCTTTCGAGAACTCAGTGATGGAAGAGGGGGGGGGGGGGCAAAATTGACCTCGACCCGAGCGTAGGGTATTCAATCGACCACCCGGACGCATAATAAAATACAACGTGGCCGGGTGTGGGTTTTTACCCAAATTTTCGGAATTCAAGAGACTGTTATGTCTTCCTACATTATGTGATGCCCGCGAACAAATGTAAAATTGAGCAAGTTTCATCACTGCTATTAAAATCCTCGCCAAAGGTGTCACTTTTTGCAGCCGGTTGACGGGCTCAGCCGAAAATGTTGACTTAGCTTACCACCAAAGTCTAATTTCTCCCCAGATTTCGGCCATTTGAATATGCGTCCTCAATGTCAAGACTGCTTTTTTGTGAAAAACTTAAAATGTGGTGTTATTCACGGAAGGAAATAGCTAAATCTTAGTGAGAAATCACTGATCACTACCGAAGTTTCCGATCATGTTGTATCACCACTACAGCCACGAATATACGACAAATACGCCTGCCACTATTGGGGAAAACATGCGTTAACTTTTGTTTGGGCCGCCCTGTACTTAAAAAACTGCCGGATATTCGGATATTGTAGTCCGGCAGTGTGTGTGTGTGTGCGTGTGTGTGTGTGTGTGTGTGTGTGTGTGTGTGTGTGTGTGTGTGTGTGTGTGTGTGTGTGTGTGTGTGTGTGTGTGTGTGTGTGTGTGTGTGTGTGTGTGTGTGTGTGTGTGTGTGTGTGGTGTGTGTGTGTGTGTGTGTGTGTGGTGTGTGTGTGTGTGTGTGTGTGTGTGTGTGTGTGTGTGTGTGTGTGTGTGTGTGTGTGTGTGTGTGTGTGTGTGTGTGTGTGTGTGTGTGTGTGAGGACCGTATTTGGACCGATTTCCCAGAACCGTATCCATCATTTAAATATCATATTGTGCCAGTTGGTGCAAGCATTGGATAACAAAACTTGCGAAACATTTGCAGGGTTGTCCTATAGGATGTCATTTAGTATAGAACCAACATTATATTATAGTGATGTGTCCGGGCACCAACTACCCATTATACCAAAAGTTAAGACAGTTGTTCTGTATCCGTTTGGCCCAACATTCCCTTGTTGCTTATTTGCATTGGGAGGGGGGGGGGGGCTCAGAGAACACTGGAGGGATCAGTTAGGTGGGGGGCGTTAACCCCCACCCCGCGTAAGTATATAAAGTGACGCCGCTGAGATTGGCCTCAAGTTCCGTGTAGGCCTGTGAATCACTGAACTTTTACGACGCACTGAGCTGCTGTGGCTAGGTGGCGTCGTTCACCTCTCACCCTGGCAGGAAGGGCGGAGTGAGTTGATCTTGCGCTTGGCATCTGAACCGGCCAAGATCTGCATGTGGTAGCAGCGTAAGTGACCCCTTCACTGGCACGCGATCCGTTGTGCATGTTTTGCTGTGACCGGTGTCTGTGTCTCATCACCGCGCTCTGAACACGTGATTCTGACACAGCGTGGAATTGTGCTCAAAGTGCACTGTATTCCTGCCGTGGTTGTTACTTCCAGTGATACAGCCGACGGTGATCCTGAGGCCTCACATGCTCCTGTGGCCGCTGGCTCTCCCTGTGAGGTCATCGCGGTTCCTACCACGCCTCTCCAGACTACCATCGCGGTTCCTCCCACACCTCTCCAGACTACCATCGCGGTTCCTCCGCGGTCTCCAGACTACCATCGCCCATCGCCACTGCTACAGCTACCAGTACGTCAGTCCGGTGTAACGACGCTCACTGCTTTTGCGTTGGACCCTACGTTACCAGCCTATGATGGGAGCTTTTGTCGACGGGGTTTCCAAGGTGCCCTCTCGCCTCACTGTTCCACGCTCAGGGCAGGGCGGCCGCTGCGCACCAGCAGACAATATGGTTCGGAAGCTGAATGTACTGCGCTCGGCATGTGTGTATGCGGCCCGGGGCTTCCTGCTCGAAACGCTCTGACAGATAACGAGTCCATTATCTGGGGCGATCAGCTAGCCTTCAGCTCTCACACAGCGGGCGTAAGATGTGGATGTCTTCTTGTGACGAGTTTCAGGATGGCTACTGTTAGCTAAATATTCAATGACAGTCTCTAATGCATTCATTTTCATTACGATGCACCAATTAACATTAACAGTTCCTAACGGGCGGTCAATCGCCCTGCTGAGGATGGCCATGCTTCGCTTGAAATAGGAAATGATCTACTCTCAGTGCGTCTCCATGAAGTCGGGAGCTTGTATCTCCCATGTGTGATTGGACCGAACTTTCTAGGACAAGTTCCTGGCGTTGTCACTTTAAGAACAGGCCCCTAGCTTCTGCTCCAGAAAACTCGTTTTGGATCTTTTCCAGTCAACCCTAAACACACCTGGGTTAGAAGCTACGCTCCCACGCGTCGGTCGTGGTAAATCCCAGATGCCGCGAGCGTATCTCTTCGGCACAGCGCCGCCCCTCGCCGAACACCGGTCCGTGATCTGGAAATCGATCACAGTGCAGGGCCACTTAATTCTGCCTCGGAGATCCAGTCACTGGCTGCCCGCAGGTTCCGAGAAATCAGTTTACACTGACGGCGCAGAACTGCCTACCTCTGAACGACACAGAGGTGTGTATCTAGCTCTGAACCACGCAGAGTTTTCTAGCTCTGAGCAGCGCAGAGTTATCTGCCTCTGAGCAGCGCAGAATTATCTACCTCTGAACGGCGCAGAGTTATCTAACTCTGAACGGCGCAGATCTATCTACCAGTTTCAAGAGGTCAAACTTGGTCGCCAATAACAAGGTTTGGCTTGGCTCGACCTTGGTGGCCCGATCTTACAAAAGCAGCTGGAACAATGGTAATGTTCTTCAAAGAACAATTAAGAAAAGTCGATGGCAAGCATATGAATTGCATTTCCTGCAAAAATGAGCGTTCTTTATCACTTTGTCAAAAACCAGAAGACCTAAAAGTATAAATTTCGACAAGTGTGAAATAGATTCCAACGCAGCATGTGAGCATTTCAGCATCATGGTCAAAACGGTTCAGAAGATATTACGGAAATCCTCGTGATGGGATGCTTCTGAGACATCCCCGTGAGGTGAAGGGTGCTTCTGAGGCACCCTGCGTAGCGCAGGGATGCTTCAGAGGCACTAGCATAGGGTAAAGGGTGCTTCTGTGGCTTCTGAGGCACCCTGTGTAGGGCGAGGGGTGCTTGAGGCGTGCTGCGTGGGGTGAAGGGGTGGTTCTCAGGCACCCCTCGGAAGGTGAGGGTTAATCTGCTCCTGTAGTTTCAGCAGTCAATAACGGCGTAACCAGCTCCGCTACCTGCCCGGCCGAGACCACCGTCTGACCTCAGTTCTGACGACAGCGGAAACCCAGCATCAGAAGGAACCTCCGTCTATCAATGTACAGCTGCGTGATCTCAGTGAGTAAATGTCTGCTTCCAATGCTCCGCTGGACGAAGACGAGATATGCCCTCAGGGCTGGATTACCGGACCGAGTGGGTCTGTTTGGAGGCGAACTACGCCCGTGAACTCAACGTCCCGGGCGCTGGTCGGCACCGTGCTAATCCCGCGGCGGGGCGATCACTTCCTGGCTGCCGTCATCCCCTGGGAAGGAGCCGCCCTGGAAGACGCTGCCTGGGCCACGCTTGGATCGTATAACCCCTGCCTATATCAGCATACGCGCTACCTAACTGTGTCGTTGAGGTGGAAGCGCTCTTTTCTTCTGTCTAATTTCTTTTGGAAGTGATGTCTTGGTCAAGTATGTGTAACAGCTGCACCGCTTGTCTTCCTCAATTGCAGGGCCAGATTGGGACACAGCGTGTATTACATAGGCTGACGATGATACCCGCTCTTCCCAAAGAGCTGGTGCGCGCAGCGGGACAAACCGCGGCACGACAGCGGACCCAAGCGCGTTACACTCTCGCCAACGGTGATGTCTCCGTCCTTCTCCGCCTCCACACACGCAGCACCCACCCCAGGAACATCCAAACTGGGGGATGGTGGAGAGTAAGCATCCTCATAGCGCATACGTGCGCACGCCGAGAGGGGGAACACCAACCCCGTCGTAGCGCGTCACATATTTGACCCAGCTGATGACGGAAGCGCGGCGGTTCTACTTCGCAGGAGTAAGCCTGGGCGGCACGCTGAGACCCAGTTATGTATCAGCTAGTGGCACACTGGGGCTGGAGTCTTGAACATCGGCCGAGGAAAGACTCAGACATGAACCAGCTGTGTACACCGGATGAGATTGCTTCAATCCCGCTTTTGATCACCTGTGCCCGTTAGTACCCTGTGTGACATTCTTAGATGTCTTTTGGTTCCATGAATGCACAGAGTTTTCTTGCCAGTCAAAACCCGAAACGACATGAGAGATGGAAAAGTCAGGGCAAGTGTACCAGACCCCGATCCGCGTGGAACAGGATGTTGGTAGATGGCCTTTAAGCATGACAAAGCTCAACATACGAAACCATGCGTCGGTCAGAGGCATGACGGGCACCCGAACGATGCGAATTGAGTGCAGGCGTCACACATGAAGCTGTACAAATGACGACACTTCGTCTCAGGGTGTCTTTCTGGCTTGCTTGCATACAGGAACCTAATAGCCTACAACGAAACAAAACTACATACATTGATGCCTAAGATGTCTAGAATGGAACATACACCTTGCACAGATCAAAACATAGCTGACATTTTGGTGCCCCAACTATCGACAACAAAACATGCACCGACACACAACCGTATGCGTTGTAATGTAACACTTGCTAGAGCGTACTATATGACAACATGATCTGGGCATTATTTGGTCACATCGAGTGGTGACGATGATAACATTGACTGTCAGAGCTGTCAGTGAACGTTCAACCACAACGACACATTTAAACAGTTCCGAATGATGAGTCACATTTCCTTGGCCCACTCCTGCCAATGCTTAAGACAAAACCTGTCTTTTCAAAATGGTTACGTGAAGCATACTAGGAATGCATGTTATAACAACATTCGAACATCACACGCATTTTGAAAATGTAACATCTATGCCTGGGTGTTTAGCGTGATTTGGTTGTTTGATTGATTTCCCTTTCGGCCAGTCAGTCATTTGAGGGCCACGAAGTGGAGAAGGGTGGATAACGTTGGGTCGAAGTGCACCTGGGGACCCGCCCGTCGGCACTCGACTGGTGCAGGGACCCGTCCGTCGGCACTCGACTGGTGCAGGGACCCGTCCGTCCGTCGACACTCCACTCGCACAGGGACCAGTACGTCGACACTCCGCTCGCGCAGGGACCCGTCTGCGTTGCAAACTTCCCCCTTCCCTTTACGTCTCTCCAGGGAACCCCACGTATATGCGCTCGGTGCTCGGACGGAGGCCCGTCAGAAGACACTTCGGCCCGCTCATGGCTGGTGCGTTCAATGCCGGCGCAGCACGGCTCAAGCGCGGTGTGACGCCAGTCAGTTTGAAGACAGCTCATGCTGATTATTGTACTAATTTGTTTTTCTACTACATTTAAACATAAGCCAAACGAATTCCAAACATGCTCAGACCGAAGACCGGCATATAACACCCAGAGGAAATCGCATGATCTCATCCGCAACCGCCTCCTCACTGCCATCTATCGACCACAACTAGCACTTTGAGTCAGTAACGGTGGCGTGGGAGGTCAGCAGCGCCTCGTTGGGGAGCGCTGTCCTGTGGGAGCTGGTGGGTGCTTCTGAGAACGCTTTGTTGACGGGCATCACGTGCAGGCTGGTCCGCTGAGTGAAGCCCACACTCTCCGAGCCGGTCACGTTCACTGCAAACAGGGCCAGCCGTGAGAACGGGCGGCGCGTGGGCTCCGCCACGCGGAGAGGGCACGGTCGCCGTGACTGGGTGGGTGGGACGGCCATCATATGGGGTGGTAGGCGCAAGAGCGGGTGGGGCAAGCGGGCATGCGCCGTCTACACTTCACGAAACTTAACTATCTCTGTGACCATGCTGACCGAGAAGAAGACTCCCCTTCCCGGCCCCTGTGCTGAGTCACGTTAGCATACTCTTTTGACTGAACAAACTGACCGAAACGTATGCTTGGAGCAAGAACGTGCTACAGCCACAGGTCTGGGGGAGAGACCATGCGGCGCCCGCTACCGACTCCATGATCTACTGACCGCGATATATTGCACATGGCCGCTTGTTGCTTATGAAATTTTCGCCATTTTCCCGGTAGCTTTAATAACACGATTGCCCAAGAACGAAAGCGTCCATATTTTCCGGTCCCGAAACGACGAGCGCCCAGGCAGCGATAATGGAAACTGCGCTACGTTCGTGGAAAGACTGCGCTTCTTACCAGGGTCGCGGCAAGCGGAGCTTGCTACGGCACGGCTTCCACGTTCAGCCCATTAGGGAACCGGCACCACCCACACATCCCATCACGCGCACCTTAGCAAAACGCGCTGGCGAGCACTCTGTAGCGGGAGGGCGTCACGGCACCTCCACTGCACTGGGTCGTGTGCCCAGGTTGTGTCAACGCAACGCTGATGACCTCATAGATCTCGCATAGATGACTCAGAGTTGAATCATTGATACAACGATAAATGTGTACCCCCCCCCCCCCCCCCGTCCTCCTCCAGGTGGTTATTAACACTTGTTTTCCGGCTAGCTAATAGGGGTGTATTTCGATTTTGAGCAACCATCTTTCAAAAGACACTCACAGACATCACGTTAAAGACTACAGGTGACAGTGGTCCGAACCAACTGTGAGGCGGGGGGGGGGGCTCACACCTGCGCGCTGCCCCCGCCCGCTGATGACGTACCGGACTCACGGCGATGCTGGACGCAGATGCTGTACCTCGCTGTCGCTGTCTTCATCCGGCTGTAGAACTTGGTGGTGGTGAAGGTGTAAAGGAACGGGTTGACCGCTGAGTTAATCGGCAGCACAAACACCGCGATCCAAGCGTGCAGCTCCACTGAAAGGACGGCAAAACGTCGCAGACCGCCATCCTCTTTCCACACGCCACAACAGCCTGCACTGAACAGTCGAACGCATTGGGAAAAATGGCGAGCGCGATCCTTGAACTCTCATCAGGAGAACAGCTCACCGCTCCGTGTCCGGGGCTGACCTGTGTACGTTTGTTAAGGAGCGGTTGGCCAAGTTTCTTCAATTGTCTTTTTTCTGGGCTATTATCCCCGTATGTATTTGCGCGGCATGGAAGGATATTTCACCTCAAATTTAATTACTTCTGTATCCATCTGCTTGAGGACTTGTAACTCGGATCCTAGCTCTGTGCAGCTTACAAATCGTTTGCGCCAGAGCACGAAGCGGAGTGGACCAATCCGGCGGCTACTAACATCAGATTCAGTCCAGCGGATCGGATGTGTTCCGGATGGTCAACTTTGCTCAGAATACGGATTTAGCGGATTCGCGATGGCGTTGTCATGAATTTTCGGTTCCTAGTTAACTTCCAATGACGTTTCAAAACACGACAACATTTGAGCTGAAATTATCTTTTTGCATTGACATCATGTTAACGTAGAAAGAAAAATCCTCTTGGCAACAATCGAGGCCGCGCTGGCAATTTTTCAGAGGTGGAAACGTTCAGGGGGCTGCTAATTACGACCTTCAGAGTTAAACTCCAAAAGTCTTAGAACATTTGACTGGGTGGAGTACTCGTGGCGAGTTATGCAGTAATAGCACATGGGGAGAGAAAATCAGATTGCTGTAAGATGGAAGCCTAAGCAGAGGTAAAGTGATTTGAAAGAACAGGACTATATAGGTGAATTGACATCCACTAACACCATTCAAAACACACACACACACGCCCGCGCGTTCGCCAGCACGCACGCATGAGAGAAGACTTGCTCCTAACGTACTTCAATATATATATATATATATATATATATATATATATATATATATATATATATATATATATACTTATATATATATAAGTATATAAGTATAAGTAATATATAAGTAACAACAATATATATATACGCATATTTACACCAACACGTATCTATATTTATTTATATATACCATTTGTATTCTTCTTACTTACACTTGCATTGGATGGCTTTAGTGAGAAAGTTTCGAATACAAGCAGCCATACCTAATAATATAACACTATAACAGTATATATACATATATATATATATATATATATATATATATATATGCAATAAGCATGCATACATACATCGTACACGAAAGTTTTCCTGGCGTTACCTGGCTTTACTGACCTTTGGCTTATTTTGAGTTAATACATCCCGTTGGGTCAGCCTTAGAGCAATTTCTCCCCTTCGGATTGAATCCGGATCAGGATCAGGGTTGGATCAGGATCCTCTCTGACCCAATGCGAATTTGATTGGATTCAAGTGTATTTATTAGACAACGTTCAGTTCGTATTCACCTCGTATGTACGCACGGTCGCACGTGGGCCCCGAACTGTAACGCTATGGACGATAATATACGCAAGAAAGATCATGATCCCCTGGTTTTCCAGACGATCAGCTCCAAATTCGTATGCTGAAACTTGCCAACCTTTAATTTTCTGGAGGCACCTGTTCCACGAATTATTCAGCAAACATTGGTCAAATTTTCCATTTTCCATAGCCGTCGTCTGAAGCTGTGCTAACGGCCACTCATGACCACTCGGGACCCTGATCACTGTCGGTCGGCGACCATCAGTACAAGACCTCTGAACAAACAACAGAACAACGACGCAATCTGCTGCTACTGTCCCATAATTTCTGCCGCCGATTGCAGCAAATTCCGCACCCGCCTTGCCACTGACCCTCCTTCAGCGAATCAGATCGGCCGCAACTTGCAATCTGCACAGCAATATGTACCGAACGCGTCATCTCCCCGGCGGACCGTTGTGCATCAGCCGAACCAGGACGGAGGCACACGCCTAATCCTCGGGGAAATCAAAGCCACAGACGTTCAAACTCTATCCGAACTCGGGCACAATGATCGCCACGAGACTGCGCAACCGTATGTGCTCTGAAATCGCATCGCCTAAATTGTATCACATCGCGCGCAATGCGCGTGGCTTTTGGCTCGTTGTTGCACTGCATGATCCGCACTGCGTATGTGTTTTTTTTTACCTTAACAAGCGCTCGGGTGGGGGTCGAATTGACCCCTTCGAAGGGTTTTTCAGAATGGTTTCCGAACGGCGCGGCGCAGCCGCGCCACCTTTTGCATAGCTATAGACAACTGAATAGCAGATCGTTTGGCATAAAAAATTGAGATGTGCCTTGTAAGGTCGCTGACCTATGACAGGTCAAAGTCAGGCCATGGTTCCAGCGAAGGCAATTTCTAGGGAATCGTTAAATCTGATCCAACAACGGAGTGTCAGACGAAGGCATATATCCCTGAGGTGCTTTCTTAGGCAACACAAATATTGAATGAGCAGAACCTGTTGATCTAAGGTCAGGTATGAACGCCAAACCAAGGTCGAAACCAACCTGTTTTATTACTCTACGGCTTGCTGTATGAGATACTTTCTGGTGCTCATCTCAAATTTGTTGATCGCAGGAACCGTGTTATACATATTTCATAGACTTCTTAGAGGTCAGAACAGGTCATTGACCTAAAATGACGCAGGTGAGCACTTTGTTTTAGGAACACACTGCCTAGCGTAACCTCCGTCGCTTAGTGAAATGCAAAACTCAAAGTAATCTTATATGGTTTTGGTCTCCTTGACCTTCAAAATGTCAAACATGGTCACTGACCTTTAAAGAGCATGTGACCTTTTGCTTAGAAACGGTTACCTAGGTTCTGGGGGCACTCTGGAAACCATCCTGGAACTTGACATTGTTTTACCTTTTTTGACCCGAAGGTCATGTCCTAAGAACCTGACACTTTGACATAAGTGAGTTGATGTACAGGTCAGGACACCCTGTAAATTTGGTGCCTCTAGCTTTCTTAGTTTCCGAGATCTCAGAGGGGGGGGGGTAAATTGACCCCCACCTGAGCGAAGGTTATCTAGCCGGCCACCCGGGCGCTTGTTAACTTGTGGTCACTGCTGTCCGATCGTCTGCATCACAGGCATCTGCATGCTGGCGGCTGTCAGGCAGTTTTTGATTGCTTGAGGCTTGCCGCAGGTTACTATGGAGCTAAGAGAATAGAGGCGTGCAAAAACAAGCACAGCTGACGACGAGTCTGGTAAACCGTTAATCGGTTGGTTAATGGCCTACCAGTGTTAATCCTTTTTGTTAATGGATCAATACTCTCATTGATGTAAAAAACAATCATGGTCCGATTAACTTTTGTGAACTTTCTGCCCGAAAGCTTGCAGACCGTGGGCCTTTTTAAACAAAAAATTGATCGAGTTTGTGGAGTCAACTTTCGCAAAAGCGGCGGGTGGGGCGTTTTAGAATATGCACGATCCGAGAGTTTAGGGTTAGAGGTTTTGGGTAAATGATGGTGGATGCTGACAAAGTTAATTTTGCACGTTTGGGAGCGGGCTGGGACTCTCTCCCCTGAAACCACCTGGCCGATGTCCTGGATACGTCACCTGAGCCAATTTGATCTCAATGAAATAAGTTCATGATAATTGACGAAAAGAGGGCTCAAGTTTAGTTGAAACTTTGGGCGTATAAATGTTTATCAGCTTCAAGTACTGTCATCAAAGTTTGATGTGGCTGATTCTCACTCCGTGTTGTGCCAGACGAACGCAGTCTTTTCTAAAGATATCCATTCTCTTTTTGCTTTATTGTATGTTCAGGGGTGGTAAAAGTGCACTTTTTGTCGCCGACCAAATTTTTGGAGGAAAAATTCTTGCCAGTAGCGTAATGCAATATTATATGGAGAAATGGTAATTAAGTCCATGCCCACCAGCGTCGTCAGTAATCAGCCGATCACCGAAGGTCTCTTTCATCACCACAATTTTCAGTATCATGCACAGGACCGAAACGTTCAATCATGCACTGCTCAACAGATGCCAGGATAAGTCTTGCTGCTAGAAAAGCGGACGTCCCTGTCCTAGACTAATGAGATAGCCCAATCACAATAGGAGTTTTCCTCCACCCCCGGGACTTGCCGGGGCCTCACGTTTAAACTCGATCCACGGCTGGATCTGCTTTCCTCGACCGCAAAAACGAAACAACGAAGGACCTCGATAGCCAGGGCGGCAGGAAACATGGCAGATTTCGAACCAGTGGCAAGCTACACTGGGAATGACTTCGAAGATGGGGACCTCCACGAGGCCATGTCCGCTTCTGAAAATCACGTGTGCGCTTCGGGCCCCATCGTGCTGGTCGCTTGTGACTGCTTCAGTAAGCCAACAGCCTTCCCAGTGTCTTGAAAAGGCAGTTTGGATAATCACAGGTAAATTTCTACCTTGACCGTATCATCCCAACGACTTACCCTGAACTGCTAATGCCTCTCGTTATTGAGGACAGGATGATGAATCGCGGCACCGCTAATTAGGTAAGCAAGGTAAAAAATCCATCTCTAGGCAAGTATTCATGACAGTACAATGTGAATGACACTTGCAAAATTGCTGTGCGTTGAAAGCCACCGCCCATCTCATATCAACCGCATCGCAACGATTTTAACATGCCCTTGCGGCCAGATGAATACCTATATCTATATTTTTCAGTATTTCGTACTGAGTATAATACTTATATAATCATCATAATAATAATGATAATACGTAAATATGCTACTAATAATACTACTAATAATCCTGTCTAGGTCGGGACACTGAGGGCCGGCTGTTAAAAACAGCGAACCGGCCGACCGGCCGGGCCGTAGGAAGTACACTGATGTGTCGCCGACCTGTCACCGAGTCGGCCGACCATTCAACACTCGTACGATATTTTTGTCGCCGACCTGTCACCGAGTCGGCCGACCATCCAACACTCATACGGTATTTTTGTCGCCGGGCTGGAATGAAACCTAGAAGAGATCCAATGGCGCCGTGAAGTACGGTAAAAAGTCTACGGAAACGTTTGCTGGTGTTGTGTGACGAAATGTATTAACATGGAGGCATAACACCTATGTATGGAGACCTCATGTTGTGTTTTCCCTAGTGTGCTGCATTAGTTCGTCTTGACCGTCATCAAAATTTGCTGTCCAAAAACATTTTTGGCACATAGCTTCGAGTGAACACATACACTTTTGCCGCCGACCTAATCCTCCAAGAAAGCAGGTTTTGCAACCCCCGTGTATGTTCTCAAACTTCTCTTTTCTCACCATGGCTGGTAGCACAGGTGCTTGGCTTTGGAGCACGGGGATGCGTTTAAGTGACCTTGGTCAGCTCCGTACCCCGGGACTGCTCAGTTTATCTTCCAAACCGGTGGCGCATTCTGGTCCTAACTAAGTATCTTAAAACCCTCAACTGTTGCAATCTTTACCTTTAACTGGCGATGCAAACAAACATGATTTTCTAGTAGGAGAAAAGCATTCGAACTATTATGACAGTTTAAAAGACAGACGAATTTATCATGATAGCACTTCTAGACATGACCAACGCAAAAAGTTAAAAAGCATTGCAGAGGCGGAAACCCATATTATAAATGTCGGTCATGCTATGGCGTTATGCCATAGCAGTGCGGGCACCCTGAGCGAGACGAGCAGGGCAGTTGCCAGCTGCCAGTGGGGCCAGCTGTACAGCTGCCTACACGGAGCCCAGGACACCATACTGGCGACTGCATGCGTCTGATCGGATACTGGCGGCTCGTGGTATGTATCCAAGGTTTTGGGTGCGTATTTTACCACGCATCTATTTCGCTAGTTGAATTTAATCTATGCTACGCCTGTTCATAGCTCAATTTTTAGTGTATTATTGTCACCACAGACGGCACGGGAACTGCATGTGGAATATAGACGTTGTCCGGAATATCCTCCAGACATTCAGTTCAGCGTGGAGGATGCTTGAGTCACCACGATAGGAAAGCTGTCCAAGAAGTGATGGAATAAGTGAGCGTAATGTGGAGTTTATGCTTCGGTTTCGCAGGATTGAACAGCTTCAAACGGATTCGGATCTGGCGAATTCACGAGTCCTGAAAACTGGGGTCCGAATCCTGAAGATAAGGCCTCGACCAAGTATGCAGGTTGTGCTATTCACTGTACGCAAAAACGAGACTACAAACCGCCAAAGACCCGGAAAACATAGGTTTATGGGGAAGGGGATGCTCGAGTCTACAGGGATTTCAAATAATTTAACATTAAGTTATCTCAGAAACTAAGAGGGCTTAAGACACCAAAGTTACAAGGTGCCTTGGCCTGTACGTGAACTCACTTTGGTCAAAGTTCGAGGTTCCTAGATCATGACTGTTGCGGCAAATAACGTCACACAATGTCAACTCCAAGTTGGTCTTTAAAGTGTCCCCAGAACCTAGTTCCCCGTTCTAAGCAAAAGGCCACATGCTCATTTAAGTTGAATGACCTTGTTTACTTTTTGAAGGTCATGCTGAACAGAATTATGTAAGATTGCTTTGAGTGCTGCATTTGAATAAGCGACAAAAATAACGGTAGGCGGTACGTTCCTAAAAACAAAATCTTGACCTGGATCATTTGTCAGTGATCTATCATTATATTTCAGAAGTCCACGGAAGATGTGTAATACGGTTCCTGTTGTTAATCAACTAGAAATGACCACCAGAAACTACCCCATACAGCAAGCCCTGTAGTGATAAAACAGGTTGGCTTTGACCTTGGTCTGGCCTTCATACCGGGCCCTTGGTCAAAAGAGCCTGGTCATTCAATTGTTGTGTTGCCTAATTAAGTGTGTCAGAGACGTATGGCTTCGTCTAACAACCCGTTGTTCCACCAGATTGTGAATGATTCCCAATAAATTGACTTCGGTGAATCCATAGCCTGACTTTGACCTGCCGTAGGTCAGCGACATTACAAGGTACATCTAATTGTTTTGTCACATGATCCACTTTTCAATTGTCCACAGATATACAAAATTTGGTGCGGCTACGCCGCGGTTCGAAAGTCATTCAAGAAACACCCGGGGGAGAGGAGGGGGGGGGGGGATAATTGACAGCCAAGGTTTTTCCAGAATGATTTCCGCACAGCGCGGAATAGACGCGTCAAACTTTGCATAGATGTAGATAATAACACAGCGGAGCTTTTGATGAAAACCTTTAGATTAACATTGTAAGTTCGCTGATCTTCAGCAGGTCAAAGTCAGGCCATGGCTGTCAGCGAAGGGCATTTCTTGGTGATGGGCATTTATTGCATTATCGTTTACAGTGATGCAACAGCAGAGTGTCAGACAAAGCCTGACTGAGATAGCCTCTTATATCTGAGATATCTGATATCTGATATCTGATTAATATCTGAGATAGCTTCTTAGGCAATACACCATTTAGATTTAGAATTACAAGCAATCTCATTGACCTTGGGTTAGGTATGAAGGTCACAATGAGGTCAAAACTAACCTACTTTTCCACGAGAGTTTGTTTTTGGGGCAGTTTTTGGTGCTCATTCCTAATTTATTTATGACAGGGACCGCAGCAGACGCGTTTCATGATTTTTTTCAAGCCAGAGCAGGTCATTAAACTAAAACGACCCATGTTAACATTTCGTTTATAGGCACATACCGCCTAGTGTAATCCCTAACGCTTATTCGAATGAAAAATAGAAATCTCGCAAGCATTTGTTTACCTTGACCTTATAAATGTCAAAATGGGTCATTGACCTCATTAACCAATTGATAAAAAAGGCGTCAAGCTTCACGGTGGTTGCATAAGAAGTTCTTAGAGCACCTGGATACCACGCTGGAGTTGATCTTGTTTGACCCTATTTGACTCCGAGGCCATAACATAGGAACCTAAAATTTTGACGCAATTCAGTTCATGTACAGATTCATCTATCCTGTGAATTTGGTGTCTCTAACTATCCTAGCCTTTGAGATGTAGGATAGTTAGAGGCACCAGGGAGGGTATTCAGCCGGCCACCTGAGCGCGCGTCAAATCCCACCATGGATGACTTGTACGCCGTCGGCTGGCGTCGTTGAACACAGACACCAACTCCTCCGCCACGAGCAGTCGCAGAAGGAGCCGGGATCACGCTATCAGAATCAGCTGTGTCAGGAAATCGGTGCCATCAGTTCGTTCAAGCGGCGCACATTTCATCTGTAATTGAACGATATTTCATCTGACCTGCTTTACCGCCTGTGTACCTGGCGCCAACGCCCAGCAGCTACGTAATGAATATGCTGCACATCTTGACGCAGTATCCTGCCAGTCGTTGGTTGTTCCACTGTGTCGCAGTGTCGGTATCATCGATAAGAGAAATGTCATTTGTGATTTCTGACCGATATCGATTTTTGATCAACCTCGTTTGACCCCAAGCTTCTTGCACCTATGGGTACCGGAACTAAGCATCTAATACATCATCCCACGAAGATTACAGTGGCCATTCCGCGGCGCTGCTGGGAGCCACTCGAGCGGGGTCAGCAGATGTCCCCCCCCCCCCCTTTCCCATCCTCTCCTACAGAACCTGGCATTGTCACTGCGTCAAAGGTTCTAGGGCCGTAATCAAATCTCGTGTTTAATCTCACCACATTGTTTCCTAATTTGGGTGCAATAACAAAGGATGGTATCTGCGTTTCCTAACCATGCTAATCAATTACTCGCACTCTAACCACGTTTTACTAATCTATCAATGCATACCTATCCGCGGGAACTAATTCGATGGCGGACATTAATCGCATCAACATTTAATACCTCAATGGGTTAAATTCACCGCAGTTCATATATTAGCCCATAGGTTCGACCATGCTGGATAGGACAATTTCATAAGGTCTAGTTTAAACTAGAGTGGAATTGAATTCGGATTGGTTCAGCTCTAAATTGTGCAATCTTCCTGGACTGGAACAGCACGAAGCACGAACGTAGAGCACAAAAATACACACGAGCACAATATACACAAAAAAACAGGCACTTAATATCCTCAAAACTAATCTCGCTGTGCCGAATCGAACCGGACGACTTCAGAAATGGACTCAATTTCAAATACGTGGATCAGATTACACCTCACTTTGGAAGCGCAGTCCACGACGAGCGCTTATTGGAACCGCCGCCACAGCGGCTCGCCTGGCCGCGGCACATGCCTGGTACGTGGACGCCAGCGAGAGCCACCGCCTTGACCACCATGATGGGAGTCCAGCAGAGGCAGTCGGTGGTGACGATGCAGAAGAAGCGGAGGGCCACCTCCACCTCACGCACCACCAGCGGCGTGTTGCGGCGCGTCTGCTGGATGTTGCAGAACATGGCCATGTAGGAGCACAGGATCAGCAGCAGCCTGTCGGCAGCGGCGGAGGTGACAAGTCGGCAGTGTGCCGGGAGGGCACTGCTAACGCCAGCCCGCTGGGAGGACCAAACTGTGTGCGTGTTCAGTCACAGTTACCACAGCAACAATCAATTTTCACTTGTTTAATTAAAAGAAACATAAAAGATAGCTGGCAGAGAGTTGAATTACAAGCTTAAACACAGAAATGTTTTATCAGCAACCACGGAAAAGAGCAGCTGCCTTGCATTTCTTTCCAATTTAATCTGAGCGCCGTCACCAGCGGGAGTAATCAGCATTATGATGATTAACCACAGCGGGAGAAGACTGCCGGGTGTTGGACACGACGGCCGCCGAGCAGTCGAGCTGGTACGCTGGAAAGATGTCCGTATTTGCCACGTCGCATCGATGATTTCACGCTTTGATTCGGCACAACAGCCCACCGTCTGAGAACGTACGGCTATTATGTTGGCCGCGGAGTGGACGGGCGCCGAAGGCTCAGATAAATCTCCGACATGAAGTCTGCAGAGGCTATTTGCCGCACGATAACGGCGTTTATTTGCCAGATTGCACTCAGCGGTGCCGACGGGGCCTCTTCAGACCATCGTTCAGCGGTAAGGCCCGGCCGGCCGCCCACACGCCGCCGGCCGAACTTCCCAATAGCCTGCCCGCCAGACTGCCTCAAGACTGTCCGAGGCGCCGCGCCCCCGACCTCATCGGCACGCTTCGGAACACCCGAGCTCGTCTCAACGCTATCAGGCACGCCGCAGGCGGCGTCTCGGCCCGGTCAATCGGCGGCCGGCACGGCTCGGGCGTGACCGGTGGCAGGTTCGGAGCCGCCCCGCCCCGCCGGCGGCCAGGTCAGGGTCTGGCCTGACGCACGCAAGCGCTCCCAGCTGACCCCAGTCACGGCGTCTTGCTCCGGTGTCCGGACTTATGCACTCGAGGTTCAGGTGGAGCTGGAGCGGGGCGTGGGGAGGCTTCCCTCCCCCATCCTCCCACACGTCCCACGACGCACCATTGGCTATCGGTCGTGGATTGACCATCCTCATACCTCGGTGGCAGACACATGAGCGTCCTTCAGAGCAAATTCGCCGCAGATAATTGAGCACCGTGCAAGATTGCGACAGAGACTTATGTGGAGGCATATCACAGTAAGTATTTCATCTGTTTGATTTAGTAAAAACACATCGTTTTTTAATAAGCCGGAAATGACTTTACCTTTATTCTACGTCATTCTTTTCCACTATCACATGCAAACGTGAGTGCAGATCTTGATCTTGAGATGCAGATCCATCAGATCACGGTTCACGAATCCTACATGGACATCACTCTATCATCAATCATATCATCAATCGTGATTGCTACTGTCACGCAGCCCTTCAGCCATATAACTATTATATACGCCATTCCGGGAAAGACCGTGTAGATGTTATGTCAGTGAAGACAAAAGGAATGGTGACACGGTGACCTTGACATCGGGCGCCTAACATCGGACGCCAGCATAAGTTCCTCACCAAAGACATTACCTTCGGGAAGCACACTTCATGTGCCACCAGTGCCAAACATCTGTCTGAAAGGCCACGCATAAATGCCGTGGAAACAATCGCCAAACATGCAGCGGCGGCGGCGGCGGCGTCAGATGCGCTCCAGCGCGGCGTCAAGTGTGGCGGCAGACGTAGCGGCGGGCGGTCAGACGTGTGGCGAGTTGGGGCGTGTGGCTTGCGATAGCGCAACGTGTGCTGCGACAGGCGTGTGGCTGCGATAGCTCAGACGTGTGGCTGCGATGGTGTCAGGCGTGTGGCTGCGATAGCGTCAGACGTGTGGGCACGTGTCTGGCGTGTTGCATAGCGTCTATATAGCGTCAGACTGTGGCGCGACGGTGTCAGGCGTGTGGCTGCGATAGCGTCAGACGTGTGGCTGCGACGGTGTCAGGCGTGTGGCTGCGTAGCTTCAGACCTGGCGCGACGGTTTCGGCGTGTGGCTGCGATAGCGTCAGACGTGTGGCTGCGACGGTGTCAGGCGTGTGGCTGCGATAGCTTCAGACGCGTGGCTGCGACGGTGTCAGGCGTGTGGCTGCGATAGCTTCAGACGCGTGGCTGCGACGGTGTCAGGCGTGTGGCTGCGATAGCGTCAAGTGGCCTGCACGGTTTCAGGCGTGTGGCTCGATACGTCACGTGTGGTGCACTGTGCAGCGTGTGCTGCGATCGTCACGCGTGCTGCGACGGTGTCAGCGTGTGCTGCGATAGCGTCAGACGTGTGGCTGCGACGGTGTCAGGCGTGTGGCTGCGATAACGTCAGACGTTGGGTGCACGTGGTGTGGCCTGCGATAGCGTCAGACGTGTGGCTGCGACGGTGTCAGGCGTGTGGCTGCGATAGCGTCAGACGTGTGGCTGCGACGGTGTCAGGCGTGTGGCTGCGATAACGTCAGACGTGTGGCTGCGACGGTGTCAGGCGTGTGGCTGCGATAGCGTCAGACGTGTGGCTGCGACGGTGTCAGGCGTGTGGCTGCGATAACGTCAGACGTGTGGGTGCGACGGTGTCAGGCGTGTGGCTGCGATAGCGTCAGACGCGTGGCTGCGACGGTGTCAGGCGTGTGGCCGAGACGGGGTCCCCGTCGCCGGCCGGGTGCCGGATATGTAGTTTTTCCTTGTGTGGCTCGCGATCACTCCTCACGTGCACGCTAATGCAGCCAATCAGCGCACGCCCCGCGGCGCTACGAGTCGCAAACGGGCCATCGACTGCTGATGTGGCCAATGGGCGCCAGCAGAGGGGAGCACTTAAATCCTAGAATGGCAGGCAGGAACGCAGTCGGAACTAGTGGTGTAGGGCTGGCGTCCAGTAAATCCGATCTCCCGCCGGATGGAGTTTTTATTTCGCGTCACTGTTGTCCTTTTTTGGAAACGCAAGCTGGTTTCGCCTTTTCTTCCCTCCTACTCTAGAGTCAACGCCAAACAACATGTTTTTTATGCAAAATGTAAGAGGGTGATGTTCACGCAATCACCTTAAGATCATTACCAGCCTGCACCAGCAGGAGGAATAGGAGAGCAACTGGTTGGAACAAGAACATCTTACCCCAGGCAATTGGGCCGGGTCGGGTGGGGTCCAGTCGGATCGAGTCGGGTCCCGTCCGGTCCGGTCCGGTCGGGTCTGGTCTGGCCTGGTCGGATCGTGTCCGGGTCCGGGTCGGGTCGGGTCGGGTCGGGTTGTGTTGGGTCGGGTCGGGTCGGCTCGTGTTGGGTCGTGTTGGGTCGGGTCGGGGCCCGGTCGGGTCGGGTGTTTGGGTTGGGTTGGGTCGGGTCAGGTCGGGTTGGGTCGGGTCAGGTCTGGCCTGGTCGGGTCGGGTCGGGTCAGGTCTGGCCGGGTCGGGCCGGGTCGGGTCGGGTCGGGTGGTTGGGTCGGGTTGGGTCAGGTTTGGTCGGGTCAGGTCCGGTCGGGTCGGGTCAGGTCTGGCCGGGTTGGGTCGGGTTTGGCCGGGTCGGGTCCGGTCGGGTCGAGTCGGGTCGGGTTGGGTCGGGTCAGGTCTGGCCTGGCCGGGTCGGGTCGGGTCGGGTCGGGGTCGGGTCGGGTCGGGTCGGTCGGGTCGGGTCGGATTGGGTCGGGTCATGTCTGGCCTGGTCGGGTCGGGTCGGGTCGGGGGTCGGGTCGGGTCAGGTCTGGCCTGGTCGGGTCGGGTCGGGTCGGGTCGGGTCGGGTCGAGTCGGGTCAGGTCTGGCCTGGTCGGGTCGGGTCGGGTCGGGTCGGGTCGGGTCGGGTCGGGTCGGGTCGGGTCGGGGTCGGGTCGGGTCGGGTCGGGTCAGGTCTGGCCTGGCCTGGTCGGGTCAGGTCGGGTCGGGTCGGGTCGGGGTCGGGTCGGGTCCGGTCGGTTCGGGTCGGGTCGGGTCCGGTCGGGTCGAGTCGGGTCGGTTCGGGTCGGGTCAGGTCTGGCCTGGTCGGGTCGGGTCGGGTCGGGTCGGGTTTGGTCGGGTCGGGTCCGGTCGGGTCGGGTCCGGTCGGGTCGGGTCGGGTTGGTCGGGTCGGGTCAGGTCGGGTTGGGTCGGTTTGGGTCGGGTCGGGTCGGGTCGGGTCGGGATGGGTTGAGGTGGAGCAAATCGGGTCGGGTCGGGTCGGGTCGGGTTTGGTCGTGTCCGGACAGGTCGGGTTGGGTCGGTTTGGGTCGGGTCGGGTCGGGTCGGGTCGGGATGGGCTGAGGTGGACCAAATCGGGCCCACTATCCCTCCGCGTTTACCCGATACTAAATATAGGTGACCCTTATCCCCCGTTCACGAACTATGACAGCTGGTCCTACATTATGCAATCACTTTGTAACGCTTATATCTCAAACACCTAGATATAGATGGAGCTTTTCAAGTGGTTTGCGCTCCATTATCGTCTGCTGTCCTCTGTCCGTGATGGCTGGATGGGTTAGCTAATCACTCACCATGGTTATAAACATTACCAATTACGCAAGCCATCCTTCTTGCCGAAACGCTATTCCACTAGCTGAACGGAACCGGTGGCAACCTCTGGGGGAGGGGTCGGCGCAGTTGCGAACACAATATTCTAAAGCCACGCACAAGGCAGCCAGCCGGCAGCACCACGCCGACCTGCTCACCCAGGCCCGGCCGACAGCTGAACCCATTAGGCCTGGCTTTTAATCACTGCGCAGTCGGCGCTTGACTGCAAATCACGCAACAGACAATGGCTCCGTGGAATGGCGCACGTTCAATGCCCACTGACACTACTGGAAGCGCGAGGGAGACCGGGAAGAGAGCAAGAGACCCAATAACCCTGCCCCTCCCCCCGCCCCCATTGGGTGGGTGGTGACCCGGGCCCTCACAATCCGCACGGTGGACAAGACCATTAACCCTCCGTCTGATAAACAGCAAACAATTTTCAGGTCACAGTCGCGCCAGGTGACCCAGACGGTTTCTAGACAGGGTACGTCTCAACAGAGAGTGATTCAACGCTCTGTTGAGACGCATCCAAAATTACTGATGCAGGGTAGTTCCGTCACCCATGTGTACGGCTCCAGCTCACGAAGGCTACCAATGACATGGATAGACGCTCTGATGTAAACGTATACACAAAAATACCCTGTCGCTCCGTGACACAAACTATTCACGGAGATGTCCACGCTGGGCTAAGTTGCAAGCTAAGTTGCGTTTGCGTAGGCAGTCACATCAGCATATCCATTCTTTTTCCAGCGACTCGCGGACCCTCGCCATCATCGTATTCACCGTTGGCCGTCACAGAAAGCGCAAAACACAGGGACGCTCTGACGCGGACTTGCAGCAACACGCCCCCCCCCCCCCCTTGAACAAAGACCACAATTTCAGTTTGCTGAGAGAGCCTCCTACCACGGGGCAGCGGGGAAGGGGGGGATCAACACGCGCCCTGGGTGGCCGGCTGGATACCCTTCGCTCGGGCGGAAGGGGGGTCAATTTGACCCCCTGAGATCTCGAGAACTATGAGAGCTAAGGACACCAAATTTACTGGGTATGTTAACCTATACGTGAACTCACTTAAGTCCAAGTTTGAGGTCCCTAGACCATGACCTTTGGGTCAAATAAGGTCAAACAATGTCAAATTCTAGGCTGGTCTCCAAAGTGTCCCCAGATCCTAGATAGGCTGCTTCTAAGCAAAAGGTCACATGTTCCTCTAAGGTCAGTGACCTTGTTTGACTTTTTGAAGGCCATGGTGACCAAAATCATACAACACTGCTCTGAGTTTTGCATTTGAATAAGCGACAAAGTTTACGCCAGGCAGCATGCTGCTAAAACCAAATGTTGACCTGGGTCATTTTAGATCAATGACCTATTCTGACCTTTAAGACGTCTATAGAAGATGTAGAGAGTGATTTCTGCTGTCGATAAATTCGAAATGAGCACCAGAAACTATTCCATACAGCAAGCCCTGAAGAAACAAAACAGGTTGTTTTGGCCCTTGCCCTGACCTTCATACCTGACCTTGGGTCAATGCAATTTGCTCATTCAATTGTCGTGTTGTCCAAGAAAGCATTTCAGTGATATATGGCTTCGTCTAACATTCCGTTGTTGCATCAGATTTAACGATTTCCTAGAATCTGACTTCGCTGAAACCATAACCTGGCTTTGACCTGCCACAGGTCAGCGAATTTACAAGGCACATCTAAATTTTTTCAACAAACAGTCCGCTATTCCAATGTCTACAGCTACGCAAAATTTGGCGCGGCTACGGCGCGCCCTTCGAAAACCATTCGGGAAAACCTTCGGAGGGTCAATTTGCCCCCCCCCCCCCCACCAACCCGAGCGCGTGCTAACCGGGAGCCCACAGCTCTCCTCTCCCTTCCGCTTAGAAAAACGCTGGGCTCGCCACTGTACTCAGGCCTAGTAACGTTAAAGGCTCTTAACAACTTGTGGCTCTGGCGGCGTCACCAGCTCTGCTAGATGTCAAAACCATGCGGAGTGAACGTGGTGGGATATGCACTTGTGAAAGTGTGTATCATAAAAAACAACGGTACTGCAGAGCAACAAGCATCCAAACACGGGACGGTTGTCGGGGGCATCCTGTGTCGCGTTCAGGACTGGACGCCTCAGGAACAATATTGTGCATCGCCGCATTGTACTGCTTTATCTGACATAAAATGAACGTCCTTTCATTTGCCCGCTTCCTGCATGTTCTTTACTCTCTAAGCAATGGCCCATTTACAGGTGGCCAGGCGGACATCCCGTGCCCGACTGCTACAGAGAGAGCTGAAAGTCATCGCGCCGACGAAAAATTGCCTAGCTTCACCACTCCCGCAGACAAGACAACATGAGAAATCTGTTAAGCAAACAAATAAGGGATACGCCAAAATGACACCATTCTCTGGTTTGCTGTGACGTTAGTGCAGTTAGCATTGATCTTAGAAAGCCATGCAATTATAATTTAAACAAGCCAGAGTCATGAACGACGGCTTGCAGCCCACTAACGCCATTGCTAGTTCTAAGTTGGTCAAACGTTATTTACCATGCCTATTAAGGGAATCTTACACAGTTACATACAACGCATGTAATATACATGACATATTGATAACATAACGGCGTCCTCTTTTCGAGCAATGGTCTAAATTGTTGAAGGATTGTAGTGGCATTTCCTGTTCAATATTGTGCCTGTGTCGTTACTGGCTAATCCGGGAGGACGCCGGTCGTGGCAGATGTTAATTGCGGTGGCGCCTAGGACGACGTGTCCCTTTGAACAAAACAAGATTTTTCAAGAACGGTGGACGCTTGGCCGAAGCCAAACCCTCCGCCCGTGAACCAGGAACAAAGCGCTCCACATGCCGTGCAGCACATTCTGAGATGGTGTGTAAGTGGCCGAAATAGGCCCCGACAAGTGTGGCGTCAGAACGAATCTGCTCGACAGCATGGAACGCTAACAGCACTTCGCTGGTGGTTACATTTTAACACGGCTGACGGTTTGTGTTTTCCAAGTCACGTTACTCGAACAGCCCGAAAAATGTGAATTTTAAGCAGTGAACATTTAACCTGCCGTCTCTTTTCACACCAATCTAACAAATGTGTCCTCTTAACATTAACAGTTTATAACTTCAGTGCGAACGATATGCATTCGTGTCATGGAATAATACAAAAAGTCATGTATGCATGAAAACGGGGAAAAAGGAGTACCTACGCGTCCTGCGCAAGAGCATGTTCAGAAGAATGGCGAGGCGGCTGAAAAGTGAGCAACAGTAACCTAAGCCCAGCGTTGCGACATTAAGAGGCATAAGCAGGACTGGTTGTCATTTATCGCAACACGAGGCGTTCAGGCGATGTACCTTAAATTTACTCCCCCACTTCATGATTGTGTCGTATCGCATCGAAGCACGCATTTACCTTAAGAACATACTTTGCTCTACACTCTCGTTTCGCAGGTGTCCATGATCCGTCTAAGTCCCGTGATCCTGGGACTAAGGCCGATACCGGGGCCGACATCCCCAGCTGCCTGCCTTCGAATCACATGCCGCCCATTTCCTCCTCTGCGGGCGCAAAACGTTTTAATGTTGTCCGTATACCAACGACTGCGAATGGAACGGCAAGGAGGCTCTGAGGATGGTGGGCTTGCCGTTTTCTGACCCGATTCTACACCGGCTTTTCAACATGATTTGCTCGGCTTCTGCTCCATTAACAGTGATCACGCGGACTTAGCGTGAGAGGAAGGCGCATGCCGCTGCTGGCATTTCAACGTCTTCACTACGTGTTCTCTGAGCGCATGCGACTTACGATGCAACATTGATGACCAGGAAGACGAATGCTGAATACTTCCAGCCCACGATGTACGGCTCCTGGATGTGCAGGGGAAAGCAGATGCCGTTCAGGCCGTAGAATGTGCTGGAGCTCTGCCAATAGAACACTGAAATAGGGAAAATAGCGTCACCAACGGGCGTGTGCCAAGGGCGATTATACGTGCCAGTGAATCGGCATAAACCGAGTCTTTGACCCCAAATGTCTATATAGGCATTTGGAGGAGAGGTAGGGCTTCTCTGCTGACCTTCGTAGGACCATTGGTTCCATGTGTTGCCTATAGTATGCTCTGTAGAGACCCAAAGTGTTAAAAACCACATGCAATATTCCACTTTACGGGACGGATATGAGAATGGAAGATAGCTAGGAATATTCTTGGTAGGTTACAAGCGCCTGGATTAGGTTATATTACGCATGCAGTGCTCATTTCAGCCATATGCTGCTTGAAGAGCCTTGAAACATTTGAATACCCTGTGCCACAATTCATAATTACTCGAATCCAATGAAAACATATGCGTTCTTCCTGACCGCGCCCGAGAGACACGCCCGGTTATTAGAGGATCGTTTGTAGACCGGTACACCATAGGACCAATCAGAAAGCTAATGGGGACCGCCAGCCGGTCATAATGCGGGTCACAGCCGCGTCCCACGACAGCGCCAAATGGATTGCGTGTTTTCGCGCTTTGACACTGCTTCAGCTCCAGCGTACTTGTAACACTTCACAGCCGACTCCCACAGCACTACCAGCTGTAAGCGAGATGTCACTGTTTAGGGCATGCTTTGAGCCTCCTACACGCGCGTTGCACGTGTCTTCCAGCGTTGTGCAGAAGAGGCAGAGTGGCGGGATCATATGACGTCACGTGCACTTTCCAGTATCGCATTTGATTCATCATCGCCGAAACTAAGCATTCTCTCCCTGTTCTGACAGGGTTTTGTGGACGACGTTGACATGCTGCGAGACGGCAATAATAAACGCTGTATGGCAGATCAAGGCCCCTTTGCACGTTTACTGTATCATAATCGCATTAAAACAACAGTCGTCGATGAAGTTTACAAGGGATCAACATGACGCATTCGTCTAACAATGATCCATTTCCCCGAACTGCCATGGTGCCAAAATAATGATTGCGTCGTGGATTGAGACAACGGCATGCTCTGGTGGATCTCCCAAGGTAAGCTGGTATTTGGCAGCAATATTTCAACAAGCTACCCACATATCAGAGCTCATTGCCGCGCCAACAACCCACGATGTAGCGAACGTCTTGTTACAGCACATATTGTGACTGCAAGTAGCATTGAATTCGTGCGAGACGACGGCAGCGACATATCAGACGGCCTGGGTAACAGCAAGGATCATTATCGCTCCACTGAAAGCAACCAATGAAGTAGGAAATGGCAAAAGCGAGCATTCTCCAGCCGAGAAAACAATTTCCATCGCCAGAATTTGCCGCTAGATTGATGCTTTTGTGTGCTCATATCGTCATTGTCACTTGCCCACTGTTACCGATGTGCTTACATTGATGAGCCTAGGGGATCATACTTCGCCATCTCAATAAACATGCTCGCACTGAAACGCTCATCATCATGGTGTGACCATCACATGCGTGCATTTTGTGGGAAAAGGGCAGCCTCTGGCACATTTTGTGGGAAAAGGGCAGCCTCTGGCACATTTTGTGGGAAAAGGGCAGCCTCTGGCACATTTTGTGGGAAAACGGCAGCCTCTGGCACATTTTGTGGGAAAAGGGCAGCCTCCGGCACATGTCTGTTTTGAGTTGCTCTTCCTTGTGGCTTACAGATGGCGAGATGTTTGAATTACCTAAAGCATGTCTGAGGTCAATGCACGTGTCAGCAACCCGCTGCGTATGACATCACGCGGTAATAAGTGGTTAACGGGTGTGCATGACGTCATATACTCGTGCTAACGAATGGAAAAGGGGCATGGTCGTCGGATGTTACATGCTGTGTAGGGCTTTGGGTCGCGGGATGTTTGGGAGAGCTGCGAACAAAAACATGAAACAAAAAGACAAGCATACTTCCTTAGTTTGACATTCGTGTTCCTTATAAACTAGAGCAAGCATGCTTTTTCGTATCCTAACTCATTTGCGGTCGAAAAAGTGGGCTGCTCGGCTTGAATGCCAGTTACTTCTCCTAAAAAATTGCCAGTTCATGCACCAGGCAAACTGTTGTCCAGTGGAACAACAAAGCGAACAAATACTGGAGAATGCTGTTGATGAAATTTTTGAGCTGCTCATAATACAAGTTACTGCATTTTGGATGCCCCTGCTCACACACTGGTTATGCAGGGTAAAAACCATCCTTACCATGTTTGGGGAAGGCTGTTTTTAAGCTACTCTAACCTTGGTGAGCCAAAGTGCTTTGGCCACCCTGTAGCTTTAAGATATTCTTTACAAAATAATGCAAAACATTGGCTTCACCCACCGGGTCACGAGCCCGGATCACTGGAGTAGGACATTGGACATTTTTTCTCAAGGATCAGTAAGATCTGTCCCACCAAAGCTGGAATAGCTGAAAAAATAACCTTCCACACTTACTAATACACCCAGCTTGAAAAGCCTTCACACCCTTATCCTGGCTTTACGCCGGTTACGCTGCGTAAAAAACACCCTTTCCTGGCTATGCTATGCTAAAGGTACGTTCTAAAAAATATCACACATTTGACCCGTTACTGGGCTAGCGGTGCAGATCAAAAACTGGTGTACTAATTTCATCAGAAACAAACGGCGAGTTACCTCCATCAGAGCAAATCAACGGTATGCAGTTATATAGTTTAAAAAAACTGTTTTCAAATCATTCGACATGGTTTGCAGCGGCACACGAACATAACGTTACACTGTCCGAAACCCCTCTTCCCTTATTTGGGTTACGCTCCATAAAAACTTCCCTCTCCCTCCACGCGGAGCGTATATCGTGGACGGACCCTTTAAATACTGCTTCCACGAACCGTGGCGCTATTTCGCGAGCGACAATGTCTCACCAGGAGACGGATGGCGCCTTGGTCCAATACCGTGCCTTCAAAGGCTTGTTCCCAGGCCGGTCTCGTTCCCGAGAACAATCACGTTCTCGTTGCGAGACGGCACCTTTCGGTCCAACATCGATCGGCCTTCGTAAGCACGCTTCGGCGTCCAGTGA
>NW_023596420.1:6238493-6348493 GCF_011947565.3 Pollicipes pollicipes
CGACGGTGGATTCGAGGGGAAAGAAAGCCATACCTGCACACACCCACACCAATTTGCAGCTCAGGCAGTGCGGTGGAATAAATACTCGGGCAAATGCGTCAGGTGTGTGTGCGCTGTAAAAAGCTTACCTGAAATACCCTGAAAAACAACGTAGTTCTAGGCAAAATAATTCTTAGTGATCCTGGCAGAAGACAGTTCAGCATGCTTAAAACTAATTGAAAAGAAGTAAAGCAGGAGCTTTCAGAAGTTCACTGAAATCGGTGGGTTCATTCAACACACAGTCAGTGCTGCAAGTCACATCAGCAAAAATGGCCGACGAGACGTACCGTCTGATCTCGGCTCGCAGAAGGACACCCTTGGAGTGTATGCGCAATACGAGAACCGAGAAAACTTTCTGAAAGAAAACCCGCCGGTTTAGAAAAGCCGAGTTCATGAGTCAATGGTGGTAATGCTTTACGAGGAGGCGTTGAGACTGAACATGACGAAAAGGGGTAACAACACTGCAGCTGTTAAGCGGATCAAGAACGGCTATACTGGATACAGCAAATCTTAACCGACAGTCAGCCAAGGAGTTCATAGAAAGTTCTGACGTGCACATTTAATGCATGAAAAAGAACGTACATAGCGTCTAGTCCTTGAAGTGGCGCCCACATGTCTTCCGTGATGTTCTCAATGTTGAGACCACTTAAGTCACTGAAACAGAAATAAAGCGTCTTTTCCCTTTGGTCGTTATCGATAACCCTGGTTATGTGAACACAGAGAAGTTTTGCACTTCCTTGAGACGCCGGCCATAAGTTGCGAAGCGTGCTGATTTGCAGGCTTCCAGGTACGATACGTCCATACACGTCCGTACACGTCCACGTCCGTCCACTTCCATACACGTCCGTACACGTCCATACACGTCCATACACGTCCACGTCCGTCCACGTCCATACACGTCCACGTCCGTCCACGTCCATACACGTCCATACACGTCCACGTTCATACACGTCCATACACGTCCATACACGTCCACGTCCGTCCACGTCCATACACGTTTTTCTGACGATGAACGTCGTCAGCCTCTGCTTGTTTCGGATACCGTACGTATAGTTTTTGACAACCGTATCGACTTCCGCACCGCTAAAGCTTTTAACGGCAAAAACTTAGCGCTAATAGATTTACCTGTCGAGCTATCAAATGAAATCTTCATTAGACCGCAGCAGAAACGCTAAAAGGAAATCTGTCGCGCAGGCTCAGTTGATTAAATGATGTTTTTATCACAGTCCCGATCTGAGGAGTGGCGGCATTGACCGCATTCCGCAAATTCGATTCAAAGACCACGACAAGCGTCATTCAAAAGACAAAACGGTAACCAGATTAACTTATACTGGGAGGCAAAAAAGACTTAAATGATGTAAGCTGTTCAGTGCACTAGCGAAGGAACGTTATTCACATAGATAAGACAGTCGAATTAGCCTTATTCCTCGGAAGAAACCGGGAGAATGGAGATATAGTTTAGTTGATATTTCGGCAACATGCTTTTATCGAAACAAAAGCAGAAGTGAATCAAAAATCGCCTGCCAATGATCCTACTCGATTTCTCAGGTTACTTTTTGAAACAGCAAGCCACAGTTTTTACAGGACACCAACATTCAGGGGATTAAACAAAGAGCAATTGCCAGCCAATGCCAAGATACAGTGCCTATCTCAGAATTAAAATGCGCGGACATACGTGTGTATGCAAACGAGTTTAAGCAAATAGGCATTACGCATCACGTTTTATTCAAACATGCGAGTTGAAGTGCACAGGCATAACACATCGCGCACCAATTATACATGCAAACGATTTCAATTGAATATGCATCGCACATCACGCGTCAGGCATCACTTAGACATGTAAACGATTTTAAGCTAGCTTAAGTTTAGCCATTATCTAGCTATTAGCCTAAACCTAGCGATTTTGAGCTAGCTTAAAATCGTTTACATGTGTAAGTGATGCCTGGCGCGTGATGTGCGGGTCCTGTTCAATTCAAATCGTTCGCGTGTATAACTGATACGCGATGTGTGATGCATACCTACTTCAACTCGCTTGTATGCCTGAATGAAACGTGATGCGTGATACCTATTTGCTTGAATTTGTTTGCGTGTACACGCATGTCCGTGCATTTTAATTCTTAAATAGGCACCGTATCTTGGTAATGGCTGGCATTCGCTCTTGGTTAAACTCCCTGAACGTTGGTGTTCTGTAAAAATATTGGCTTGCTGTTTCAAAAAATAGCCTGAAAAAATTGAGTAGGATCATTGGCAGGCAATTTTGAATGCACTTCTGCTTTTGTTTTAAAAAGGCGTGTTGCCGAAATATCAACCAAACGATGCCTCCATTCTCCTGTTTTTTTTCCCGAGGAATAAGGCTGACACTACTGTCTTATCTATGCGGATTAATTATACTGGGAGGCATGGGTGTACCTAAGAGCATAAATTTGGAATACTATTCCATCCTGCAGTTCTCTTTGGTAGATATACGAACACGTCATGAGCTTATCATACGAGAATGTGTGAGCTCGTATACAAGCTTAGAGCCTTATGCATTGCCTCACCAAACACGCCACATATTGACACCTCTTATCCCATCTCAACTAAGCACTATGCTAATAAAGTGTAACGAGTCCTAAGCGCAGGGTTGGTATTACTGATATGGACGGTTCTGCACATGAACATTTGCAAACTTACAGACTGTAGAGTGCTTTCAAATCGTAGAAACCATCCACAGGAAGCTGTGTGAATTGGTTGAATCCAATGTGTCTGAAACACATTGCCGCATAAAGTGAATTGGCATGCATCCTTCGAAACATTGCATCATACATTTGACTTGCTCTTTTGTTGTTAGGAGGCCGTGTTACACATCCAAGCAAAGATAACTCCTCTGTTGTGGGAAAGCTGGGCCCCACCTTCAAACAACTTCATCCGATGAAATAAGACGCCCTGAAACCCAGTAGCCACACAATCAGGCAAGGCACGTACCGAACTTCTGCCAGACCTGACGTCTTCACAAACAACAATCTCGTCCTGAAGCGCACTGTTCCGCCCAAAAGGAGTGAGCTTCAAGCACTTGACATGATTCAGAAAACCATCGTACTGCTGTTTCATCATTGCTAACAACGAGACGTGATGACATGTGACCCACAAAATATCAGAGAGAGAGAGCGAGAGAGAGAGAGCAATTTCAGCTAGCTGACATGACAAATAGCTACCGCCAGTCCAGCCAGTATATCAATCATCTGCAGCTGGGTGGTCGCATCACACCAACCAACAACACCTTCACCAGCTTCTCTCACGTCGCAGGCCGAGGAATCCCATAACCTGCTGGTGCGAGGTCATACAATCGCGGCCCGCCGGTGCGTCGGCTCTCGTGCGTCCTCCAGCCGGCCGGTACCCCCGCCCAGGGTCCGAGCAGGCGCGCTCAGTCTTGCGCCGTCTCGTTCACGCACGGGTGGCCGCAAGCGCTGGGCGGCGCGACAAAGCCGCCGGCCCCGCGAGGCGGCAGCGGCGATATCCGCCCACTTACAGCACGGTCAGGCGGTGCAGGCTGGTGAACCAGGCGCGGCCGAGCACTGTCAGGCGGTTGTTGTTGAGGTACCTGCGCACGGGTCACGGCTCAAAGTCGCGTACACATTCTCGCATACACGCACGCAGCCACGCGCCAGTTCACCCAAAAACGTTTTCCCGTGTCGTTCTTGTTAGTTCTTTTGTGCTGCTTATCGGCGTCAGGCCGACAAGTGCCAAACCTCATTGATGGCAAAACCGTAGCAGCTCTTCGCTTAGCAGCCCATAACCCATTCAGCCAACATCGAATCACGCCCACTAGTACGCCTCGGGGCCGCCATCTTTCACCGCGCCACTACTGCTAAGCTGCCGAGCCCCCCCCCCCCCCCCCCGACCGCGGGGCCCCGTCACACTCAGCACCGCGTGACAGTCGGGGGGGCCAGCGGCCGACATCTGTGAGCGGCACTGATTTCAGTATCATCCGATCCTCTCCCCTGGGCGCGGACGGCCCAGTCCTAGGACGACAGGCCTGAGCGCCGATTTCAGCATGGCTCGCACGTTCCGTGGAGGCGGGGAGCTTGGTCTCAGTGATCCCCGATGCGCTACTTGAAATGAAGGGATGACTTGAGCCACAGGAAACCCTTTCCGAGCGTGCGGTACGAGTATGCTTGGTGAGAACATAATGGCTACTATTACTTTTAACTTTAAATAACGGTTATTATTATATATGGGTTTTTGAGATGCGGCACAAATGTAGACAGCTCTTTCATTGTCTGCATGTCAGTATGCTTGTCACGTTTCATCGAGCAGCTCTCGACACGCCGCTCCAGAACGTGCGTGAGTGAGCAAAATGTGCCTAAGGCTGCCTTCACAGCATACGTTTCTGATCATAGTTGAATCAGATTTCGACTCAGAGGAGCGAGACCTGGCCGTCAGCACTAGTTTCTGGTGAGGCAGGGTACGTTCCAGGAGCCAGGCGGCACAAGCCTTGCCATCAAACACCGCAGTACATCCCGCGCGGAGCATAAGTACGGCACATCGGCGCAGAGACGCATGCGCGACACATTGGAACGGGCTTGGAAAACTGGACAAGGCCGGCTGTGCGGCCGGCCCGATCAGTCAGCAGTCCAAATCCACTTAGCGGGTTTAGGGGAACGTGACAACTTTTTGTACTTCTCGCTTATGGTTACGTCAGATGGGTACGGTTTGATGAGTCATGCCGGTTATCCCGAAATCCTTCGAGATAGCTCAGAATTTAGATTCGAGGTAGCCACTCCTGGGGGAGAAATCTCATTGGACTCCCTGTCCACCACTATGAAAGTAATGTATTTCAATGGCCTTGCTTTTGCCAAAGTGTGTGTTCACAGCACACTAACTTGCCAAAATGTTTGCGTTATAAATGCTACGAAGGCAAAAAGATAGGCGAATTTGAGACTAAGAACCCGCGAACTCAACGAAACATAAAGACATAAAGACATAAAGATATCCCACCAACATGGAGCCACAATGGCCCATTGATGTTGGCCTTCCTCAGGTTCCCTACACATCCTCCAAACTAATCACCTGATCTACATAAATTTAGCTATAAATGAGATATTTAGGCCGATAGAACTTGTTCAAACGGTTTTTGAATATTGCTAGAGACGGATGTCCTGCAACCTAGCCTGTCAGCCTATTCCAATGGTTCGCTACTCTTTGACTAATGCCATCTGCCTCTTCAGAGTTCTACTCCGACCTTTTGCTAAATGAAACTGGTTTCCTCTATGTCTCGGCCTAAGTTCCAGTACCCCATTTAGATCTACCTTGTTTATCCCCTTCATAACCTCTATCAGATCCCTTCTAAGTCTACGATATTTTAATGAATACCAATCCAAAGGCCCTAAGCCTATCCTTATATCCTATGTCACTAGTCCCATCTATCATCCTAGTTGCTTTTCGCTGTGCTCTTACCAGTCTATCTTTATCTTTTTGGAAGCATGGGGACCAAACCTGTACAGTATACTTTAAGTATGGTTTGACATAAGCTAAGAACAACATTTTGACAACATCCCTTCTCTTACAACGAGCATTCATTGTCATAAGTCTCAGCGTCCGAGGCTGCCTTGCCCCTAGCAGCCCCATTGCTTTTCACCCTTTAAATCTCCAGACATTGCTACCCCTAAGTCTTCTTCTTCCTTGATATTATCTTACTCTCGGCCTCCCATTTTGCACACTTGTTCCCTCACTACTAAAACTCGCCAAATGCGTTACCCTGCCCTTATCATAATCGAATGAAATCTGCCCAGAACAGCCCAGTTCACCTGTTTATTTAGATCAAGTCGAATCTGGTTCAACTGACCAGCATTTTTCGACACCCCTACAACTTTAATGTCGTCAGCAAATTTTAGCATCTCACTCCCTAATCCTATCTCAATATCATTCACAAAAAATAATAAAGAGCAGAGAGCCCAACACTGCCACATGCAGAGCTCCACTCTGCACTAGCGCTCAATGATATTTTGTACCATCGAGCACTACTCTTTGTTTCCTATCTAGCACCCAAGCCCTTACACAGCCAATAATTTTCCTCTCAATGCCATGCAGTTTTAACTGGTATAGAAGACGTTGTTGTGGCAATGCATCAAATGCCCAACCAAAATCTAGATAGATAGCCTCTTAACTATTGCCTTCATCTATCGGACTAGAAACATGCTCCATAACCTTCAGAAGATTTATCAAACAGGACCTACTAAAAAGAAAAACACGTTGACTACTATTCATCAACTGATGCCTTTTTAAGAACGATTAAATGCGAGCCTTAATGACACTAATATTAACATAAAAGGATCAGCTAAAGCACTAGCACATTCATTCAACACTATCAAACATCTGGTCAGATTCAGCCCGCTTATTTACGTTGATTTCATTTAAGCTATCCCTTACTATACCATCGGTTTCCCTCAAATCTATAAGTACCCCTTCAGTCAGATTTTGCCTATTTTCCGGGAGGTCACGTTTAGTCTTCTTTGTAGAACTGGAGAAAACTAAGAGCAGCTACAATTCTCCTGTTAACATATCGTAACCGGATCTTCAAATTCACGTACACTTTCCCCCAAAAAGCTGCTCACTCATCCAAGATTCAGTAATAGGTACCAGATTTAATTTTTCTTCAAACATATGAGCATGGAACTCACCAATCTTCTTTCTGATAATTCTTGCATATGCATGGAAGCACTTAAGCTTCCCTTCACTTGTTTTTGGCTCACCGTTCAAAAATTTTGAATTTGCGTTGCCTAGGTGTTCTATGTCCACCCTCCCATCCCCGGAAGTCAATTTTCCTCAAGGACACGCTCGCACACGCTACTCAGGACGCGTACACCCTTTTCAAAGGAGTGGAGTCCATCCCCCTGATATAGCTCTCTACAATAAAAAACCTGTCCCACTTGTCTACAAAGGTGAAGCCTAGCTTATCGCAGTTTCTCTCTTCTAGCGTTGGCCGCCAGGCTCCTGGGGCTCCCCACAGGAGGTGCTCCAATTTTGGGAAGAATGCCTTTTACTATCTTCCTAACTTGGCTATGCTGAGGAGTGGTCAAAAGGGTCCCATAATCCTTAATCACCCCCTCACTATTTCCTGCACTATGTTATGGACTCCGACCTGCGTAATCACTGCACTGGCCTAGCTTTCACTAGTGACCTGCGCTACTACTGGCATTAGGTCCTTGGTCTTGGCGCCAGGCTTAGTTAGACATCCTCTCCCTTCCCTCCCCTTACGGAAAACCCTATGGAGATGTGCAACTCGGGAGTCCTGCACTATTACAACCCCTGCTTCATCATCACCGTTACTTGGACTTCACTACTGGGATCATCCTGTACTGCATCAAAACTCCTACCAGGCACAGCTGCACTTCCTAGATTTACTTGTAAGGACATTTATCATTTTTCTGCCCTATCTGTCATATTTCATCCTTGGGAATGGAGTGCCCCTCCCTGCTACCATTCTGACCTACATTTGGTCTATTCTCTATAAGTCTCTCCTGCCTAACCTGCACCATGTGCCCTGTATCTAGTCTACCCTCCTCACTCCTGTCCTGTCTAACCTTAATGTTTGTGAGCTTTTCGAATATGGCTAAAACCTCACGCTTCGGCTTCGCGCGCTCAGTTGACACTTATCTCCTCCTCCTTTCTCAAACTCCTCAAACTTACAAAGATCTATACAATCCTGCCTATCCATGAAAATCCGTAGTCATTCCCTCAGAACACCATTTTCACTCCTAACGGTCATCCCTACTTTTGGGTTCCCAGATGCACAGCTTAAAGGGAGTGTCCCACCTTTGGGGTATATTCCAAAAGCATACTCTAATGAAACCTCAGGACCGTTTAGTTTAATAATAACAATAGGTATTGCCGTTGCAGCACCATGAATACATCATAAGGATATAACTTTTGATAGTTCTCTAATGCAAATTACCTTGTTAACGCTTAAAGCATTACTACGTTCCCCCCTTGCAGTCGCGACAGCCGTCGCCATGACAACGGCAACGACGGCAGAACCTGCCGGGGGCCGCTGTCAGCTGATACCGAATGACGTCAGCACAGCACAAACGAACGTTTGTGATTGGCACCGCCGGTGGCAGGAGCCAGTTCCCGGCAAGCGCGCTGATTAAAGTTTAAGCTAACACATCTCCATAAGCCATGTGATATTTCACTTCCCAAAGCCAACGCACGCTTCGAAGAGAGCCGCTAGAGTGAACGCTATGGGGGAGAAATCAAGCCCACGGCATAACGTTCGTGGCATTCGCGGGACTACAGCTTCATTTTCGGATATATTTGTGTCTAAACGGAATTTTTCAAGCTGCGCAGCACTTATGGTGCAAAGATTTTCACAACTCAGTGTGTTACACAAATAACAGAATACACACTTTGGAAAAGCAAGGCAAATGAAATGTATTACTTTCAAAGTGGTGAGCGGCGTGTCTAATGAGATATCTCCCCAGGAGCGGTTACTTAAAATAGAAATTCTGAGCTTTTCGGGAGAATTTCGAGAAAACCGGCACCAATAATCAAGTCGCAAGCGCCTGATCTAACCACAAGTGAAAACTACAAAAAGGGGGCTTACTCCCATTAAGCACTACACCACCGGTCTCCAATGGCCCCGAGACATAAACCAGTAATCTGCAAGATGGCGGGCTTCGCAGAACGTAGATTTCGGAGCGCCAACCAGAAATTTGTCCTGTTCTGACTTTAAATCGTGTTAAAACACTGTAATGTGTTACATGGTTAATGCAGTATTTTCTTTCCGCCACAGCCGACACACACACAACACACACCACACACACACACACACACACACACAACACACACACACACACACACACACACAACACACACACACACCACCACACACACACACACACACACACAACACACACACACACACACACACACACACACACACACACACCACACACACACACACACACACACACACACCACACACACACACACACACACACACACACCACACACACACACACACACACACACACACACACACACACACACCACACACACACACACACACACACACACACACCACACACACACACACACACACACACACCACACACACACACACACACACACACACACACACCACACACACACACACACACACACACACACACACACACACACACACACACACACACACACACACTATACATATATATATATATATATATATATATATATATATATATATATATAATGTTCACAAACGACCGGTGGGATAACGTGAAACAATCGAATATATTCGATGTTGCACGTTTACTTATAAAGTAATCCGTGCGACATCGGATGTAAGGTTCCCAAAACCAGCAACATCTGACAACGACCGGAGAAGTAACGTGAAATAACGTGTAAGAAAGTGATCCGTACGATATCGGATGTTAGGCTTCTTTGGTGTCGCCGATGTGATTCAAGACGGAGGCGAAAAACAGCCTACTTATCCGACACATGCTCGACCAACACGCTGCGGTGTTCTCGGTATGTAAGTTGTGATTAGGTGTCTGAAGACGCTTCCACCTTCCCTTCATCAACGTGCGACGCTGTGATTGTATCGAATTGCATTTCATACGCGCGGCCATGTCAGATTTCCCACAGAAATGTTTCCGGCTGCTTTTGAACTAGTTTGAGTCCACTACCGCTGCCGGTCCGAGTCTTCACTTACGATGCGCAACTAAACCACTTAATTGGGACGGCGGCTGCCTTTACTCACACGAGACTGCGGCGTGTGCACAACCATCGTCAAATACCCTGAGGTTCTTCTCAGAACCAGTGGCACCTGGTAAGACCGGAGCAGTAGCGATCGAACGTTGTAAGCAAAATAACAGCACTGATGGCAGCTGTCGTCCAAAAAGTCGAGACGATGTTGTTTCAACACAAAAAAATTGAGCCCCGTGACGTCCTGTTGCACATGATGTCACACTCTGCCCAATCACGTCCTTTCAACACTCACCATCTTAATGTTCTGCACGGGACCGGCGTTGCCGCGCTACCTTTTTGCAGTCGTGTTTTACGAATGGTTAAAGCCAACCGCTCGGCTACCGCCTCCCGTAATCATCATTCATTTGAACGATGGAAGCGATCGCCATCTCCTCGTACACTGACTGCGTAGCTTTGAGGATTGGTCAAACGCGACCGCGAAATATTGTATCCACCACGATTGATCGCAGTCGGTGCACGCTGCACAAAAGATGTGTGCAACGGTCCCCGAGCAACACCTTTCTCACGTCTTTGTGTCATAGTCTGTTGGGATATACGCGGAGTATGTTGTGAATGAAATTCGCCTTGCACCAATTTCTTCAAATTCATATAACCTGAACATTTTTGGGGCTGCAGGCTACGGTTGTAAACATCTTTATACACACTTGGATGTGGCCACCTGGATTCCAAACACCATACGATTCGAAAATTTTCCGTCGGCTTATGGTAAACCATTTACACAACAAAGAAACAGCGACCGAACGGGTGTTAAAACGAAACATGGCTCCACAGCACAGCCGTAGGCAGTGGCCAAATATACTCACAGTTCTTCGAGTTCTGCTAGACCATGGAAGGCGTCATCGGCAATTCTATCGATGCGGTTACCCTGCAGGTACCTGCCCGCGAGTAGCACAGTTAGTCATGTTAACACGAGACGGACGTAAAACGGTCCAACAGAAACAGATTGAAAGCTGCATCTGGCCTCACCATTACTTAACACGCGTTCGGGTGGGCGGGGTCAGTTTGCCCCCCCCCCCCCCGAATATTTTTCCGGAATGATTTCCAAATGGCACGGCACAGGCGCGTCAAATTTAAAAGATCTGTAGACAATTTGATGGCCAATCGTTGGTTGTCAATTAATTAGATGTACCTAGTCAGATCGCTGACCTATGGCAGGTTAAAGTCAGGCCACGGATTCACTGAAGACAAGTTCTAGGGAATTGTTCAATATCATCAAACAATAGACTGTTAGACGAAGTCCACAACTTTGAGATAATTTCGTATGCAACACAACACTTGAATAAACATACTCCATTGACCTAGGGTCACGCATAAAAGTCAACCAAAAGCCAAGACCAACCTGCTTTATAAATCTAAAGCTTGCTGTATGTGGTAGTTTCTGGTGCTCATTTATATTTTATTGATAACAGGAACCGCATTACACATATTTATGGACTTCTTAAAGGTCGGAATAGTTCAGTGATCTAAAATGGCCCAAGTCGACGTCTTGTTTTTAGGAGCATACTCCCTAGCGTGCTCTATGACCCTTATTAGAGTGCAAAACTCAAAAGAGTCTTGTACAATTTTGGTCACCATGACCTGTGAAAGGTCAAACAAGGTTATTGCACTTAAGTAAGCACCAGTGATATTTTGGTTAGAACAGGCGTCTAGGTTCTGGGGCCACTTTGGACATCAATCTGGACTTTGACCTTCCTTGGTCCTATCTGACCTGAAAGTCATGGCCTAGGGCCCTCAAATTTTGACACAAGTGGGTTCACATACAGGCCAAGACACTCTGAATTTGGTGTCTCTAGCTTTCCTAGCTTCTGGGATTCCGGGGGGTCAAATTGACCATGCACCGGAGCGACGGGTATTTAGCCAGACATCAGGGCGCGGGTTCACCTTAGCGTGTATCTGAGCAGTCGTTTCCCATAGTAAACACTGAGGCGCAAGTGTTTAACATAGTTTTGCATATAGCACTTACGTTATCACTGACGTTGATGGACTGAATACATCAAGCGAATGTTCCGCATTTGTATCGGGTTTCAACTAAACTAGTCACCTTGAACATTATTTGGTGCGGCTCACAGTCCTGCCCTTCTCAAGGCCTAAACCGCTGTAATTTCTGAGCTGAACACCCGTCAAGATGTAAAGGCAATTTTGGGGAGATTATCTCAATGTCACCCGTGCATCCATGAATCATAATACCATCATAACAATCTTGTCGAACCATTAGCCATGAGGTGATCAAAGAGTAGAAAGATATACTTCTCGAGTCGAGTCGATATCTGGCGCTCGCAAACACGATTTCTAAAGATAACGACCGTCAATTGGCTCTCAATCCACCTTGTACAAGGAGCGATGACGCAATCAAATAGCAACGTATCGAGGAGCACATGTACTAACTAGAGAAATTGTGCTGTCTAGAGAGAGATTGCTTTTCCCACCTCAAGTACACCAAAAGTCATAAATGAGCTTATTCAATCATATTTGATGCTTGCTCCCATATCTTCAAACGTGGAAGGTTTGCTTTAGCACATTTTGGTATGAACCATCATTGGCTGTTCCAGATCAGAACATTTAGTACATACAGAATACATTATTAAGCCCGCACATAACTGCAATTTCCTCTTGAAAAGTAACTATTTGCCAAGGCAGAGACGCATTTTCTTAAAGGTAGGCTTTCAGCGAAGTTGTTTGTGTTCTGTTTTTAGCGACTACCATCTCTAGTGACTCATGAAAACAAAAGTAACGGAACTATGGAAATAATCTTTCGAGAATTCAACTCAGGCACATCTGATGGCATTTTCAGTTTGTTTTCAGATGACGTTTTCCAGCAAATTGCCTCACTTGCTGCACAGCGACATCAATTTGTGATCTATCATTGCATAGGTTGCTATCCATGGGCATAAATTGGCGGCTTATCAAACTCAGTATACACATAAAGACCTTGAGCTCCTGGTTTTTGGGCATTATGAGATTCCGAGTTCTTACGTTGTCAGTTATGACGATGGCGATTGGGGCTGAAAGGCGCGCCGAGGGTCGGAGTCATTTTGCGCGCAATGCTGATAATTGTGGTCCTCAAGAAAACAACATCGATACGATACGATGCCATATAACTCAATGCACGCTTCCTAGCTTCGTTTATCTAGAAACTCCTGATACAAAGAAGGTCGATAAGTCAGCATAGGAACTTTGATCTCGTCATGAAACTCATCTAATCCCTAAAAAATAGATTTGTTCCCACGTCGCTTGCCTCCAAGCGTTTCGCATTTCCAACCACTTGTAACTATAGCAATGACCATTATTATTCAGCTTCTCCAGATTTGATGCAGCAAATTGCTTGGCCGCTTTACAGCTTGGTGATATTGTTCGCCCACCGTCGCAGAGCAGCCCAACATGCAAAACCTCGCACACCACTTACAACCAGTGCAAACAGCCAAAAAAGAAACGATCAAAATAAGCCACGCTATCACTGCCGTGAATCTCATTAGCACAGAAAGTAACGTGGATGTGGCTTCAGTGACAGATGTATCATGCAACCATTTTTTGACAACCTAGCCATGGATCGATTTCTGACAAAAGTTTCGCTGAACTAAGTTCGTTTCCCCTTCTGATGTTGAAACAACCGTTCCACTGGTGAAACTAGGCTCTTCTAAACACTGTTCACCAAAGGTCACTAATTCAAGGCTGAACATTCACCATTTGTCATCTCTTTTACCTGTTCATCAAAGTTCACCCGGTCAGAAACAAACATCATTTCGCTATTTTTCATCTCTGTTACCTGAGATATAAATGGAAGTATTCGGACAACGCAAACCAAATATCTTATGCGAAAGGAATGTTTCATTATTGAGTGAGCTCACTGTGAGCAGCATAAAATTCAACAAACATTTTATTGCTTTATCATATTACTTATTGTACAACCCATAATCGGGTTGGTTAAACTGTGAGTTGCATTTCTGACTACAAGTACCTGCGATTATCACGCTGTACTAAACATCACTCATCTGCATAAATACAACGGGCGGGGACGGCGGGGCTGCAACGATCAAAAAGCCTCTCCAATCGCCAAAGAACAGTCTGTTACTGTAGATCGAAATGCACTTAAACAGAATTGAAAGACGGAACACAATGAAAGGCTTAATTCGGTTACGGTCTGTATTACAGAAGACACGCATTTCAACCTGGCTCGGAAACCGTAAGCTTTCAAATCTTAAGTTGCTTTCGAACCACACCGGTTGTCATTCATCTGGCGATGAGTGGATCGTGCTGGCACAGCCGACGTAGCCGTCCCAGTGGCGGGGCTGTCAGAGCGACGCTCTCGGCCGGCGGAGACTGGCAGAAGCGGTGGGTTCGGGAAACAGCAACAAATGGGGTTGGACACCACCTGGCTCGTCGCATTTTCCAAACAAGGATGGAAAAACTTGGTATCAAGTGGCCGTGTCGAGACATTTCACAGTATGTTTCAATGCGTAACACCGTGTATTTGATTGGTGCTGTAGAAAATTAGACTTCAGCCCATTTTGGCTAATGACCAGCCCCCCCCCCCCCCCTACTTCTTACGCCCTTGGTTGTAGCAATAGTTGAGACGGTGGACCAGCTGTGGTGCTGGCTGTGACGATGGGTCAGCTGTGGTAGTGATTGTTGTGGTGGGGGCTGAGACAGCACCATAATCAATCGGATCCAAGGGGCAGAGTCCAGAAATGGTGTGTATTTATTTGTTTTCCCACATTCCTTGTATCACTGTTTTACTGAGCACTCAGGGGCATGTCCAATAATTTCGAAAAGGGCTAGTGCCTTGGAAAAGCGTACCTATTTTGTTCAATTTATATTGCAAAGTGGGCAGGAGTTTACATGTATGCGTGACCTACCCACTGCACAAAATTTGCCTACTGACTACGGCATGTACAGTAACAACAGTATGTGTTAGAGAGCCTCATGTTAGCTGAGGAAAAACGACGGTATGCTTCGTTATGGATACACTAAGGCTGACTTCGGAAATCCAACCAAGGCTCATGTTCTGATGCCCATAATGTTCGCTAACATCAGCAGGCTGAACCGCCGACGCTGAGCCAGGGAGTGCACCACTTGAACCCAAGGAAACACATGCCGCCGCGGTAGCTGGGCGCATTCGCCATTGCTGCTGATGTCACGGCTCAGAAGCGGCTTAATGAGCTCGTTATTTTTCAATAATTACAATTCACGTCAGTGCATGCTATGGAGCAGCGCTGGTGATGATACTGCTGATGACTGAGACCGTGTCATCATCAGCAGAGCTTGCCCAGACATCTACAAGATATAAATGGCGGTAATCCGATTTCAACGAGTGCTATCGGCAGATGTCAACCTTGCAACCGTTAGTTATGCAAGTGATATGGCGGGTGTCAGTACTGCTATCAGTAGTGGGAGCTGGTCAGTGTGCCTAGAGCACAAACAAGCTGAGCTCAGATGGTGAGGCGCCGTGTGGTACTTGTCACCTTTCACAATACGCGAACGCATTTCAGAAGAATGACAAATTATCCACATGGCATGAGGAATCACAAATTATCGGCTTGGCATGGGCGGCGATAAATGAATGAATAAATTTACTGGTACTGACGCGAAAGAAGAAACATTCATGGTAGTCTGAAAAAGGATGTAGTCTTAAAGCTGTGTCGACTTAACATAATACACACTAATCAATCCATGTTTTGGGTGCGGCCATGTTTTTGATATTTTTGTACGTTTTTTTGTGCAAACATATTGCTCGACGAAAACAGAATGCATTTGGTATGCCATATCTACACCATACGTTGAAGCCAGCGGTCTTGAGTCAATCGACCAGCAATTGGAATGTCCTGCTCTGTTCGCGGTTTTGGTTCCTCGCGGCAGAATCAACTTCGAGCCCACGGCCCGCCCTGTTTTGTATGGCGGTATAGCCTACCACACAGGGACAGACTATCAGTGCCATCTGTGAGATCAAAGCGAAAGCAATAGGTGAAGGGCTTGGCAGTGTATGCGATTTTGTGACCAATATTTGTAAAACAGCGCAGAAACGATGAAACTGTAAATCCTGGTGGGGAAATGCTCACTCCACGAACCTCTGAATGGATGAGCCGCAAAGACGCAAATTAAACAGCAAATCATTTCATTTGAACAGTTCATGATGGTAAGGACGGTGGTCCGCACGTGCTAACAGGAGGTTATGCAGAGTCGAGCGAGCTGCATCGTGGGAGGTAGTATCAGGGAGATTTGCTACAAAGTTGGTGACGGATTGTGCTTATGACCCACTTTGCTGACGCGGAACAGCGTCTTGTATATTCAAGTGTGTTTCCGAATTTGTTCTGTCACGCGTCCCGGGATTGGTGTGGAAACATTTTTTACTACGAGTTCGGGAGCGGGGAACACAGGCATCGATGCTCTTGAGTCATCGTGCAGCTTGGCCTCCATGGACCTCTTTGCGAAGGTCCGTGTCTTCTTCAGTTTGAGATTCGCCAACCTCAACAATCGCCTTGGAGAAAACATGCGCTATGCCGTTTTCGGCGGTGTAGCCTGGGCTCATGTGTGGCCGCTGAGAAGGCCTCGTCACGTTGGTCCGCCTCCACCTGCCAGCGAGATCTTCACCCCAACCGACCACTCCCCCCCCCCCCCTCGAGAAGGAAGCCGCAAACACTGACAAGCCCATGACTCCAGGCCTTGTTTGGCAGCAGGGGATTCCCTGGATTGCCGAGTTTTCACGGAGCTAGTTGAATCGAATCGTAACTTGCCACCAAACCGAAGAGTTAGGGCCGCGCAACATTTTAGTAGCTTTAAGCCTGCATCGAATGGATAGGATTAAGGACAGATAACACTTCAGCAGTCACCAATATCTAGATATATCTAGGCATGTAGCTCATAGTCATCCCAGGGCGCCGCCAGAACGCTGTCTTGAGCGGAGGATGGGGATCCCGTCTAAGAGATTGGGGCAAAATTCCAAAAGTTGTCCTGACTTTCAGAAACTCATTGGATTTCGATTCTCCTGAACTTCTAAAACAGAGTTCTCTTAGTCAAAGAAAACATCTTTTCAGGCCATAAACGTACTCATTTCATCCCAATCGGTTATCTTCGGGCGGGGGCATGGCTCAGTCCCCCATCCAACCCACCCCCACCCCCTCCGATCCGCCCTTGCAATTACCGTAAAGAGATAAGCCTGGGAAATCACGAGTCAAAACTGATGTAACTCCCCGCTTCTTTGGCTCAATTTGGATACCAGTGTTGACCATTTAAGGCTACGAAATGAAGAGAAATGGATAGTAGTGAGGAGAGGCTTCATGCATATGGAAGTCCTCCGCTACCGGGATCACCATCTGCGGAGTATATGAGGTCGTCCCAGCGAGACTCGTGCCGACCGGCGCTAAGGCGCGCGCATGGCTGATCATGCGACCTTCCTGGGATAATCAGGGCGCTTCAGGAATCCCCGATGAAGCGTTGATGACACTCTCCTCTACATACCGTATTTAGCTGATAGTCTATGGAAGTCAAGGGCTGCTGCTTGCAATTTCTGTGGCGTGGTGACTAAACACAATTCGCGTTCAAACTCATCTCGCAGCAACTTGTTTGATATGTCATCCATGTATGTGCCAGCAGCGTGCCGAGCCACCAGACTGCCTTTTGGACCACAGACAGCAGACCATGCGTTGGTCGAAAGCAGCAGCTCGAATCCTTTCACCATAAAGTGCTGGATACTTGGCATTCTGAACTATTAAATGTTCGTTAGAATTGGCATCATAGCGTTTTCTTGATGCCTGTCACGAGGCTCTCGATGCACTATGTCTAGCTGATCCTATGGGTGACATAACAAATCGCGGTATTTGGCACAATCCATTGGTGGCCCTATTGCTGAGCCCATTATCCCACGACGACTGGCGCCATGACTTTCGGAGTGCTCCGCCGCAAACCCTGTCGTTCTGAAACCGCCTCTCAGGCCACGATGACTGACGCCATGACTTTCAGAGTGCTCCGCCGCAAACCCTGTCGTTCTGAAACCGTCTCTCAGACCACGACGACTGACGCCATGACTTTCGGAGTGCTCCGCCGCAAACCCTGTCCCTCTGACACCGCCTCACAGGCAATGGTGCTCGTCGCAGCACTACACTTTACGTTCTGTGGCGCCACACACGTAAATGTTATTGACGGAAGCAAGCTTCCCGGCAACTAAACGAGTTGAAAGAACGAAACATGACAACCTAACAACACACCAAGGAGTTGAAGGCTTACAATCATGGATGTAACTACCAGCACGTTAAACTATGTCGGCAGAGACAAGCAAATCATATGTCCCAAGACTGCCTTGCGGGTCATTCCACGAGAAATCGTCCGCAGATAGATGCATTTCAACACGGTACTCCGTTCTAACTTGACGAGGACAGTTCAGTGAGGGAATGAGGTAAAGACACGCTCGAAACATGATTCGGTAGGTTCTAGAGCCTTACGGCGTACCGATAAGGAACTAAAAACAAGTGAACATACGTGACGACGTCGCCACATCTATTATTTTACTCACTCTAGTAAAAACAGCTTGCCGAGTATAATGTTTGAAAAGATGCATAGGAAAGCCTGTTCTTTCCATAATCTTCCAACCAATATGCAACTCAAGATAAATTTAGTACCGTTCAAACTAAAAAGAAGTAGATGAGGTCCCTTTTAAATCTGTCGCAAATGGAATCTGAGCATTATCGGATCACGCATCGGATCACGGCGGCACGCCACGAGCGGACCGGCCCGTATCGGGTTACTTGTGACCGTGACATTGACACCAGCCAGGAATCTGGAACAATATCGAAACGAAGAATGAATTTTGATCAGCCCTACGTACCTGCCATCCATCCCGAGTCACGTAACTAGATAGCCAAATGATATTTAAATGATGTGGAACGCAGTCATATATCATCAGTTCTAGGGTCATCGTTTATAGAAATATATGCCACTGATCACTGTTCCTCTCAGTTCACGCGAATACAAAATAAACCAAAACACGCAGGTTGAAATCCTTGTTAATTTGGTCTGTACCGTAGGTTTTGTTCAAAAGTCGTTACAATCAATGTTTCGTGCTGTACACATCCTTCACGGGATTACTTTGGATGTTTGAGCAGTTATGCTCATTGATGTAACTGCAACTGAAACGCGTTTCCCTAGGGTGGATGGAGACTATATCTGTGCGTTCTCTCGGCATTCGTGCGTATTTTTCAAATATATTATGAATATATTTATTCGGGTATCCTTCTGATACTCATGAGTAATTAGTCAGCATATAAATGTTGTGTTCATGCCATTAACTATCATATTTCATATGGCATCGAGCATCATCATCTAAGGTACGACCTCAGGGTAGGTATGAGACAAACCTGGCCTTTTGGGCATCGCTATATAACTCATTTCCTATGAAATGTGCTCATACATTCGCAAGCACAATGCAAGGTTTGTTTGTTTGTTTGTTTGTTTTTCGTGGCGTGCACCTCTATTTTAAAAATGAGCCATGTCCCACGGCACATTGGTACAATGTGATTACGAATGCGAATAGGTGTGTTTACATGGACGGCGAAGCAGGGGGAGGGGAAGGGAACAAAGCAGCCCTCAGCCAAGCACTAGCAAAGCAAAAGTATTTATTTGGCGTTGTGGCAGTAGCGCAGGAGGCACAGGGAGCACGCGCCCCCTACCAGGGCTTGAAGGGCCCGAAAAGCCAGCGAAAGGTCTCATTCAGGGACCCCAGCCCGCAGGGTCGGGCACTCAAATGCCAGCCAGAGGGCTCCGCGCTGATCGGGGGCCCACTGAGTCGATAAGGGCCTATACTTCGGTCAGACGCCACCAGCAACGCCCAGTCGGGTCCGTGGCGGCATGGGCCTGGAGGCCCTGGAGGCCCAAGCAGGGACAAAGCCGGAGCCAGCGATTTACATTGCCCGGGGTCCCACAGCCCCTAACAGGGGCCCTTTATTGTTAAGGGGCCCAAATCGGCCGGAGGTAGTGTTCGAGGAAGCCCAAAGAGCCTAGAGGGCCCACCCGGTCCGACGATCAAAGGCCCGATTGAAGGGTCTGAGGGCATGAAAGCTGAACGGAGTCTTATGCAGGGCCCCGACCTGCAAAGACGCGCCCTCAAATAACGGTTAGAGGGCCCTTTACGCCGATGGGGGACTCCCTGAGTTGATATGGGCATATATGTCGGTCAGATACCACCGTACCACATAGTCGGCTCCGTGTCAGTATGGGCGTGAGGACCCTCTTCCCAATCAGCTATAAAGCCGGGGCCAGTGATTTACACTAGTCGGGGGTCTTATATCTGTCAGGGGCCCACAGCGCCTAACAGAGGGCCTTGTACTCGCAAGGGCCCCGAGCCGACCGAGGCAAGTGTTTGACGAGGTCCGAAGAGGGGCCCGGAAGGCCCACTGGAATCGAAGATCAGTGGCCCGGCTGGAGGGAATAAAGCCCAAGGGACTGGCTGTAGGCCACATAAAGAATTGCGGCCAGAAGGGTCGTGAACTGAAATATCACCCAGAGGTCTTCTTGCACCGCTTTAGGAGCCCCTGAGACAATGCGAGCCTTAAAGTCGGTCAGAGGCAACGAACACCGAACAGTCGGCTCCATGTCCGTCTGAGCCCTCGATACCCATTTTCCAAGCAGAAACGAGACCGAGACCCGCGATTTGCAATGTTCGGGGCCCCTGACACAATGAGGGGCTCCTGTGCCGTTTAGGGGTCACAGTGCCGAACAGGGGTCCTTTGGCGGCAATTGGCCCCGAGTCGGAGCGGTGTTTGAGGGGCCCAAAGAGGGGCCGAATGGTCTCTCGAGACCAAAGATCGAGGGCGCGATGGGATGGCTAAAGTTTCCGAAGGGCTGGCTGTAAGTCACATTAAGGACCTCCACCCCTAAGCCTGCGATCTCAAATGCTAGTAAGATAATCTCTTGCACCGATAGGGACCCCTGAGTCAGAGCTTTTCTCTATTTCGGCCAGAGATCACAAACAACAAACAGTTAGCTCCGTGTTGGTCTGAGCTCTCGGGCCCATTTCCCAAGCAGGAACAAGGCTAGGCCGGCGATTTACAATGGTTTGGCCATTGTATCATTCGTATCATTATCTCCCGTATCATTCAGAGGCCCATGGTGCCTAACGGGGCATTATGTGTCAACAAAGGGCATCGAATCTGTCAAGGGAAGATTCGTTCAACGGGGGTGGGGACGGGAGCCCCAATGGCAGGGGGCCTCTTGCGTTGGTCGGGGCCCTCTGACAACTGAAGGCAACAAGAACTTATAACAAGTGCTCACACTGAGGCAATAGAAGAGTCCTGTGCCAGTCAGGGACCCCCAGTACGGCACGGTGGGTCCCCCACGCCCTTTCCAGCATGGGCCCGTTGAGCCCAACTGGAATCTATATGTCAATTATTTGACCACCTGCGGTGAGCAGGGATGTTGCTACGTTGATTACTGTTCATGCTTCGATTTGGGGTCAAATGCGCAGGTAAGAAGGCCTTCCACGTCCGGGAGCGGATCAATATGATATTATGTATCCTTCTGAGGGCCTCCGGGTCGGCCAGGGGATGGCGCCTCGCGTCGACAGAATGACGGCCGGAAACACACGGCGAATGAAAAAGGGACAGGATTGCCCTTCAGATCTTGACCGGGAACAACAATGTGCCCTGTAGTGCTGTACTCAAGGGGGCCCCAATATCAGAAATAAAGGGCTTATTAGTGCTGAATGGAACGGGCCGGAATGAGCTCAAAACGCGCAATGCCATCCCATGTTTCTTTGGGAACGTTCACTATTTTGCGGAATTGACTAGTGAAATAAATGAATTCAAAATGTTTGTGCCTGCGCGCCAGGTGCCGATAGTGTGATAGCGATAGTCCGGGGAACCACAGGTACGGCGTTCGATTCCCTGCGGTGCCCGCCCTTCCCGCCAGGGTAAGAGGCTGACAGCACTATACAGCTCCAGCACCTGATCGCGTTATAAAGCCCCAATGACACGGCCGTAATCTCGGGGAGTTAGGATAAAGATGGCTTGAGTTGCATTTTTCGTACAACCGGACAGTGTTGGCCACTGCAAATAACGCCAGGGGGCCGGCGCCGAGGGCGCAACAATGGCCACAGTAAAATAATGTTTCCGAGTGTTTTTCAAAATTAATTCGTACAGTTCAACGACTACACTGAGCGAATGATTCTTTATAACTGAAGGACATCCTCAGAGTTACAGCAACACGACAAATAGATATTTTACATTTGCTCTTCCAATTCCACAACCAGATTCCAGCAATACCACGCGGTGCTGTAGAGACCAATATGTTCTTGCCATCAATCTAGAGTAACGGGTCCTAGAAATGACACTAGTGATATATACGCTCGAAATATTTCTAAATGAACGATTTGGTATCTAAGAGCGTTCAGAGATCTTTTCTTTCAGATGCTTCACTATTTCCGTCCACCTGTTGAACACGGCCTAGTATAGGTCGCGCAGCCAACGTTGCGCGGCCTAGGGGGACTGCAACGCCTGGCGTTGGGTTTTGTTTCTTAGATATGTGAGCGCCCATGCTCAAAACTACGTTACATAATGTGTACCAATAATAAATTCTGACTACATGTTGAAGATATCCAGGTAAACATAGCCTGGCCATGTTAATTACAAATGGTTGGCCCATTCTGAACTTCAATCTACATTCACGGAAATCTTCTCATTTCTGCACGACACGGATATAAGCTTTGACAAAGTTTCTGAGTTCTACCAGTTTAACCACGCCAAGACACCACGCCAAGATAACCCGGGCTCGTGGTGGTAGTTGGGTGTCGGCAAGAGTTGGAAGCCGACGGTTAGACGAAAGGTTTCACGTTTGAATATATTGAAGCAAGCATTATATATGATGAAACAAGCTCACTAATAACTATTGGTTTACCCTTAAGTGGAAAAGACTGCTCTAGAAAGCCGAATTTTGTGTTTAGTAAATATCTCCTCGATGCACCATGGTTTGACTGCGCCATCGTCCCTAGCACAACATTGATTGAGAGCCAATTGAAGGCTATTATAACAAGAAATCGCGCTCACGAACACCAGATAAGAACACTTCGACAATTACATTTTTTGGCCTTGATCGCCGCATGGCTTATGGAGTGGCGGGATTCGAATGACGTTATTATGACGTCATGAATACCAAGGTGACTGAAATATTACCCCTGATATATCTTCATCGGGTTTCGCTGGCGTGTAGCTCAAAAACTAGAGGGGCCTAGGTCTTAATAGGGGCAGGATTGTGAAGGGCACCAAAAGGTCGTCAAGATGGCTATTTCAGTTCAAAACCCAAAATAAATATGGAATACCTCCTTAAACAGCTCAATGAAAAGGCAAAAGCCGCATGACAAAGCCACCGGTTTCGAAGTAAGCCATGCATGGGTTAATGAGAACAACAAAACCCCGTGAGAATACAGGGACAAACGAAAGCAAACAGGGCTCCTTAGGCGATCTGAAGACCACCAACTGTCATCGGCTCGAAACATACAGAGCAGCACATGAGCGCGGTCCAGTGGCACCCGAGTCAGTCAAACCCCGAGAGCCGCCAGATGTCCAGGACGGCTAAGCAGCGGTTCGGAACACATCGCCACTCCTGACAAAGTCAGGGAACCCAAGCGACTGTCAAGAGGATCAACAAACCGATAAAGAGTAATAAAGAAGCGAAGAGTCCTGTGAGATTGGGAAATCTGCACCAGGGCACGGTCGAGCACTTAAAAGATATTCAGACGGAAAGTTTTAAAGACTTTCACGCAAGAGGACAACTTGGTATGTTGGAAGTGTCTTCAAATCACTCAACACATCACATTAAAACCAGTAAAATGTCCCGCGGCATTGGATACGGCAGGCATGTCACGTGTACACAGAAAACCTCAAAACAGGCTGATCCAGCCAACACGGTTCAGGCGTCCAGGATACGGTTCCGCCAGCACCGGACGTTGCCATGACGACCAGAGGAGCACGGAGGGCTAAATGGATCGGAGTCAGTACAATCATCTTCGCGAAACGTTGTGGAATTACTGGATAAATCAAAGAACACCGATGCACTCCTATACCAGATCAGGATCACAGGATGGTCTAGTGCCACAAAAATTTTCGTGGGTTGCGTAGGAACATCATTATACCAAAGTGGACATGTCCAAGCATATATCATGACCAGAAGGCTTTAAGCGTTACATGTCAGGTTGAAGCGGGTGTGTACTAGGTGACTAGTACATGAAGCCCGACCAGTGAACGTACTTTTTAAGGTGATGCGTCCATAAGCACGAGAAATTGATTTATCTGGGCGGCCTTGACGTCAACCTTTACCCAACAGCGAATGGGAGAGCTCTCATTGCTTTCTCCGGGACAAATAAACGACGTGTACTGCGCGTCAAAGACATGTGGATGCAATATGCAGGAGCGCTTCTGCTTGTATGCGCTTTCTGGAGCGGGGAATCTGGGGTGAACACTGACGCATGACATAGCAAACCATTTTGCGAACATGTTGCTTTGTCGATCCTGGTCATATTCGTTAACACAACGTTTTGAATTTCAAAATTGATCGCGATATCCTAAGCTAAAAACATTGCAAATTTACGAAGCAGAGTGAAGCGCTGAGAACTGTAACTAGGTACAGATCATTTGCCATGGTTTTCTGCATCTTCTGGAAATAATGCACGCTGGGGCTTTAAAAAAACAAAACATTGCTTTAACACTGAACGTTTCGTAAGACAAACCGAAGAATAACTGAAAAAGACATCAAGGCGGCGTTTGCTGCGATTCTCAACGAAACTGATAAAATTAGTGTGCATACACACACGCACACGCACACGCACACGCGCACACGCACACGCACACGCATATATATATATATATATATATATATATAAATGTTGTAATATGTTTGGAGAATCCTTTCTTTTATACGTTTTTGACTAAAATTAGCTGCTGACTCGGTATTAACGAGCTTTTTGACGCATGCTTCTAGTTTCCGGGCCTTTGACTTGGCATCATTGCTTAGATTAAAGATGGTTCGTACAAAATTACTCATATATTCATCGCTGCTTACGCTTTAACGTTTCGAGATCCTATCTCACTGTCGGAGAAGAGTCAATGGCACAAGAAATAAGTTTTGAGTTTTAAAGGATAAAAATTGTGCACTACTGTTACAGAAAACAATATTTTGGTACGGAGAATATAAATGAAGTATAACTAATTAAAGTAAGACAGAATCCTGTTTTTACTCTGATACATACAGGAAACACTCTTAAGGGGAACACAACAAAGACACAATGAAAACACTTTTGCCGCAATCACATCGAATAGCGCTCACCGCCCACCGCCTAATAATTCAAGAGTTGTACAAAAATTTGTATGCTTGTTTAGGGACGGAGAGAGTTCGTTAATGAATATGCTTTCCCAAATTTGAAGGTGTCTTCTGTCGTTGCACGTCCGTAAAATATCAGTGTTGTCTGTCAGTTGTTGTGCCAATGTGATGTCGTGTTCTTATCGCATGTGGTCCAGAAGTGTCCCGTCACGTAAGTGCATTGTCAGGCGTCGTGAGTGTCGTTGTGGTCACACTAATGTAGTGTATGGAACGAAGTTTGCAGCCTTCGATGTTGCATTTGAATTGATATGCTACATTGGTGCATTTTAGTTTGTCAGGTTTGTCTGGGCTGTTTCTGATAAGAAAGTTACATATCTTTTATTACGATAATAAATGACGATGTCTATTTGGTGGTCGTTTTTGCCTTTAACATGTCGAGAGATAATTTCCCGTAAAGCTTTTTCGTCTTGTTTGTTGGCAGAAGTCATTTGATTTTGATACCACAGTTTGCCGGTTGGTTGGATGTCTTGTCTTGGTTTGCTGTCAAAGTGTCTTGTCATATGTCATATTTCGTTTTCAATGTCAGAATTTGAAAAGCCGTTGTTCACCAACGTCTGTATGGTATCAATTCTGAATGCAGTCCTGTCCAATCAGAGCAGTGCTTAAATCCTCGTCTTATGAAGGGCCCTACGACGTTAATTTTGTAGCGTCGAGGAAACTCACTGTCAGCATTTAAGCACCGTCCGTTGTTAGTCTGTTTTCGGCATACAGCCGTTTTGAATTGTTGTCCTCGTTCATCGACAGTCACGTCAAGAGAAGGCATTACGTTTTGCACACTTAGCTCTGTTGTGAATTTTAAGCCAGACTGCTCTTCAAAGGTGTTTTTGAGACGTCCTAGTCGGCCAATGTCCCTAACTTCCACAAAGATATCGTCTACGTAGCGGCAGTTAATGTCCAGTCTTATCTCACCATTTTGTAGCGGGTCGGCTGCTATGTGTCACATAAATATTTCATCGAAGCGATGATGACAAGTCAAAGGCTCGGAAACTAGAGGGATGCGTCAAAAAGCTCGTTCAATGCTGAGGCAGCAGTTATTTTTAATTGAACATATATATATATATATATATATATATATATATATATATATATATATATATATGTATATGTCTATATATATGTATATATATATATATGTGTGTGTGTGTGTGTGTGTATGTGTGTGTGTGTGTGTGTGTGTGTGTGTGTGTGTGTGTGTGTGTGTGTGTGTGTGTGTGTTTGTGTGTGTATTATATAGATATGAGTGCAATATAAGGGAAGAAAATGAACGAAAGTACATACATAAAATTTCACGAGTTAGCATAAGAGTTATTTACCAGAAGGGCACTTACAATGTTTTGACATGACGCAGGTTTCGAAACGTCGTGCTTGAAATACGCCGAATGATGTTGTTCTCCAGATGCCTGAAAACAACGTGTTTGTGACAAATGCGTTGTACACGAAATGTTATTGTCCGGAAACGCAACAGCTCAATATAGTCGTTACTGGGTTTGTTTATAAGTGAATTTGTAGAGTTATACGTAAATAGTGTAACAAACGCCATGTTTTGGTGAAAAAGTTGTGGGCATGTCATTTAAAGCATTTCCTAGATCGGGCATCTGGTACAGATTTTTGCTTTGCAATTTGAAAAAGATCCCATGCTTTTTGCTGGCTGGGTTTTGATGTCGCGTGCTGAGTAATGACAGGTCTTAAGTGTTTAATCCCGAGGACAGGGATAAAACAAGGACAAGATTGTAGCGATTGGCCTGTTCGGTTTCACATTTCCAGCAAACGCTCCACATATGAGCCTTCAGCGCCCTGCTCCCTATCCTTTGGTCTTCCCCGTTCCACCGCCCACGGGTGAGAGTCCAGTGGAAAGCTCACACGCCTCACACACGTTCCACACATTAACGGTGCTTACAGCTTTTGCAGTCTGGAGGGCGGAAACTCGTAGTTTTCCAGTGATATTCTGTTTCTACTCAGGTTTCTGAAACAAACGAGGACATAATTACCGGTTACTTATCTATGACAAAAGGGTTTAAATAGCAACGCCTATGAGTACTGAATTACCTTTACGTCTATGCAGTGCAACCATTCCATAGCAGAGCGTAAGAGTCACGTGCTTTATTCACAGTGGAACAATGGTAGCGATCTTCAACATCTTTAAGGTTGTTTATGTGTGATGTTACGGATCAATCAAGTTTTACTTGAACTGAGACGAATTTTTACCTAAATGGGCCGAAAGGGGTGAACAGCACAGGCGAAACCGGCCTCAAATCTGAACGACCAAGGGGTACAATGATACCTGATCAAAAGTCTGACGGGGAGGGAACGAACGGTCGTACCAGCAGAAGTCTGCGCCTGTCCGTAGAGATGGCACACGTGATCGCGCCCAGACAAATGGATTCGTCTGTTGTAGTCGTAACGACTCAAGTCAGATCTCAGCAATCGGAAGGGGTAAAGATAGCTGTGTGAAGTTGAAGGCGCTGCGTATGCAAACGTATCATACATGAATCGGCGAAAGCTCCTAGTGCTGATGTACTCCAGAGGCGCCAGTAATATAACGATAATATATACACATAATACTTTAAACATTAAAACAATAAACCAGAAACCAGAAATGCCTCCCTCTTTAAAACCGGTCTCGTGCACAGCAGCTGGGGCCAAAACCGCCAGTGGCTGTGTGTTACGTTGGCTACACACGAGCATTTCCCACTTCACTTTGCCAATATACACCTTGTATATGTAAACTTTTCCAAAATACCGTGGCTACAATAAAATGAAAATTATCACAAAGTTAGTGATTTTCTCTTCTAAAAGTACAAGGGCACGGGTAAGCTGAAGGCCAGCCAATTTCACGTGTCAAATTAAAAAGCCAACACGGCTACACAGCAAACACAGCAAAGTCAAATTAAAAAGCCAATACCGCTACACAGCAAACAGAGCAGATAGGCTCACGCGTGGAAGCTGTTCGATCAGCTTCTCCCGGTCTTTCAGTATTCGACGTGACTAGTTGATCAAACGTTGGCAACATGGTATCCTAAGCTCAGCTCAGAAGCCTCCGAGGTGCCAAGGGAAATCTCAAGTGCAAATGCAGCCAGCTCGGTTCTCATAAGCTACTGCTCCAATCACTACCAATTTGTACTATTCGATGCATTTTCACTTATCGTTCTCGGTTCATCCCGGTTCTCGGTCTGCCCCTCTCCCCCCCGCCCCGCCGCTGCGCCGTCCCTGAATGTTGAACGCTCTGGGAACATCTGCCGGCTGGTTCAGATGGTTAACAAAAACCTGCTCGCTGGTTCAAGAACCAGCCGCATGCAAGAGAGCTTAATCCGCGACAGCTGTTCAGGGAGATCGATGATGCGACGGCTGGGCAGAAGGTGCTCACGTAACCTCCTCGTAAAGCGGCTTCAGGAACAGCGCATGAGCCATCTTTCGTCCAGTGCAGTCCTACCAGCGGCGACGTCGCAACGATATGCGGCAGTCGCGCCTGCTGACATCAGCTCTGACCACCGCAGTCTCTATGACCGGTCTGCCAGCGCTCGGAGCGGGATGCTTTTGACCGATCTAGTGGGCCGCAAAATCTGGTTGCTGTACCGTTCAAAGTTAAGTTAGGTATCCGCTCATAGCTAACAACCTGCTATAAATATGTCCATATACGCTATTTTGCAAACATTGTGGCCTTTTAAAATGGAATTTTCGAATATAGCACTCGGTACATTGATATTTCGCGCTTTTTCCTTGGATCCTTTTTAGTCGCTACCCTTGCATACTTTTTCGTAGTAAGTCATCTAAAGATTAGAAGCGTGTCGTTATTTCAGCTTTCAAAACATACGTCCAGTATCGTTCTGTCTCTGTGCCTGTGTTCTGACGTGGTGGATCATGACAGGACGACAGTGACGTCACTTGACTGGCAGAAATGAAACCCATGTTTACACGTCGGACGAGTCGACATAAATTGCCTCCGGTCGCCCACTCCATTGCCAGCTGCTAATACATTTGCCGATGCACGGATGTCTGAATTTGCTGCATGCATGCAAACAGCATGCTATGTACCTCGCTGATGGCTCGCGCTTGGCGTAGGCTTCCTAGCGGACGAGCATATCGATGGGAGGTCCAAACACTCAGCTTCAGTCGGTGGCGAAGTAGCTGGTGGGCCACCACGTAACGGCGTCGTTCCACGTAAGGCCAAACGACAGCAGGCCGTAAAGCGCACCCTGAAAAGCCGTCTTGAGTCGCAGGAAGACATTCGCCCGTTAACTCCGCCAGCTTTGAACTTCGCTGCCAACGAGTATGGCCAGCCATTTGACTGGGACGCAGTCTGGTGACAGAAACCGCCACTAACAAAATACCCGAGTGGAGGCAACTTCCCGCCTAAGATGGAAGGGTTCCCTGCCCACACTCAGGTCGTAGAGAGGCCGGTCACATTGACGACAGAAGCGTCAGTTCTCGTGATCAGCGAAGCGAAGCGACATGAATGTGTATGTTTACGACACAGGAGGCTCATGCCGTCGTGGTCAAGACAGCAGGATTTCAATTTTTCGGATGACCAGTAGCATGGGTGCTTACATGCTTACAGGAGCATGTAACACGGGCAGCAGTGAATCCCGTCTCCCAAAATGTGTGTTTCTGTCAGAGTTATTTTGACATATGGGCCCATGTTTTGAGTATGGGAGTGGGCCGCTTCACTGCTTTATGAAACTTGTGATCGCCTGCGATGCGTGGGGCTATATTGTAGGTGTGTTAAGCGAAATGCGCGCACCAGATTCAACGCTTGAAGCCGTTCTGTGTGGTGCAATGTTATGCGCCGTGTCTGCTGAAATTATGCAGATTGACACTTTTATGGACTTTTTTACCAGCATCTGTCAATTTTTACAAGAGCTAACCGTTAATAGATCCGTCTGGTCGAATTGACCACAAAACATACCTTAAAGGTCGCATTTCAACGAAAAATAAAGAAGCTGTGACTTGTGCCACCAGATGTAGTACTTAGTAGCCCCCAACTGTAGGGAGCTTATTCCTCGGAGAAAACCAGGAGAATGAAGATATAGATGGGTTGATATTTTGGCAACATACCTTTATCGAAACGATAGCGGAAGTGAATTCACTTCTGCTATCGTTTCGATGAAGGCATGGCGCTGAAATATCAACCCATCTATATCTCCATTTTCCTTTTTTCTCCGAGGAATAAGACTATTACTGCTGTCTTATCTATGTGAGTAATGTTCCTTGTTAATGCACTGACCAACGTACGTACGGAGCTTGCTATAATATATCCGCCGGCGTAGGCTGGGTTTTTAATATTTCGAAGACTATTTAAAGAGGATAAATGACACGCTTTTCCATATTAAACCACTTCCGGCTTCCTATTCCGCATGTGACGACAAATCCTAACGCACGTGTGTGCCGCTGGCAGACGTGGTTGCGCGTGCTGCGACATGCAGCGGCGGATTGTGTGCACGATTGGCAGGGAGAGCGACGGCCGCAAGCCGCCTGAAGAGACGCCGAGCCAATGGAGTTCGCTCTTCGTCAGCGCTCTGTTGGCGTCGGGCCGTGAATGTCATTTCAGCGAATGCTTTGCTGTGATCGACAGCGTGCGACTCGACTGGACCAATCCGTGCCACGTGATAACTTAAAGAAACGATATCTATAGATCTTCTGTGAGCTTACGCGACCACACCCAGTTTCAGCCGTATTAACTCTCTGAGACAATCCAAAACATCAGAATCGCTCCCAAACATGGGAGCATTTCAGCGCTCTGCTCTTCTCTAGTCCCCGCCCTGATGGTTCTTCGCCAACAATGCCGGTTGATTCACGGAGTGCAGCAGTCGTCCAGCATGCCAACGGCACTCCAATTTTGGTCAGCGGTGAGAGATCCGAGTTCTGAAATGTCGCTGCTACGATGGAGCATGCCCTGGCTCCTCTCGGCTTCGAGCGGGCGGGTAGGAAATAGGTGCGGGAAAGGCCCAACACCTGCTGCTGGGTAGCACACAACATCTGCTCCTATCGTGATGATACTGGTGAGCGCCACTCCGAACCTGTGATCTGGGTACGCCACTGCGCTGTCGAGGGCGCCGGCTCCTGTCACTGCCCGAGGCGCCGACCGTCCGGGTCAGCGCCGCCCGCTATCCGCTCGTTGAGTGTGGTTCTTGTCTCGCAATGGTGGTGTCTGGGTGCGGTCCGGCTAAACACGAGCAGAGTCGCACCGTATGACAATTGAATACTGCAGGACACCGCCTACTTCACGGTATTGGTCTAATTCGGTCGCTGTCCAAACTGGGAAAATCGTGCAACCGCCCATTACATGCGGCTTTTACGGGACTTATCGTTATTAATCACATCTAAGGAAGTACTTGTCATCCTCCGTCATCTCCGCGTTGGTCAATGCTTTCATTATCTCGCAAATGCGTTGCTGCATCTCCATATATAACAATGATTTGCAGGAGAACCTATCTCGGATGCAAAAAATGGTCAACAATGAGGCAATAGCTAGTTTTGGCCGCAAAAAGCTTGACTTCGTGTCAGATCTGTTAGGTGAACTGGACTAGCTATACGTAGGTGAGCGCTGGGTCCAGTCTTGCACCACAGACAGGATGAATATTAACCCCGGCTTGCTGGCTGCTCCGCTGTTATACTCAGGGTTCCTGACCGATTAGCCAGCTGTTTGCGCCGTATGTGAGTGGGTACACCACGTGAGAGTCACTGACCGCTTACTTGTATTTTAACTCGACGCTGCCGCAGCCACGCATCGCATCGTGGATGGTCCCAGCACATGTCTGATCCACGTCTGAATCTGAACTAGCCCCGGGGATGAATCGATGGGTGAATCCCTAGCGTTTTTCGTTAATGCAAGAGTACAAATCGGCTACCGATGAGGCCTTTTGGCAAAAGACATTCACAGCAGGCCGGGTGAACATATCCGTCCCATCCCCCAATGGAGGATGCGGTCGGTAACTACAGGTTTCCAGTTCAGTACGCCCCACGACCCAGCTGACCCCAGCAACGACGAATCAATTGCCACTCGTAATGTAATTCCATGGTGGCTGCTTTTGCGCGCTGCGCTCTCCATTACTGAGTTAATTGAATTTGTTGTGCTCTCGATTGGCATGCGTCGCACGAATCCGTGCGTGCCGAGGCAGAAAAGGACACGCATCGAACTGAAGGTATATTTACGACTACGTTTCGTACATTCGACGTTTTTCAGCGATTTTCCGAAATCGGCATCGTAACCATGGCAAGAAGATCCATGTCTCGAAAAGCAAAATTGGACTGGCCTTGCTGAAAGCAGGCTCGATTTACAAAGGTTTATGCTTCCTCTGCACCTCACCAATGTTAATTTGTGAAGGTTGATGCTTTGGCAATAAGCGAAAATTTGTCAATGTGTCAAGAATTTATTCTCGGAAAATGCGTGATGTCTGGATAATTGTTCTGCCAATATCGCTACTTTGACACCTTCAATATCTGACAAAATCCTTCACAATCCTTCACGAGAGGCTGTTTTCCGCAATGGCACGAATTCAAACATGGGTGAAAGCAGTCTTGCAAATTTTGGAATGGCCGAACTCCGTGTATTAATGCTGACCGCACCAAGATATGCCACCAAAATATGTGGAATACACAGGAGCATCATGAGTAATGTCTGTCAGCAATTGCACTGTGCACATGTACAACACGCAGCAGCACCACAAGTAATGTTCTCACCGCATGCGTAACCCTGGCCGGATATACCACGTGACGGTTTTGTCGTTACAATATTGTTGTGGTCATGGTTTTCCCACTATCGGTTTTCAGGCTCTTCCATTCATATCAAGCACGCTATCTGAACGCGGAATCTAGTGAAATCCAAGGCCGTAAAATCTGGCGGAATCCATGGTCTTAACTTAAGAGGCTGGGAGGCTGAAATAAGACAGCAGTACTGGCCTTATTGGCTGGGAGACTTATGTCATTATTTCAGAACTTTAATAAAGGCTCTTAAACATCATGTATTGTGATCGTACAGCAATGTCAGCATCGTGAGCGGCCCACATAGATTGGCGGAGCCAAGAATCGATCGGCACTGGAAGGGTGCAGGTGCTCTTTAAGGAAGTCAACCGACAGCCGTGCAATTTCAGCGTTCTTCATTTGTTTGGTCTGAATACGGGTATTTTTACACGGGAACACAAGAAAAAAACATGCCATCGACGGTCAAGTTCCGCATTAAAAGGTTCCCGTCTCCGGTTTCCAACACCGGCGTACTGCCCTCCGAACTCCGGAAGTTTTGGATAAAAAATTGGTTAATAAGCTATCTTTGTCGTTATAATCGCTCATCAGTTGTCAAAATTGTTTTGAGTGAAACTATCCTCTGCTTAGGGACGGCAGATAGATATGGATAAGCAGCTCACTAGCCAGTCAGGCAGGATATTTCTACAACATTCGCGAAACTTAATTTCACAACTACGAGAAAGGGTGTCGCCACCGGTTTCGGATTGGGGGGACGGAGGGCACGCCAATCTCTCCGTCCGATCCATGCCACTTGCAAACGTGGCATGTGATTTCTAAGGTAATTGGTGGGAACAATGATCAGTGAGGCGCCCCCACATCGCACCCTCGCTACCGTCGGTTCTGGCAACGAGCCGCTGAGCAGCTGGCCGGACGGCCGACGACACAGCGAGCTGCGCGGGTCCGCAGGCAGCTTCTAATAAGTTGGGCGACGCCGGAGCGCTGACCACATGACGCCGTCGCCAGGCCCGGAGCAGATTGGAAAAGTTCACTCACAGAAAGCGTAGCTGCGGCAGGTGCTGGAAATGGCCGGCGGCGAACTCTGTCAGCAGGTTGCCGTCCAGTAGTACATGGGCCAGGTTCGCCAGCCCCGCCAGCACCCCGACCTGCAGTCGGCGCAGCCGGTTGCCCCGCAGCAGCCTGTCGGAAGCGGACGACGGTCACAGCGCCGGCGGCCCAGCTCTGGATGGGCGTGCATGGGCGAGGTGTGCTGATGATGAGCGGATTCCGGGCGAGTCTCCGCTGCCGACCTGCGTCCACTGCTGTTTGCATTATGGGTGTTTGAAGTCGCGCAGGAAAAGCGGAACCGTGGCAGCGATGCGTACAGCAGCCTTTGCAACTCAGCCGGAGGTTTGCTATCTGCATATCTTTTAACAGTTGAAATGATGTGATTGTCATTTTCGCTCAGATGTTGCATCTTGAATGACAATCATTTTAGGAGACAGATAGATGGATACACAAATAATCTTATTCATCACACGGAGCAAAATTCAACACTTTTGTGGAACAGTTTGACTCATCTGCCGACATGAAAAAACATTCAAGTCATCACAAATCATCATTCAATCATGCGCCGCTGGGACATGTTCATCTGTCGCCTCACGGCCAAACCGCGTTTTTAGCGTTACAAAATGGTGCCCGGTTGCAGCCCCATCAATCGTCGAGACCGGCATCAAGCCGCCAGCTAAGGCGGGCATCTGTTCTGTTCGGGTCACCGTGGATCTGCTGTCGGACCGGTAAGAGGCTCGTCTATCACCGCTCCCAAGCCAAGACCTGAGGGCGGCCTGTATGACATAGCTCGGCCCAGTCGTCATGACAGAGCACACCCTGAAACCATACAACGCCGAGGGTGCGAAACGGTCCTTCAGGCAAGCGGGCTGGGCTCTGATTGGTGGATGGAGAATGCCTTTGTCTAGCGATAATTAAAAAAAGATCAGATTGCAGTAGCATTACGATGCTGCAACTGCGTTACAAATTTGATCACTGTTTCATGCAAAGACGTAGTTTTCTGGAATCTTTTTTAGTTTTCTTGGAGAAGCTCTCTTGGAATGTGGGGAAAGCTGAACTAAGCGGCTGGCATAGTCCGAACCCACCGCTTTGCCTTTGGGATGTGCGCTAATGCCTTTGTAATCACTGTTGCGGATCCTTGCAGCTTTCAGGGACAAATAGCAGCATAGCGCCTCAAGCACTGTTTCACGGCAGTCTAGGGTATTTACGAACGAGCCGTTTTGGATAACAGTAAAAGACTAAGTGTCAAGAAAATAAAACGAGCCGATCTTTTCTGGGATGTAAGGAGTCATCGTCTTCATTGGGACTTTTCGACGTACTCGGCTACTGAGGCTACATGGCGTCGCCTGCCTTTCACCCTGACAGGAAGAGCGGGCAACGCGGGGAACCGAACCCCGTATCGCTAGTTTCCCAGACCAGAGACACATATGGACGTTAGAAGGAAGAAATAACGTGATATTGATTGTCTTTTTTCACCTATGTCTGCAGCAGTCAGATATCCTTGTGTTGCAATTATTTGTGTCTCAAGCACTTAAATGAAGTACATTTGCCAACCACTTTAACGGTCACATGCACCCGTGCCCTGCGTCGAGCCTTCACGCACCTAGTGCACATGTGTGTCGTGTGTGTGTCATTGGGCTTTACGACGCACTCAGCTGCTGAGGCTATATGGCGTCGACTGCCTCTCACCCCGGCAGGAAGGGCGGGCACCGCGGGGAATCGAACCCCGTACCTCTGGTTTTCCAGATGCGCAGACGCGTCTGGGAACGAGCGCGTTAACCACTACACTACCGGCGCCCCCCACTAGTGCACATGATCTCAACCATTCAGAAGTTGGGCGATGCAAAACTCGCCTCCCCCATTGTTCGGTTCAGTTCTGTTTCCCTTAAAAGGAGGATACCGGGTAGAAATTTTGTCTGTAGTCTAGACGTAGGGTATCATGTCTCAAAGTTTTGTACTCAGGTGACACTTTTTACGTCATTGCATCCTGAACACGTTTCACGTGAAATTAAAAGCGTGCTGGGCAAAGGAAAAATGCAAATGAAACATGAATCGAAATATTCCATTGCAGTGGACAGCACTTGCCCAACTTTGAGTGCCCGAGATGAGCAGTCGCATACCTAGCTGGACAAAAGGTCGTGTTGAAAATCATCGCACAGCAATTACACCTGTTGCAGTTTCGTAGCATTGTTCATTATCAGTCAATCTTTGTTTGTATCGCAATACTTTGTGCGCATGCAGTTTGTTGCAACACATATGTTTGCGTGACAATGTGCCAAAATATTCTTGTCCACAGGATCTTGCGCCCGCCAATCTTGAATCACCGTCATTGGACATTTGACGTCGAATCAATTGCATCCAATCTCAATTCCATGCAGATAGTTTGTATGCGTTAAATTATTTATGTGCCATTTTTATTACCACAAATAGCTGTTTTGTATTTCTTCGTATGCATTTAACTTAGCGTCGCATTTCGTCAAGTACATAGTCATTGTTGCAACTGAATGAATAAGGCAAACATTGCACTGATTTTTTGCATAAAACAGTACTTTTACGTCATTTCTACCTGATTTCGCCCGAGTTATATCAACTAGGATCATGGGATGGGGACAAGAAAATGAACGTGTACCGACAGTTGATAAGTAGCTATATATTCAAGACCTTGGCATTTCAGTGGTGCTTTACCAGGAATGCTGGCGCTTCAGCCATACCAAGAAATGCTGACTTTTGCTGAATGCATTGCCACCTGTCACCTTCCCTAGCCTAGCTCTTAGCCTGAGCAGCATACACTCAAGCACGCTTACTGCTCAGAGCTCGATGGTCGCTTCACGTCGCTGCATTATCGACGCGCGTGGCTGGGTTATTCACAGCCGTAGTAATCACAGGGACGCATGTTACAAGGATTTGGTAGGTTGCTGGTGATCCACGTCAACCCGACAGCCAGACTCAGACCCAACATGCGAGTTATCGACGAACAAAAGCCCTCTCGAAAAAGCTGAACAATCGGCACCATTTATGAACAAAAAAAGACCACGAACAAAAGGTGAGATCGAAGGCGCATACGCCTTCGTTCCTACCTTTCGCCATCAGAGCATGTGGATAAGAACTCTGTGGTTCTGTGACAGTTTTGCCCACAAAAACAGCGTATCGCCTCGGACCAGGGGGTCCTGAGATCCTGTCGGAGCTGAGAACACCTAGTGCATGTTGCACAAGCCTAATGAATGGCATATATCTGTCATGCGTGATTGATCAGCAAGTGCCGTGGGTGCAAGATATTGACGGACATCCGACGACCGCTGGTTGAGGTTTAAAGGTAACTACCCCGGCCTTCACTGAATTCATTAAATAACTCCAAAATGCTCAACGTCACGCCTTGAAATTGTTATACCTGTCTTTCTGGTGATTACTTTAATAGAATCATATAAACAAGCATCTACATGATAGGGAGGGAATGCGTCCTTGATATAGAATGGCACACCTGTTTATGCTTTGAGGCAACCACTCCAGATGTACTTTTGTGCGTTTGACTGTTTCGCTGCAACGCATCACCTGGTTTAAATTCAGGTCTCTGAACAAAAGCTTTATGATGAGGTACCACCGGGCGACAGAAATGAACCATTTGGTGAGCACAGATTAAACTTTGACGTCCTGCTCTCTGAAAACCACTACGGTTGGAGTTTTCATATGCGTTCCGCAAGGCTCAGCGAAATCATTCCGGTCCCCAGTGTTTGCCCCAAATTGTTATATCCTTGCGGCTATCACTATCAACGTTGCTACAACGTTCCTGAGCTGTCGCATGTGCAACGACTCTCATCGGGCCAAAATAGTTCAACTAAATATGTGAAAATCCTGTACTTGCTGTTCGTAGTCGCAACGGACCAGGTAGTCAGCGCGTGACTGTTCATTAGGCCGTTCCATGTACCAGATTGCTTCAAATGATATTAGAGATAATTTCGCGTGCCTTTGTCTTCCTATGCTGCAGGACAGTTTCTTGTCATAAGTCGCGCAGCTTCAGTGCTGACAACAAGGAACTCCCAAGCTGGGCATGCTCGGCGATTGACAAACCCATGAGGAAGCGCTGAGGTTATTCGCCCAGATGTATTTATTGTTGCCGGTGGTCATTCCGTTGTGACATTTAATACGAGGTGCTTGACTCTACTGGGAACACTGGGAAGGATAGAGGTGTTTTTACCAGTTTAGGGTGTGAAAATATTCGAAAGCATTTTGTACTGGCCGGGGTCTCGGCACTGCCGCTTTGAAAAGAGGAAGTGAAACTACCGCTTACGTAAGTCGTTCAGGGGACCAAGCGCGGATGTTCCCATGAATCACTTGCGTGCGATCCGATTCAGATTTCATGCTGCCGTGGAAACACGGACGTTGTTTCGGTACATACATAAGAGCATCCGTCGGCATGATTACACAGGACCACTTCGGGACGTCGGTCCCCTGCGTCCCTCGTCAGCACCATCCCGCCCCGGGATGCTTCACCTAACGCTGCCCTCGCAACCAAGCCCGGGGGAAATCGCAAGTTATTGGGTGACGCACGAGGCCCCGAACATGGACGAATCATCTGAGAATGCTGGCGCGCGTGGCACAGCTTCCGGCACCGGATCGACGTTGGTCTCGGCGTCGTCGCCGTCGTCCCAGGTTTCTACTGACATCAGTAGAGGAGTGAACACAGCCATTGACAGCTGGGTAGACCATTCGTTACGGAATGTCGCTGATGTCCGGCGTCAATCCGCATTCCAGAAAATGTTTGGCAAATCAAATAACGCGTTCAGAGTTCGCCGTAGCCTCGCCGCATCAATCATGCAACGACGCTCAAGCAAGTGCGGTTGTGACTAGATTTCGGTCGCATAACTGAGTGGATTAGAATGGCAGCCTGAAAGCCCTCTCAAGTTCTGCCGCTGGGCAGAACTTGCAACGTCCGACCGCGTGACGTAATACCAGTCTGGCGCGGAAAGCATGCGCGCGTGATGACTGATTGAAGGACCTGCGACAAAAGTGCTCGACCTTCTAACGTGTTCTAAACGAGCAAAACCGTGTCCCGAACAGCAGCTTTTGAGCTACAGCCAAAGCAGAATAGAGCACTCTCGCACCTATTGCATGGTCTTATGAAGGTATGACGCCGCGTAGGGAAAGGAAATCACGGAAGATAGCGTCATGGTGGAGCACTGGTCTTTCCACAACATAACAAATCGAGGCCCAACACGGAAATGCTTCTCCAGAGTCCTGATCGCGCTGAAGAAGCTCCCGCCGAGGGCATCCAGCCCGCCTGCAGCCGGGCCTCTCCTGGGCCGTCGGCCGTCAATCTTAGCCCGTCACCTGGCTTTTGTTTCGGAAGGCCACGGCGTGGTGGAAGCCACGCGGAGACCAAAACCATCCCAGCGTGAACCTCTCGAACCTTTTGGGACCGCCTGTTGCCACGGCCATACCTCCAGCCACGGCGCCGCCGTACCGTGCTCCGGCGTGCTGGCCTGGGACCAGGCACGCTCCCGAAACCGTGCACGGTACTGCCACAGGAACACCGCTTGCTGGTGGAGCCGGCGTCATCAGCGCGCTGCACGGGACCTGTTATGTTGCGTGGCCTCACTTCATTCGAACTTTCAGCAGCGCGGTAGAGAACTACAAGGCCCGAGCTAGTGGCAGGGCCGCTATCGTGCTATCGGTTCATCAGGAAGGTGGCCCAGGTGCTCCAAGTAACTGCTGGCCAAGTAACTGCTAGGGCCCGTCCGACATGTAAACACCCTTGAGACCGCGCCTGGGGCCCCCTGAGGCGCGCAGTGAAGGCCTGAGAACGTTTGAGTCCCGATGGGGCACCCGTCCTGCGTCTGTAGACGCACGAGAAGAGTTAAGAACTAATCCAAAATGTTGCTGAAATATGTCCGTCCAAGCACGCGCCGCGCGCCGCGCCGACAGCTGTGGAGTCGGCGCGACAAAGTTGGCGCTATTCGACTCCGCCTTGACCGAGCACGCAGCACCACACGAGGGCCATTCAAAGAAGTGGTTTGGTGGTGTAGCAGCCAGTAATGAGACGGCAGAGGTGAATGACGCTTGCGTTCATTCCCCCGTGTTGATATGAATCGCCGTACGATTCTCGCATTGTCTGGAGTGGTGCCCGTCCTATATTTGCATTGTCTGGAATGGTGCCAGCCTATATTTGCATCCGCATAATGGTGTACCTGCTACGTCTCCAGCAGGTGCGCAGCTTCCTAGTTTCAGTTTAAGGCGGGGGTTGAAGCCACTTTCCCAATCTTGAGCCCTCAAGTACGTACTTAACGTGTATTCCCACTGGTGGCTTGCCATGGGGATTTCAGCATGGCCATTGTGATAACCAGCTGAGCAATCTGCAGCCATGACAAAGGTGGTAACTAGATGTTTGGGGCAGACCAAGTCTTGCGCGGCTTGTGGAAAAAGCCTTCTCATTTTACTGAGCAAAGACCCACCCACTGGTGCGGCCGACAGCATTAGCCAACCTAGCCTCTATTAACATCATCTAAAATCACATTTACGTTACGAGTGACATGAGCTAACCACGTTAGTGTGAAGTGTTGCATTTCTTGAATGTCTGCCTATTTCATAAGCCCTCTCGAAATTTTGTTTTTCGTCTAATGCTGCTCTAACAAGATCTCGGCTGCTTCACCCGATGTGCTTTACAAAATGATATTACATTGTAGGTTTTCAGTTGTTATAAGGGCAGTGCTAAAGCGTACATTGTAAGGTGTGGTGTAATGCTTTCTTATGCCTTGCTTTTTCGCTTGGTAGACTATCGATAAACAAATTTCGGCGCCAGCATGTGCGCACAAGAGACTGCGTCTTTGGCTTTATACTTGAAAGGCCCATGGCTATAAAGATGTGATTAAGACGAACACCCCCAGAGTTGAGACTGTTCGGGATCTGGATCAAATGTGTGTCTAATGTACCTTTCTTTTTCTTTCTGATTGGATGACGAGTAAGGTTTGATGATGCCTGAAATAAACAATAAATAACATACCCGCCTCTTCCACAGCACGCCCAGCATACCCATTGGTAGTGCAGCTGCCTTTCAGCACTGTTTCTGGGAGCAGTGCTTATTAGAAATAGCCACAGCTTGGGCAGTTCCAGTTCTCAGAAGGACCCTAGCAAGTGCCCTTATCTCCCTGCTAAATTTCTACGAACCAAATGTACAATATCAGCGCCGCCAACTAGCGTAACGAGAACACGTCAAGAGTGTGACAGTACGGGGTCAAATCATGGAGCTCTGATGCAGTGTGTTTCTTACGTTGAATGAAATGAGCATTATAGGTTGAAACTTTGATGCTGGATCAGTGACATCACGTGCCACACATGGCTGAGGCTTTCGTATGACATGGATATGTCTAATAAAACGTAAGTATTTGCATGCAATTGGAATGTAATGAACAGCATCGAAGAAAACGTGAATGAGCGGAATTTCTGTCAATGACTTTCTGTTTTCCCTCAGTAGCTGCCGTCAAAACACGATGGCTATCCCTCTGCGACCGGTACGTCGGGACGAGGGCGACTGCCAAGAAGCTGCTTCCAACTGGGTCAGGGGTCGGTAGCCTAACGAGACCCCAGCGAAGGCTTTGCGATCCTGCGATCAGCAAATCCTGCTAAATCCTGCTAAATCCTGCAGCAGCGATCCTGCTATAGGTGCGTTTTCCACGTTCAACGCGGATGGTGTCAATGGCTCTTCTATGACACAAATAATTGCCAGTTAATCACTTTGTTGATTTTTGAATATGTGCCATGTGTGAAGGAATACTTTCCTTGCGCTCGATTTCAAGCATGTTCTTGACACGTGAGGCGTGCTATTGCAGCAAACCATTTGCCACAACACTGCTTTAATGGGGACGTTCAAATTAGTCACACATAATGTGGTGACTGACCAGGGCTTCTCTTCGACACTGACTGAAGCTTCCAGTTTTCTAAACCCAGCAGTCAGTGAGCGCATGTAATCTTTCCTGTAGCATGCCAAAAACTGAATTGCTTCAGCCTTCAATGTACTCTCCAAATTTTAGGCATCTAAGTCCTTTCTTGCCGCATTCGTAGCATCCAGGTGTCAAACATTATGTTACTGAGTGGTCTGATGGCGCCCATAAGTGCGCACCAACGATTTATTTCATTTTTGCTTCAGGTTCGGTGATAGGTTGAGAAATTCACCAGGCCAATATGGTGCACAGCGAGCATATCCCTCCTCAGACCCATCGCCGCCTCGCAGGCAGAGGGCAGCCAAGATGAGCTGGAAACTCAGTTTAAAAGGTAAGAATAGTTATCACCACCTATGTGGCAGTAGCTTGATTGCTTGGTTCATGCCTGACCAGTGTTTCTTGAGGTACAGTGATGCATCCTATGCACCGCCTCATGTCTGCATGCAGTATGATAAAAACACCGAGGCTAGTTTTCACTCATGTAGGCTCAGCTAAGAGGGCGTGAACTTGACATGGCCCATGCAGCAATTAAGTTATTGCAAATAAAAATGTTGGAAATTAATCTTTGGGGTCAACATCACGACGTTATTGCATAGCAGTTGGGTTCGGCTGGCTCTAAGAAAACATATTGATGGCTCGTCCGAATGAACGGGTCGGGCCTGTCTCCCGATGTCATTCGACGAGGCACATGCACTATATGACGTCCCCAGATCTCCCACTCCCTCAACAGATTGCAAACACATTGCGACACGGATGCAACATTTCCGAGCATTGTCAACCACAGCGTTCATTCCACTGCCTCTGTCGCCCGAGAGACGAGATGGTGTTCGTCCGATCTATAATGGCTCTCCGTCTAACCGTTGATCGAGCCGGACGGTTCAGTCGAAACACGTCAGTTATCTCACAGACACTGGCGCAAAACACGCCGAGTGGCATCGGAGGATCGTGCCTGCTCCGAACACTGAGCTCTGGCCTGAACTGACGCCACGGTGCAGCGACGTTGGGGACACTGATGGCCGCGCAAAAACTTACCATCCACATGCTCCACTGGACTTGCTCGGTCATCCATTTTAGGCGTATCAAGACGAGCGACGTTAAAATCATTGAAGGCATGACCGCTAGCGGCCGGATCTGGTGCGGTTATGCCATCGCGAGGCATTTGGTGAAGCGGCCGTGAGCCCGTATCTCATGCTCAGCTGTCTAAGGGTATGAAACAACTCGTGGCAAGGTCCAAAAATGTACATTCCTTGTGTTGGCCTCGAAAAGTCGTGCTGGCACAACAGCTATTGCAAAGGCATGTTTTGTAAAGCTCATGCAGTAGGAAGCGAAGCGGATGATTGGTATGAGTTCGGTAGCCTGATTTGTTTGAAGCGAATGTCATAGAAGGCCCCGGTAAGCTTGCCCCAAGCTGTCTCCCTCTCTTCGTGCAAAATTCTATATTATGTGTACTAATAAATCTGTGTCACAAGTGATCATACTTGAAAAAATGTTAGCCGCGTTTTCACAAAGCGGAGTTCTGGTGCCGGTTATTATCCGGTAGCATATTTTGCAATTTTTTTAGGTCACCCAACATCGAGCGTTTGGAATCGTTCAGCGACGGAAGTTCCGAGTGCGTCTCGGCAGCACTGCGTCAAACAGACGAAACAAGCACGCCGACCGCCTCAAAAGAACTTCGTACTCACAGTCTGAAGAGTTTGTCCTGTCCAGAGAAGAAGTTTTGCGGTATCTCTTCGAGTTCGTTTCTGTTTAAGTTTCTGAAAAGGAAACGGAAGAATATGTTTCAGGTTGATGGTACGAACTTTCGCTTATGCTCTGCGGCGTCTGTCAATAAACGTTACACAATGCTGTGAGGCAGTCCTATGTTCGGCAAGCACGTCGGTCTTGAGCCTCTCCGAGCCGGACTTGTTCCAGCCGTGACGCCGTACGACTCCGCCTGGAGCTCGCACCCCGAAGTGAAAACGAATGTGTTTCGGCTAGCTTCGGTCGTTACCAGCGCTACACGACCTCTCGGCATCTGCCGCCACACCGCACATTTTCCACCAATTACCACCCGGAAGATAATCTTCCAAACGGTCCCGGATCCTAGAAACTGCTGGTTTCGGTCAGTTGATGCTTTGTGAATGGTAGACGGTCTAACCACAGTCTGCTCAAGTTCGTTATTGATCTCCGACATCTCACTACCCTGCTCAGGTCGCATACGATGAAAAACTAAAACAACTTTTAAGTGAACCTGAGGCTGAGGTAATGCCGTGTTCTGTAGGACCTTATCCACTTTTTCAGAGGGTGATACCTTGGCATATGCGCCTGTTATAGCGCCCAGATGTGGCCAAAACTTGGTGAATCATTACGGCGTTAAGAGAAAACCACAGACAAAATAAGGTTCTAAAGGATTAAAGCCGCAATTATGGGAGATTAACGTCCGCGTTATGTCTCTTTCTTCCCTGGATGATTACGAAGGACGACAGAAACAGCGGCGCCCAGATAAAGCACCTCGTTCGGTTGTTGGAACAGCCGCCCCATAGCTTTGCCACAGCTTTGACACAGGCTGAACTTTGTCGGCCTGAAGTGCCCGCCTAAACGCCAAGCGTAACGGAATTTCGAACGGGACTTAATCATGATTATTGTCCGAAGTAAGGCGAAGCAAAGTATTGAGCAAATCGCAAAGCCTTTCAGCATTACCGGCACCACCGCACAGGAGCTACAAAACGTGCGATGTACTGGTTTGGGCTGAGCAGATTCGGGGATCTTGCAGCTTCCGCTGACGCGCTGCGCCACGCTGCTGCCAGCGACACGGTGAAACTGGCTACAACCGGTTGGAAACATCATTAACTGCCACCACCTTTTTAGATGCAATGCACGGCACCCAGTTGGTAAATTAACGATAAGCATCTTGCGAGGTATGTACCTACCCCTGCCAGTAAGCACATGACGGATTTTCGGGCGGTGTAGGGGGGAGGGGGGATAACTAGGCTGGTTATTGCACCTACCCGATTGGCTCAAGCAGAAGTTGTCCATACCCATTGCTGGTCACTTAAAATTTAGCACATGAATGTTTCCTGTCTTCAGCGTAGATTTATCTTACAATCAGGCATCCGGCTCCGGTTTTTGAGACAGAACCAATAAGAGCCAAGGAGTCGTGGTCTGACGTCAAAGAAAACAAACTGATGGGGCCAGGAATCATTACATTGTGGCTGGGAAAAGCCTGTTAAAACCAGGGTCCATAGCCTTGTTTTCGCGAAAAGTCAGGGGAGATAAGAAACAAGCCCAATGAAGTAGGCAAACGTCTGGTGCCCGAAATATAATGTTTTTTGACAGGATCGTTTTTCGGACGAAACCTCACCAGGTATGGGTGTGAATTTGAACGTGTGAGTCCTCACTTCCACTGGTCCTGTCATCATACAAATCTTCGGTTTATGTGCAAGGTCATGCCCGCGTCTCTCCATATCACGGCAACACTTACACCATTTGGATCTGTGTATACTTGTTCAGATCTTTGTCGCGTAGAACGATTCTGTTATCTTGGAGGTACCTGTCGGCAAAACGGTATAAATCAGCCATATTAAAGGACGACCAGAAACACATAGAAATATTTGTAAGTTTATAAAAAACATCGGAATCCAGCTATATATGTATGTATATATATATATATATATATATATATATATAAGGTTATCGAGAACTGCGGAACCTGACATGGAAGTAGCGAAAACTTTGTGGGCGGAAAAGACGCGTGCCCAGCTTGGGGCTGACTGCAACAGTCACCTGAAAAAGACACGTGCCCGGCCTTGGGCTGACTGCAACAGTCACTGATGGACTGCCCCCGGCTACTTCCCCAGCGGCGCACCGAGCCTTATGTTATCATCAAAAATAATAAGCGCAAGTCATGGCATTCCCTGCTTAGAGGTGGACGAATGGGTCAGGAGGTGTGTGGAAACATAATGTCGAACTCTAGCCCACAACGATCGAGGACTTTCCCAATTGAGTCTTTCTCCTCCCTCCCTACCAGCCAGGTTCTAACCAATTCTGCCGAACTCCGTTCTCGGGGCGAGCCCTCGGATCTATGCGTGCTCGATACAATGTACGTACAGAGGGACGGTTCGATGTACGTGCAGAGGAGCGCTTTAGATCATATAGGCGCTTGTGTGAGGGACGGGATGGGAACTCCTGTGATTCAGGCGGTCATTTTCATGCTGCACTTCGCACTTCCGCGCGCACTCCCGCACGTCCGCGCGCAAACGCTGCTCTGCGGATCATTACGCTTCGCCCATCCACAGTCCCGGAACCTTCCACTGAAGATCATTACGTTTCGCCCATCCACAGTCCCGGACTCTTCCACTGCAGATCATTACGCTACGTCCATCCACAGTCCCGGACCCTTCCACTGCAATAGTTACGTTGGAAGTGCACCGCATGCGTGCCAGGCATGCCAGCCGGCTCATTAAAACTAGTCACGTACAGCGCTTCTCCAACACTTAACAAGTTCCCAAGGCTCCCGCGGCAACAAACAGGTAGACCCTGTAACCCCACTGCTAATCATGCATGGATGTGAGTCCACGCGGACTGGAGTGTCGAACTCATGAACCTTTGGAACTCGGAATCAAGCGAATTGAACCCTTGCATGCATGAATTAACCTCAGACTGAGCCTGACCAAATCGGGAAAACGCATGAAATCGAACTCGGAATCAGAGACGCAGACTTCAAGGACTCGGAGCCGTATTCTGACTCAACGATTCCGGGTTCGGTCGGGTTTGGAAGGCTTAATTGGTCTGGGATGGGTTATGCAAGCTTGTGCATTGGTCACTAGAATTTCGTCAAGGACCGACAAACACATTTATGTCCACGCTAGGCATGTGCACATGCGCACGTGCGCACATCTCAATATATATATATATATATATATATATATATATATATATATATATATATATATATGTGTGTGTGTGTGTGTGTGTGTGTGTGTCAATGCTGACTCGACATACCGTTAGATAGGTTTGTGGCCATAGTAGGATGAGATCAGGCTGGACTACGCGTAAGTTCGAACCATGCTTTACCATTTTTGTCTCTTGTAGTCTGGCATGTTCAGTCCTCATGATCATTCCTTATCCGTTGTGATCTATTATGAGACTGATGAGAACCGAAGTCATGGCTTTGGAAGCTATAGACGGGCTGGGGCTCGAAATAAATCCCAATGACTCGAACTAGGGCTCGAACTCGGACTGGGATTCCTGTGCCGTAGAAATAATTGAACTCGCACTCGAATTCATGCAATGGGCAAGGGCGAACTAGGGACTCGCGGCCAGACTCCGGGTATTAGAACTTGGACTCGACCCCGGACTCAGAGCTCTGGACAGGACCCATGCAGGCTGCTTACGGCTGTTCGCTCCCAGCCAGAAGATGCACGGGAGCTGACCACCAACTCGCCGAATATGACAGTGGATTTGATTGCGTACTTGCACTTGCGTGTGCGTTCGGTTCGAAGTCATGTCCAAAAAGAGCACGGAAAGTAATTTGACAAGAGTTTTTTGTGGGTTATCTGTTCGCTAATGTTATGAATTTGAATGCCAGACTGTTTGTGTAGGGATTTTAGGGGCTGCGAATAACATCCCAAGAAAAACTCTCTTGACATGACACATTTCAGGCGCACGAGCCACCAGGCCAAATGACACCAGTAACACGCACAGGAGCCTGGCCGCACTCACTCCGATCGATCGCTCGCTCTCGATGACCTCTCATAGATACGCTACTGATCGGCTTCAGGAGAGCGCAAATGGGAGAGCCTCATCCCTCTCTTGGGCTGATTCCTCTCCATGCGGTGTTCCACCTGACTTGAGGCACTTGGTAAGAGACCTTATTTTTGGTGCAATCATATGCTGTGATATAAATCGTTGAGATTTGTTTCCTGGTACACACAATTTTTTTGCCAGTCGTACATTCTTAACACTACGAAGAGCATGCAAAGTTTTGGTGTCGATATGGACCTTTTAGAATCCGCACATTATCGTGGCTGGAGAACGCAACGAGTTTTCCACCGTTGCGTGAGGCTTTACAGATGGCTCACGGCCCATTCATCAGCCAACAATTTTCCCAACTGTTCCATGTTTTTTGGAAATGACTGAGGCTAGAGACTCGTTCTATAAGATAGACGCCTCTTTTCTAAAAGCCAAAAGTTACTTGAAAGGACACTGCTATCGCTGGAAGTAGTAATCAAGATACAGTTTTGGGTATGCCCTTTGGATTTCTCCTGTAAGGTTTTAAATGCTGTCGGGCGTTCCTGTGACGTGGGCTGACACGACGCCCTGTCCTGAAGCAGGACTGATCAGCCCGCGCCAGCGGACTACCGGCTTTTCGCGGCGGGGCGACACCAGGCTCTCACGCCTCGTGGTAATATGACCGGGAGGACACCAAGTAAATGACGCACATGTGTGGAATCGAGTGAAGGGGCGTATGTAACAGGCATATGCGCCGCATGTGTCGGCATCAGCAGAGGTAGAGGGACCTCTTAAGGACACTGTACGTTGAGAGAGGGCGGGTGGAGGGTCCTTGCGGCGACAAAGGCTTCGGGAATCCGACCCCCGAACAAATCGGTGACCAGATAAGGGAGGGCCTTGCCGCACGCCCCTTCCCCTCCCCCTTCCTCCATAGTCGGTCTGTGAGTATGCAGCCTTTCAGAAAGCCAACGATGATTACACCCATCGCTCACTGACTCAGGACACTGAATTCTGACCCGAGTGACCCCATCATTTCTAAGAGATCGAGACAAGAATCCGACGCGAAAGTGATCGCACCTATCACCGGCCATAACTTACGCCTGGTGCCGTGACATTTATCGCGCGTCCGAGCCCCTTGTTGGCGCCGGGTTGTTTGAAACATCACGCATCGTCAAGAAAAGCGCATCTTGTCGCGATCTGCCTATGAGCCTGCTGCAAGTCGTAAGCAGCGCGGCAACACGAAGCCAAATTCACTGTATACCTGTTACAGAATGTTCACGGCGGCGATACCAATCTGCTTTCAGCTTCTGTTGGCAACACACGACAAACCTGAACTGGTTCAGAATTGTCGGGCCCCAGAATGAACGCGGCGCAATCGCTGGCGACAGGTGGCGGCGCAGTTATTGAATTGGCCGGGCGGCGGCGCAGCCGGCTGTACCCATCCACTGCACGGCTCGGCTAGCACGTCCCAATATCGATGGATCGCGGCCGGCGCTGAGGAGACGGCCCCAGCTGGCTGCCGCCCCCGCGATGTGCCGGCCGGAGGGGGGGGGGGGGGGGCTGTCAGTGCGCGCCGTGACTCCATAGGCTCCGGCGACTGCCGTCTCCTGCATGATTGGCCCTCGCGCGGCTGGGGATTGAGCTGGATCACCGGCGCTCGCCGCCGACACACCATGCACTCCCGGGAGTCGAGTTTACCATACGGCCTGCCGATCCCGTTGACCGAGCTCGTCTGCAACTTCGGCAAGCAGCACAACCACAGGCCCAGCACTCAGCTGCTGAGTTGTGGGCATGGGCGGAGGAGGGGAAGGGGCGTGCGGAAAAGCTCTCCCTTTGGCATTTCGGAAAATTGTTTTTGAGCATTGAGATCACCACGTCATACGCATGCATGGCGGTGGGCAGTAATGAAATGCAAGAGACGGCCAATGATTGATGAACTGTTTTCCCTAGGACGTGTTGCTTCGAGGTCGGTGTGCTCCTGCTGGTGGACAGCCGGTTACATTTGATGCAGCTTGTTTTGGACAGGAGACTATCTCTTCACAGTTGTGTCGAACAGCCCTTTCGGAAGAACTGCCTATGAAAGCACACCAAAAGGAACAATGCGGTTCTGCATTTATATCTTTGCGATGAGCCATACTCAAGAATTCCCAGTGACTTTGCCTGCTGTGCGTTCGCGCTAGAGTGGCCGAGTCATCAATCCTAGCATATTGACTGACGGAACTTACGTCGCATGGCTAACAAATCGTTGGTGTGATCTTATCGCTGATCCTGAACCCCACTGTGCGTGAATGCGACAGCACACAACGTGCAAAGCATGGGTGCACGGCTGTAACCCAGCGCCACCAAGGTTCCGCTCTCCTGTTTTGACATGAAGATGAAAAAAGAAACATTTCGTATTCTGTTTTGTTTGGGGAAATTTATGGGTTCTTTACAACGGCGATCGATCGATCTGAAGCGGAATGACCAGATGATGCCCTCGCCTCGACCCTTTCAGTAGGAAAATTTCCGCTGTACAGGAAAAGCTCACAGCTCTACTGACGGAAAGGAAAGCCAATGCTAGCCCGCCATGCGAGAGCCGCCCGTGTGTCGCCACAGCGGTGTGCCGGGGTCAGCCGGGGGTCGCACAGGGTCGGATCCCTGCCATCGGGGGACACCGGTGGCCGGGGCGAGTGGGGAGGGGTAAATATAGGAAGTCGCCGGCAACACAGATTCAGTCACGGACCTGGTGGAGTTCTAAATAAATCGCTTATCGTCCGATATCGCAGCCGGAAGGAATATTTCTGTTCTTTACCATCATGGGAGTGGTTCGGTTTTCCTTACCGATCTCCAATCCGTATCCATCACTCCACTAATGAGCGGCAGTAGAATGAAATCAGACCCCAAGAACTCGTCGACTAATTCCTCGGCTTTGCTACCATTCGTCGGATAAGGTCTGCACGTCGTTGCCTCACCATCGCAATATTAATGCCATGTAGTCCGTAATTAATAATTGGGTATCAATTCCAGGCCGCACTATTTTCGTCCTGTGTATCGGTTCCAATGTGCACGGATTTTGGAAATGTTTGACCTGGAAGGGATATTTCCCGAACGACAGTGGCAACTAGTGCTGAAGCGGGTGTGCGTTCAAGTACGTCCGAAACTGCGTCTGGACGAAGAAAAGCTACTTAACCCGGAGATAGTCTAAGACCAATGCCTTGCTGTTCTTTTTTACCTGTGTTAAATATCTCAACTATAGTAAATGACATGTTTTCGATCCATGACATGTCTTCGATCAACTTTACCCTCATCACAACGGTTCCCGTCAAGCTATATGTTGAGACGCGGTGATGGAATACGGTTAACATTTGGAAGATATAAGTTGATCGTGCTGAATTATCGGGTGTACGCGCTGCTGGAATGCTCGTGGAACGTGCAAACATACTTTATTGGCTCCGTGTGAGAAATCCAAATTTTACAAGTGGAAATGTCATCAATTTTATTACTGAGCCGGACATGGGCCCAGATTTTGGCGACCCGGCTTAACCATTGTTTTCAAACACAAATTCTTAAATGCTGTTAGACTGAAAAATAACACATAAATAAACAAAGTGGCGAGGCAGAAACGCAAAATGGCAATTAGTGCTAGAGACGGCGCGGTGGGCCGGCGCACGGCGCGGTACGGGGCTTGGCGGTACCTGGGGCTTCCATTAGTGGGCATGCTGAGCCACGGTCGGGAGAAACGTTTCTCCCGTTTAGCTTTGCTTAGTTTAGCCGCTCGGCCGAGCAGGACATGATGGCTGCAAGAGTGGAGACGGGTTTGTGCGTCGAAAGCCTCGCAGTGAGCGCCCCGGAGCGTGCCTGCGAGCTTATCAAGAGTAACGCTTTGTTTGCGCGTTTTCAGCACTGTACTGTTTTTTTGCCCGTTCTTCTGTTAAAATACACCAACACGCCGTCGAAAGTCGGATAAACATAAACAAACATTTTCAAACTGACAACGGTGCGAAAGCTGCCGTCACATACCTGTGCCGGTTTGTGTTGCCGATCACATGAGTTTGAGCCTAAATGAAGGGTACACCGACTTTGTGCTTGTTTTGGAACTGACATCATATCTTGACAATGCTATCAGATGGCCCATGTTGACGTCAATCAACGAACGGGACGCAGGTTATGCTATGGTGGTAATGTTGACCTGGGACCTGGGAATGAATGACGCTGGAGCCCAAACCCAACAACATCAGACCGCAGCACTTCTGCTGTTGCCATCGCGTTGTAAATACTACCGAACCGGGAATTTCAACAGCGAGATAGGCTTTTGGCGCAACCCAGTCCCCGCCAAAGTCTGCTCTAAGGGTGACTGAACTCAAGCGCTTTTCCTGGAACCTACGGCTGAAGGATCGGAAGGTCCGGACGTCTGTCAGTAAACACGGGCCCAACGCACTTTCAAGGTACTGACGACCTTCCAAAAGAGCTAGAAGCGTACAATTTTGATTCGTTTACGCCTGTTCCCATTCTCTGCATGACAATGCACTACGGAGCCGTAGATGCGAAGCTATCGTCACGGTGGTGCAGAGGCGAGCAACAATGCACTACGGAGCCGTAGATGCGAAGCTATCGTCACGGTGGTGCAGAGGCGAGCAACAATGCACTACGGAGCCGTAGATGCGAAGCTATCGTCACGGTGGTGCAGAGGTGAGCAACAATGCACTACGGAGCCGTAGATGCGAAGCTATCGTCACGGTGGTGCAGAGGCGAGCAACAATGCACTACGGAGCCGTAGATGCGAAGCTATCGTCACGGTGGTGCAGAGGCGAGCAACAATGCACTACGGAGCCGTAGATGCGAAGCTATCGTCACGGTGGTGCAGAGGTGAGCACTGATCCCAGCACTACCGCGCTCTCCCCGCAAGGCGCGTCGGCATCAACCTTAAGGACCGAATGAATACCCATCACTGCGGCATGTGTCGGTGATTAACACGCGCCTGGGTGGCCGGTTGGATACCCTTCGCTCGGGTGGGGGGCTAATTTGATCGCTCTGAGATCTCAGGAACTAAGAGAGCTGAAGTCACCAAATTTACAGGATGTCTTAACCTGTATCTGAACTCACTCAGGTGAAATTTCGAGGTTCCTAGGTCATGACCTTCGGGCCAAATAAGGTCAAACAAGGTCAAACTCCAGTTTGGTGTCCAAAGTACCCAAGAATCAATATATTTGCTCTAAGCAACGGTCACATGATCATTTTAGGTCAGTAACCTTGCTTGACCTTTTGGTCATGGTGACCGAAATCATACAAGACTGCTTAGAGTTGTGCATTGCAAAGAATACGCTAAACAGTATGTTTCTTAAAAGCAAAATGTTTACCCGGATCATTTTGGGCCAGCGACCTATTCTGACATTTGAGAAGTGCATGGAAGATGTATAATGCGGTTTCTGTTATCTATAAGTTCGAAATGAGCACCAGAAATTACCTTTTACAGCAAGCCCTAGAGAAACAAAGCAGGTTGACTATCACCTTGGTTTGACCTTCAAAACTGCACTTAGGTCAATGAAATTTCTTCATTCAATTGTTGCGTTGCCTAAGAAAGTAGCTCAAAGATGTATGGTCTCGTCTAACATTCCGTCGTTGCACCAGATTGAACGATTCCCTACAAACTGACTTCGCATAATCCATGACTTGACTTTAACCCGTCGTAGGTCAGCGACCTTACAAGGTACATCTTCAATTTTTAAAACCAGACTAATTCGCTACTTAACTGTCTACAGCCATGCAAAATTTGGCGTGGCTACGCCGCGCCGCTCGGAAACCATTCTGGAAAAATCTTTGGAGGGTTAATTTGAATCCCGCCCGAACGCGTGTTGATAATTCATGCACTGCAAAGCAATTCCCATGGAATAAAGGTAAAATGATACCTTTCTCGGTTACATATTCCCTCGGCCGGTCCTGCTCCCATGACGAAAGCGTACGATCAATGGCGTTTCACCACAAGGTCATCTAGGTGGGCACGCTTACAACATAGGGGCGCGCAGTCATCTGTCCCTGAATGGGCATGGGCAGCATATGGCGTGACGCAAAATAGAAAGGCAGGAAGTTAAGCAGTGGTGCAACGATGTCATAGTTAGTTACGTTAATAACGTTACACGAATAAGTGAGTGCGACTAAAATCACGACCAAAATCTCATGGACTTCCAGTGCTTTAGGTATATTTCAAGCCTAGATGATAAAGCGCAAATCGTTACTGCAAGGTCAAACCGTTGGTTACAGCAATAGTGCTACCAAACACCAAACAGCTCATTCGTTTGTCCCATCTGTTCAGCAAGCAATGCGAATCGAACCTATGATGCTCCAGCAGCACCATGTACAGCTGTGTACCTAATCAGATTGGATCGCTCAAACGGGCCCTTTGCAATACAAAATACATTCCTGGGCATTGCCTAGACACAACACGGCAGCGCTACAATGCTGACCTAAGCGTCCCTCTCGTATCCGTGACGTGCTCTGTGGCGCCTGGTTAACGAAAGGTCAGAGGCACGACCCCACGCCAGTCAGCCGGCTCAGTTTGCAAGGGGTACTCGAGCATGCCGACGGGGCAGCTCAGCTCGCCGCGCGCGCCTCCAGGAGCGGTTAGGCGGAACGATGTACTGTCAGAAGATGAGCGCAGCGGCGGCAGAGGCCTTCAGAAGCTGGGGGGGGGCCTGAAATCTGACGTCACTTTCTTTCCTTTTCATGCAACGATTATGTCAAACTCCGCCGAGTCTGGGGAAGCGCCTCACCCTCCCCTGCCTTCCGACGCCCGTGGATGAATCCCAAGCAGTGCAGATCCCACTCACCGCAAGGTGCGACCCGCGGTTCAGCTGGGCTGAGGCACTGGCCCCGAATGTCTCTATGGATCAGGTCATGTCTTCCAGGATAAGAACACGGTAAATTCTGGTACAGGGCGCTTCTGGGAGCCTCTTGCCAGTGCGTTCGATTCTGCCGATGGCCATGATCGCGTCGATTTACGCGTTCGCAGCGGGATTCCTCTCCCAGAAGTTTCTACGCCCTTGTCTTCACAGTCTAGGCCGCAAAATTAGCCTGCAGAATCACGGCAAAAGTTAGCGTTCGATGTTTTGCATACAATTTTACAAGGACGTTACTCAGATTCAGTCCACTCACTGGAACTAGAAAATTAAAAAAAACAGGGCGGAAATGGTTTCTCTTGGGGGAACTTATGAATAGCTAAAACTTTGCGCACAAGCCACTGCAGTGATCCGGGAAAGAGTAACTGGCGAGCAGCTATTCGCCGAAGAGCCTGACCTTTCTCAACTAAACTTCTTCTTCCTCTTCTTTTGTTGCATGTTTTTCAACTGAGCCTTTCCTAAGCGACTGACCTTTCAAGCCTTCGCTTCAATCCAATACATCTCTGTCAAACTCCACGAGTTTTAGGTCTTTCTCTCGCTGCCCTGGCGCCCTGCGTATCATACTGTTTATGTGGATCTGGATAGATGAATCAGAACCGTAACACCAGCCTAAGTGTAGGGCGGGCTCACTTTACGTCAAATCTGCTATGCACAACAACACCATTCACGAGGGAGTATGCCACATTTTGTACTTTTCACTTGAAGTTAGATCAGACACGTACGATTTGATCAGAAGTAGAAGTTTTCTCGAAATCCTTCTGAATAGCTCAGAATTCCGATTTTAAGTAGCTGCTCCTGCGAAAGAAATCTCGTTGGACACTGCTAACCACTATAAAAACGCATTTCCTTTTGTCTTGCTGCCCCAACTTTGTGTTTGGTAATGTTTGCAAGACGCTACTGTGTCAAAATGTTTGTGTAATAAGTGCCACGAAAGGTTGAAACACTCTGATTAAACAAAACTATATGCGAACATGAGGCTATTAACCCGCGAATTTGACGAAACGTTAAGCGATGACTTTGATTTCTCCCGTATGGTATTTACCACAGCTGCCCCTTTCGAAGCGTACTTGGGCTTTTTTTAAAGATTTGATCCGAACCCTTTGAAAGGATGGATTTCCGGGGATCAAAGCTCACGCTAAGCAGTGCTTGTTGTGTGAGCCCTGACCCCTACCACCCGATCGCTCAATTCCATGTCAACGGCAGAATTTGGTGGCGAAAGCTTAACGTGCCGCGATGTTCGGCACGGTCCGTCCTGTCCTCTGACGTCAGCTGACCTTTGGCACGACCGCTGCCACCGGCCGCAGGCCATACCTGTCAAGGGCAAATAGCGAGCGCCCTAAAGCGACTCGAACCCACCCGCCACGGGTGGGTGCATCGGAAGGAAGGCGCTCTAACCAATTGAGCCACCGGGACGGCTTTGGGAATGACAGCATTACATGATCCACAGTGACGCACTGGTTCAAACTTCAACCGATGCGTTTCCCGGTAACAAGGCTTAGCCGCCCAGTGGGCTAATCACATACGCCCCTTGTTTGCATCATTTAAGGTGCCACGGCGGTTGTCAAGACGATGACAGTCGCGATGACTGCAGGAAAGAAGTGTAGTAGTGTTTTGAAGTGTTGACAGCAAATTTGGAATTGAAAATAATTAAAATTGGAGTTCTTATTATGTCTTGACGCTACTGCAGTGGCACCATTCAGTTCATTGTACGTAATTGGTCTTAAGGTTTCACTAGAGTATGTTTTTGAAATGTGTCCAAAAAGTGAGGCACTTCTTTCAAGCTAAAACTTACGGCTAGGTGTGAGTCTAACGCACGTTCCTCTTCTGATTCCCAAGCTCATGCAGCGAATCCCCTGCTAATTTATCTGCATTTGACTGGTTGGTGCAAGGTCAAGAAAGGCTTGTAAAGCTGCAGACACATGCGATGAAATGCACAGAACTCGTACGAAGAGAGGCATTGAAGGTGGCGAGTGTAATAGCTTAGGTGGCAGCGAACCGGGTCCGATTCCTGGCCGAAGCTGGGGTGACAGCGACCCGCGTCCGATTCCCGACCGAAGCTGGGGTGACAGCGACACAGGTCCGATTCCCTGCCGAAGCTGGGGTGACAGCGACCCAGGTCCGATTCCAAGCTGGGGTGACAGCGACCCGGGTCCGATTCCCGACCGAAGCTGGGGTGACAGCGACACAGGACCGATTCCCGGCCCAAGCTGGGGTGACAGCGACCCAGGCCCGATTCTCGGCCGAGGCCTGGGGTGACAGCGACACAGGACCGATTCCCGGCCGAAGCTAGGGTGACAGCGACCCAGGCCCGATTCTCGGCCGAGGCTGGGGTGACAGCGACCCGAGTCCGATTCCCGGTCGAAGCTGGAGCGACAGCGACCCAGGTCCGATTCCCGGTTGAAGCTGGGGTGACAGCGACCCAGGTCCGATTCCCGGCCGAAGCTGGGACCCCTGGGCGTTAAAGGGAATGTTTCGCAATTATAGATATTGAAGCAAGCATCGCATATGGTGAAACAAGCTCACTTATACTCACTCGTATAGCTTTCAAGTGGGAAAGACTGCTCTAGACAGCACAACCTCCCGGTGGGTAATATGTTGCTCAATGCGGCACGGCTTCATTACGTCATCGTATCTTGCACAACGTTGACTGAGAGCCACTTGCGGGCCGTTTTATCCGGAAATCGCGCTCATAACGCAGGATATGAAGGCCTCAACAGTTTTAGTCGCATGGTTTATGGAATGGCAGGATTTGGATGATGTCACCATGACGTCATAAATGCCAAGGTCACCTTGACATACTCTCCCCGACATACCTTTTCCCATTTTCGCGGGGGTGTAGCTCGGAAACTAGAGGGGCTTAGGTCCTAAGAAGGGCAGGAGTGCGAACAACAACGAACGGTTTCCAAGATGGGTTTTTCATTTCAAAGCCCCATATCAATGGATGTCTGCGTACCCTCGAAATAGTGTCCTTGAAGTAGTCTGCATATCTTTGCGGGCGTGTAGCTCAGAAACTAGAGGGGTTATGTCTTAAAAAGGGCGGGGCTGTGAACTGCACCGAATGATCTTCAAGATTGTTATTTCAGTTTAAAACCCCATGCAAGTGTGGAACACTCTCTTTAATGGGACCACTGCAATCCCTGGCATCCCACAAAAGGGGCCACGTGATGACATGCGCCGCAAAACAAGGCGGACGAGCGCGACATCACAGGCAGGAGGTACACTGACAGACGGGTGACGTCCGGGCTGACGTTGCTGGGCACCCGGGTCAGGTTCCTGTTGCTGCACTCCAGCCGTGTTCGGTACGAGCAGCGGCACACCGAAGGGTACGACTTCAGACCTGTCGACAGACAGCGTGTCATCAGGGACTGCTCAGCCTCCGCGGGCAGCGCGTCATCAGGGGACTGTTCAGCCTTTGCGGACAGCGCGTCATCAGGGGAGTGCTCGGCCTCCGCGGACAGCGCGTCATCAGGGACTACCCGGCCTTTGCGGACAGCGCGTCATCAGGGGACTGCTCAGCTTCCGCGAACAACGCGTCTGCTCGGCCTCTGCGGACAGCGCGTCATCAGGGACTACCCGGCCTCTGCGGACAGCGCGTCATCAGGGGGATGCTTCGGCCTCTGCGGAAGATCGTCAATCAGGGGACTGCTCAGCTTACGCGAACAACGCGTATGCTCGGCCCTCTGCGGACAAGCGCGTCACCAGGGGACTGCCCAGCCTCCGCGGACAGCGCGTCATCAGGGGACTGCTCGGCCTCCGCGGACAGCGCGTCATCAGGGGACTGCTCAGCTTCCGCGAACAACGCGTCTGCTCGGCCTCTGCGGACAGCGCGTCACCAGGGGACTGCCCAGCCTCCGCGGACAGCGCGTCATCAGGGGACTGCTCGGCCTCCGCGGACAGCTCGTCATCAGGGGACTGCTCGGCCTCCGCGGACAGCGCGTCATCAGGGACTACCCGGCCTCTGCGGACAGCGCGTCATCAGGGGACTGCTCGGCCTCCGCGGACAGCGCGTCATCAGGGACTACCCGGCCTCTGCGGACAGCTCGTCATCAGGGGACTGCTCGGCTTCCGCGAACAACGCGTCTGCTCGGCCTCTGCGGACAGCGCGTCATCAGGGGACTGCTCGGCCTCCGCGGGCAGCGCGTCATCAGGGGACTGCTCGGCCTCTGCGGACAGCGCGTCATCAGGGGACTGCTCGGCTTCCGCGAACAACGCGTCTGCTCGGCCTCTGCGGACAGCGCGTCATCAGGGGACTGCTCGGCCTCCGCGGACAGCGCGTCATCAGGGACTACCCAGCCTCTGCGGACAGCTCGTCATCAGGGGACTGCTCGGCCTGCGCTCAGCTGGTTCGTCCGTGTCACTCGAGTGGTGAACCCGTTCACTTGCGATAATGACTGATCGATGGAGAACTCGGCTCGATGGGCTCGACGAAATACTGACTCCGTGCTCCCCAAGGAGTCCAGTGACGAGAACGTCACTGATGTATGCCGCGCAGAGATGTCGTCTGCGGGAGTCTGCTCCTAGACGAGGCATTTTCAGTGCGCCAATAATCGCAGATGATAATGAAGGAGCCACTTTGCCTGAGGCGATTCCAGATGCGTGTTAATAATGTTTATTTCTGAGTCTCAGTTTGGTAGGAATTAATTGGCTTTGGAAATGTCCCACTACGAATAAATTCTATCGTATTCAACATCAGCATGCGATGCATAGATATTGTGGACACTGAGACCCGTGGCGAACAAGAACTTAAACATCAATACGACCACATCAGCCCACGTCATCCACCGACTAAGAACACTATAGAAACGTCCGCAGTAACTAGCTCCGTACCAGAGCTGTGTTTCGAACCTCCGTGGACGGGGCACTGAGAACCAGTCAACATTATGAAGACAAAAATAGCTAACGTAACCAGCGTGCCTAAAGCTCATTTGCCAAACTGCTCAGATAAAACGAGCCGCGCGCCCCTCGATCAGCGATGCCGTGAAAGCTGGCAGCACTCAGCCTATCGCCGAGATCTTCCGACGGAATGGCCGACGGAGACAAGACACTAAGCCTGCCTTATGGATGACTTCGAAATGGCGCCGCCGACTGCGTCGCCGTTATCGCGGGGGTCGCTGACATGAATGTATGCCCATCCCGGAGTAGCCCTGGCACCGATCACCACCTGGCGATGTCCGCGCTACATCAAATGACTCGGTCCCGTCGAACCCGCCCGACGCCGCGTGGCGTGTGCTGGAATGAACCACCACCCTTACCCAGAGGGAGGTTGGCCAAGTAAGGCGTGGCCACAGGTTGGTGACGCATTACTAACGTCGCTAACAACGTTGTATAAGCTGATACCTCCTCTGGGATCGTCCACCCTCAAACGCCGGAGAAACGGAAGAATGTTTCGATGAACTCATCAAGCTTCTGAGCGATGTCCAGCACAAGAGAACTTCTACGTGTACCGAAGAGAAATCATTTCAACCGACGGGTTGAGGCCTCTTCAACATGAATGCACACCATCCGTGCGTCTGTATAATCCAAGGAACCACGGCCATCAAGGCTCTAAAATCGCTAAATCCATCGCGATCAGATACCAAGTCCCGGTTCTAAATGTGTGGGCCAGTAAGGCCCGTCGTGCAGCGTTTAAGGAGCGAGGCGATTATGGACGCGAAGTTTGGCGATTAGCATCATATAAATGACAGAGCAAGCCAGACTAATGGACTCTGCCACACTTGGAAACCGCAAAATGGGTTTAGTCCAGTGGCACCGGAAGTTCTACCAAGTTGGGAGGCGTACATTTTTGGTCGTTTCTTATCAGCAAACGCCCGTAAGGCCAAGTGCAAAACTCGTAGGTTGGGGATCTCAGCCCCCCGCGGCTCTCGGTTCACGCGCCCCTGGCTTGACCAAAGCACTGCGAAAGCTGTTTGTAGTGACCGCTTAGCAGGCAAAGGTTGAAGCGTTCGTTTGAAGCGATGGAGCGTTCGCACGCAACGCAACAACACGTTTTGCATGAAAGCTGGTTGGCTGCATGTGCTGCTCAGCCTGGCGGTTCCCGTCAAAGAAGTCAACGAGCCGTGGTCATTGAGGCTGTTGACGCCTGGGGCCCAAGTACGGTGGAAAATGCACATGTTTTTGATGGTTGATAGTAAGGGTGAAATGGAATAGGCGCCCATGTAGATTTATGGTTTGCTCTTTCAGCTTAAGTCACGACATGTCCTAATTGTGGGTTCGGTTTCGAAAAGGTGGCATTACACGCATCCAAGAAAATCTGGCCTTCTTTACGCATATGCTAATCTATCTGACAAATGGCATACATGCCTTCCAATATGTATATAGCTTGTGTGCTAGATCGGTTAAATCGTTGTATATTGCATATACATGATCCTCGTCTTATTCGCTACATACATCAGCATATAGGCCATAAGAGTGACCCACTCAACAAGCTCTTTGAGGCAAAGATGCTTAGCTTGCTGTGTGTTCGTATCATGATCTGGGATGAGGCATACCGTACCAAAAGAATGACTGCAGGTGTAGTACGAGGAGGACGAGATGAACGAAAAACGACAAAAAACATGGAGCACGGCCCTGGGGAATCAACTGCTCTTGTATGGCAAGCACTACATTTTGTTTTAGTGACGGATATCGCTGATCGCGTTTTGATTTCTTATCTAACGACGTGGACTTCTTTGCTGATCTGCCAAGAACATGAACACCTTCAAAAATAGCAAGCCTTTAGAAATCCGTCGACTTTTGGGTCAGGAGATAGTAAAAACAAGGGCCCTTGTCACTCCTGAAGAAAGTAGGCTCACGCATACTTACTGCAGTCGTCTCGCGTGCCATCCATCGTGAAGTTATCGTAGATTTTCGGTGAGTACTGAGCGGTGTTCTGCTTCTTTCGTACTGAAACAAACAAAAAGGTATTTTCTAACTTCCTCCATATCTTGTTTGCAGACAACACAAATATGACACTTTGTCAGGCACTCCATGAACGTCGAGGCCGATCAACATATGACACAAGACATGGTGAAAATGTCCTAACAACTTCATTAAAGGAGTGAGTTCGTGATCACTGAAACTCGATATTCATCTGTCCAAAACTGAAGTATCATCACCACAGAGTACACTACGTGACACCCTGTGACTGACTGCATCCTTCGCCGTCCTCGTCTTCTCCATTTTCGCAGTGTTCTTTGCCGTCGCACAGGAACGCTCTGTAGGTGCAATACTTGGCCTCCTGGTCCACTATACAGATGTACACCGTGTTCGCCGGACACTCGCCTGCAAACACAAGGATTCGAGGTCACACGCAGCTGCACAATGGGAGAATCGATACGGATCTGGCCTGGAGCTAAACCAGGTGTCGAGGGACTCCGAGGACGGTCTGGCTCCGCTCTCTCACCCCCGCACGCGTGGCGGTGCGCGCGTCTCCCGCGCATAACGGCGCCCTCACGTGACGGTACGCGCGTCTCCCGCGCATAACGGCGCCCTCACGTGACGGTGCGCGCGTCTCCCGCGCATAACGGCGCCCTCACGTGACGGTACGCGCGTCTCCCGTGCATAACGGCGCCCTCACGTGACGGTGCTTGCGCCTCCCATGCATAACGGAGCCCTCTCGCGACGGTAAGCGCGCTTCGCGTGCATAACGGCGCCCTCTCGTGACGGTGCGCGCGTCTCCCTCCAAACTGTAGGCAGCGGGAGCCGACCGACATCGGCCACTGGAGGTCTTCAAACGAGAGGGCGTATGAAGGCCGGGCAGCCGCAGCCTCCGCACACTAGAGGATTTCACGGTTGGACTACTCCGTGGCTACCCACATAGATGGCTAACGGGATGGTTCGGATGCACATTTTGGGGGAAATTGTGGGCATGGGTGAAGGTATGGGTAGAGTTCTCACGAGGTGCCGGGTGCATGCTTAAATAAATGTTATATGATGTAAATGCTTGCGCGTGTTGGCATGTTTGACTCCATTCACACAACGTATCTAATAATCAAAGCAAAATGATACGTTTGAGCGTGCACCATTCTGAAACTTTTTCGGTAATTGAGAACAAAACTGCTGAATAAATGCAAGCGGTTTGGCAACAGGCGGGCACAACTTACTAGGAATGAATGCCGGCTGAGTTTGGCGGTAGCCCATCGACAGCGGGCGAATCAAGCAAAGGGTATCTGACTCGTGAGTGCCTCCACCACACGCCAAACAAAGACTTGCCCTGCCAGCGCCCCAGCTGTGCGCAGCCCGCGACCTGAGCAGGCCGGTGGCCTGCATCCGAAAGCATCTCAGCGCAGCAGCCGCAACGCAGCAGTCCGCGGCACCGCACGTGCAACACATGCCCGGCCGCCGCTCATGCGCCGTTGGTCGCAATGCAGTGCTTACAGTGCCCCGCTGCAGGGCTGAGCCCGCGCGACGGGGCTATCGGCGCTGATAACCTCTCGTGTCAGATGGCCACGGAGGGATGAGGGAGTCGACGTCGGAGACGAGGACACACGTCGATGCATCGGGAATTGGGGCAGACGCGTCGGTATATCGTGTCAATGGGAGAGAGCAGGACGGAACCACGCGCGGCCACGCCGCGCGGTCCGGAAACTACTCCAGAAAAGCCTTCAGGGTGAGGTGATTTTGCCCCCCACCCAAGCGCGTGTTAACCAAGAAAGGGCTCCTTTTGGGGCAAGATTCAGACTAGCTGATATACCCCACTGACAACTTTGCCATTCTTTTATGAAAACCTGATATTAGAAACCCAGAGCTGTTTAAATTCATAGCACCTTTCAACATATGTTATCGGTGTGCTCTACATGCGCGCATCTGAAAATGGCCTCACATGTTACGAACCGAAGTACAGCCTGCCCTGATGATATGCTGCTTACAGCGGTGTCACATGCAGTAACATTGTCGTGTAACCTCACAGCATACTTCTCTGTTAATAAATATGCTCATCAATGCGTCATAGTTTGATAACGTCATCGTACCTTATACAACATTGAGTGAGAGCCGGTTGACGGCCGTTATATATGGAAATCCCGCTCACGAAGGCCAAATATGAACACCTCGGCAATTAAACCTTTATTGGCCCTAATCGCCACATGGTGTATGGGATGACATAATTTGAATGACGTTATATATATATATATATATATATATATATATACACCTTTATGACGATATGCCTTTCCTCATTGTCACGGACGCGTAGCTCAGAAACTAGCGGGCCTCATTCTTAAGAAGGGCAGGATTGTGAACAGCATCGAAAGGTCTTCAAGATAGCTTATTTCAGTTAAAAACCCTATATAAATGTGAAACACTCCCTTTAATGTCGCCGTGCTATCTTTGCCATAGCTTGTAAGCTGAGTGATTGTCTTAAAACAATCTCCAATAGGTAGATTTATGTGGTGTTATGCCCACTAAATTGGTCAAGGTACAGCCTCCTTTGACCTCTGGTTGCGACCCGTATGACACCCAACGGACTAACAGCATGTCTCACAGCGCCCAATGCCAACTGTCATCGCATCTAGGGCGACATGCCTCCTGGCCTGCTCGTGCGACTTGACACAGGGGAGATTAAAATAAAACAAAATGTCGCCAGTGGACGGCGCCTGGTGACCGTTGACGGCTGTTGGAAGCATACCAAGCCTGCTGATGGATGGAGACTACCAAAGCACCACACAACTGACGCCAGACATGCCTGCCACACAAACCGCTCTGGCGACCATGCATGTGCGGAGGATTGTGCGTCTGTGGTCGATTTGAGCCGCAAGCTTATTCGTCGTTGTGAAGTAAATGTGGGCCTTGGCACTCGTGCAGTACATGGACGGGGCTGTGATCACCCCTGAAAACACGGTCTGCGTAGCTGGTCTCGACAGTTGGGGAAGGGGAGGGATGACCGCAATACAGGATGTTGCGATCAGTAGGTTTCGACTGGACTGGTGGCAACGCTGGTAAAACTGCACGTGGCATCCGGAGACATGCTCTCGATGTTAAGTCGAGAGAGTCAACAGGAACTAATGGTCGTCTGTTACCACGCAACCAGGTGCGATCAGCTGCATGAGAAGGCGCCGGTAGTGTAGTGCTTGAGCTGAGCGTTTGGACAACCGGAAATGCGGAGTTCGATTCCGCGTGGTGCCCACCCTTCCCGCTCGATTCCGCGTGGTGCGTGGTGGTGCCCATGGCGAGAGGCAGGTGACGCCGTATGGCCTCAGTAACTGAATGAGGGCGTCGTAAAGCCACGATGACGACGATGAGAAACACGAAACCCTGGCATGGTTACGCCAGCTAAATTTGACGTTGGTTCAACCAAAATTCTTTCAGGGTTATGTTTTCTCGATTGAGAAAACTTGTGTTTCCTTGAATCAGTTTTTCAACATCAGACACTGCCAAATAGCAAACGTGTCGTCACGTTTGCACTTTGTCTTTTTGATCACAGCATTATATTGCTACGAGTTTCAGTAGCAATGCTGGTCCTGTATATATCAAGAGCCTTGCTAAAGCGAAAACCCCGCATAAAAGTGACAGCATGAAAAAAAACAGTCAGGAAAAAACACACCATCTGCTTCGGGTTGTCATGTCAAATCTCTTTGCAGACTTGGTAAAATATTCTATTTAGGTTAGGTTAGGTTATGTTAGGCTAGCTTGGTGCATCCCCTCAGATAACGATATCAGTAATCCGTAAAGGCCTAGAAAGACAGTACATCAATGCAGGACTGGTTTAAGCTAGCGAGCCGCTGGTGCGGGTGTCTTATTACGATATGCTAGTAGAAGCTGCTACTACAGACATGTCAGAACGTTGAAGTGAGCGTATTTTTCCTGGCGTTTCATCTCGTCAGTGGCGACAAATAGCAGGCTGTCTTTCTCTGCTACTTTTTTCTACACTTGAACTATCTTACTGGTGAGTGATATATTGCGCCATCGATGACGCACAGCGGCTGTACCAACAGCCGCTCACTTGCTTGCTGGTGATGCCAAACGCCATCGTGCCTTTGCAGTCCTTACGAGATAAGTGCTTTCACCCGTTTTTTCATCACTTAGTGGAGTTCTGAACGAGGGTGGCCATCGGTGAATGTTAAACTACACATCACTTGGCACCCGGCACAGCACGGCTGCGCGTGTACGGAAGCGGTGCAGCGTATTTCGGTGATGAGCCGCCACACCCGCGCCAGACGGTCATCTAGCAGGAAACAGAGAGGGAGCGAGACATACTCAAATAGCATACACAGAACTAAGTTCTTTGAAAAAGCTTATGCATTTCTAGCTGGCTTGATTGCGCAACTGCACGTGTTCAGGGCACCATGCTGCGGTTCTGCAACTTTGAATGTTTGTTTATTGTTTTTGCGAGCGGGTTGGCTTAGATAGTGAGGGTGTTTAAGGAGAAAAGGCACCGTTTGTCTGCATGACACACCTCTTGGCAGGGGCGCAGCCAGCACTTGTAACCGGTGAGGGGGTCTACCAGGATTGGCCATGGGGCTAACTAGCATTGTTTTTTCAGGACCGCGTACATGCACCGTACCTGTAAATGTAAAAGTACGGGTCACATTTACAGTACCTGCGCACCACGTATGTATACATACATATATATATATATATATATATATATATATATATATATATATATATATATATACGTGGCAATACCGAAGGGCCGTGTTAATACCAGATATACAAGGAGCGAGGACATTAATGGAGTTATTAAACGACAATCTGACATCCCTAAAGTGGACAAATGCGGCTCCCAACAATTTCACTTTCAAGCAGGTGCATGCGGCACACGCGCGAATAAGTGCAGGAACTAACGCATCAATGGGCTATTAATTTTGGTTTGGTTTGAAATGACGGCGAAGTTCACTCTTCCCGCATATTCACTCGGCTAACCACTGACATTGTCACTAGATTATTGACGTTGGAAGAAATGCGCTGGATCCTGACATTGGGTGGGAGGGGGGGGGGGCGTAAAAACTCTACTAGCACAACCGCTTGACTGCGCTCTCGGCATATTGTGTGCAAAACTGCTTAAAAGCACCGCAATGGCTTCTTCTTGATTAAGTCGCTATTCAATATGAAAGTGTCAATGCGTCTTTGAAGTGCCCCCAAGTTTCTAAGGGAACTCGTTGGGTCTTGACAAATCGATGTGGCCACATAACACATAAGTGGTCTGAGGGAAGTGTCTTGCAAGAGAGAGAGAGAGAGAGAGAGAGAGAGAGAGAGAGAGAGAGAGAGAGAGAGAGAGAGAGAGAGAGAGAGAGAGAGAGAGAGAGAGAGAGAGAGAGAGAGAGAGAGAGAGAGGAGGGAGAGAGTACGCAAAGCGGCGCAACATAAAAAAAAAAACACAAAACACTCATAACAAACATTACATCCAACGACATTTCATTTAATTCCATTTCATATCCAACACACAATGTATGTCAAATACCTTAGGTCCAACACCCCCTTGTTGTTGTATCCGTTTCCTCGCTCTCACGTTATAACTCTCACACCTAAACCCGCCCACAGCGTCGCCCAGTGGCGCAACACCCGCGCCCCGCGCGCGCTCCTGTGGTTGCTGCCCCGCCAGCTGCTGACTCGACAGCCGACCTGGGCCCGGTGTCAGGTGTAGACGCCGCCTCCTCCCCCCCCCCCCCCCCCTCTGCCTCCGTGCACCGGGCGGCCAGGCGCTGACGGAAGCTTGAGGCCGCGGTACCGGACCGGCCCAAACCGCTCACTCCGCCGCGGTACCGGGCCAGCCAAGGGCGTTCGCTCCCCCGCGGTACCGGGCCAACCCAGGGCGTTCACTCCCCCGCGGTACCGGCCCAGCCAAGGGCGTTCACTCCGCCGCGGTACCGGGCTGGCCCAGGGCGTTTACTCCCCCGCGGTACCGGGTCAGCCCAGGGCGCTCGCTCCGCCGCGGTACCCGACCGGCCCAGGGCGCAACTTCCGCCGCGCGGGCCTATTTGGAGGCCTCCAGGTGTTACTCTCTCGGTACACGAAGCGAAGCATCAGAAAGCTCACTAAGCTCACCGTCCTCGCGTGATAAGGGCTCGTTGTAGCCAGTCCTTTTCCTGTGGCTCTAACGGCCGGCAGATGACGTGCAGCGACACAGGTGGGATATTTGGGGACCACGTGACTGGCAGGAGCGGGGCCATCGAATGGGGTGCGTCTGTCGATTGGATGCAGAGCCCCGCCTGGTATACAGCTTTTGTCTTTGCCGCTCTTTAAAAAGTGTGTTCGGAATGCTTTGCATGGGTGGCAGTGGGCTCTAAGCGCAGCCAGCTGCTTGTTTATTGAACCGGGGGCGACGCCACAGATTTTGAGTAGCAGGAAGAGGCAGGATTTTCCAGGAAACTCCTGGAAAAAAATTTGACGTCCGGAAATGGGAGAAGGAGGCTCATGGACACCGGGGCACATGCCTCCTTGGCCAATTTTTGCCATGTATCATATCCATGTAAGCAAATGACGAGAATTACACGGTCTTGAATAGGAGTCTTAAATAGGATTATCAAGCAAAGGGCCTCGCTGTCCCAAAATATGGCTTTCTCTTCCAGAAAATGGAATCACGATCAAAAGAGGGGCCTTCCTATCCAGAACATGTTTCTTCCAATTCACAAACGGGGCCTCCAAACTTAGAAAGGAGCCTTGTTATCCGAAAACAGGGCACCCTGGACCGGAGCCGCGGTCGTCTGATAAATGACGAGGCCTCTTTTCCAGAAAAGGAGCTTTCTGCTCCAGAAAAGGAGCCTCCTGCCCTAGAAAAGGGGCCTCTTGCTCCAGAAATGAAGCTCCCTGTGTGGCCTAGTTTGTAACAAAGGCCTCTCGTGTCAGCAAATATCGTTCTGAGCATGAAATTGGGCGTTCTGATATATAATATCGACATTTTGTCAGAAAGTGTAGGGATACCACGGATATGACTACAGTAATATACCGCCTGTTGATTCGACCGATGTGAAGGTGATTTCTGAAATCAGGTTGATACATTTACTGCTTTCAATGTCAAGCACACGCAGTTTGTCACACGCATGGTTCAAAAATGAGCGTGCCAACAGGTCACACAAACCAAGCGCAGTTCATTGCTGTATCTCATGTTATTGCTCTCATTTAATTCCCCTCAAGAAGTGATTACAGGAAATGTTTTAATCGGCCGGTCAAATGTTCACAGTGCGGAACTCTGGAGATTTGTGGCAGTTTTTTCACGAATTCACCTCGTTTCAAAACTTTACAACAGCGAATTTCATACACCGGTTAAAATGGTATTTAGACACCGTGTTAAAATGCATCACGTGCCACATCTGGAATCCATCGTATTGCTCGTTAGCTACGGGCCACCTTCTTTTCACGTACAGATTGGACGACATAAAACGTGCCTTTATAGTGCATGGGCTGGCAGCGCTTTAGTGACCCAGCGGGTGCCCTCCCCCGCCCAGTGTTGCTAGCTAGCCTCAGGCACCAGCTGCATACATTTGGGGCTTCCAACTGACTGGCATTGGCATCTTCCATTGGCCGTAAAATAGCTTAAATGCATTTGCCTTAAGACAGTGATGAGCAGCGCCGTCAACAGTCGTTTTCTAAGCGACAAACCCAATATGACGCCGACCAGACGGCTTTCGCTGCAGTAAGCGTTTCAATTCGCCGCACAGGAGCAAGGCCGCTTTTGCCAGAAGTGTTCATAGAAGCGCTCATATTCAGGTGCTTGAAGCCACAACAATCGATTGACTGGTGTTTATTCTCTATTATGGACACGAAGAAGTAGATGATATGATGAGTGGATTGACGCATAAGTGGAACGCTTAAATATAAGTGCCTCTCCTTACAATAACGAAATACAGTCATCGCCACCAGGAGACCCGCGACTCACCGCCCACTCGTCCGATCCGCAGGCCGAGACGGGCCAGGCGTCCGCTGCCGCCCAGGTGTACGCATGTAGCAGTCTCCGGCTGGCGACGGACGCCCAGCCCGGCAACGCCACCCAGGGACCCGTTCGCTGCCCGCACCCGCTGTAAAGCTTTTAAGTCGAATTGTTTGGTCTGAAAAAGAAATGTTTGGAAATATTTTGCTGTCTGCTGCCCGGTGCAATTCGGTTAACCGTTGCCTCTTAGATAGATACTGGGTTGCTCGATGTGAGTGAGCTCAGAAAAGCTTGGAATGATACGGTCTGTTTCACGTAGCATTCAAATCATGATTTCATAACAGCGAAAACAGTTCAATACAAAATGCTTAGGGTCTTCATATGGATAGCCACACAAGCAAGAGGGACTGGTTGTAATCGTATTTTGAATTTCGAATATTAAAGCATTAAGGTCTGACATTCCGCGCCAAGAGGGCTGCTATAACTGATTGGGTACCACATAAATGGTTGAGGGTTGCTTTCATTGGTCAAATCAACGCTTGACACGCTATCTAACTTAGTGATGTAATACTTTTGGGATTAAGGCGACCAAGTATAGTTACTGTGCGGGACGTAGCGTAAGCCCACGTTAACTAAATGAATATTAGAACTAGCGATGTTCATTAGAGTAATCCACAGACGGGTAGACCACCAGAGCATGCACGTATGGTATTGTATCCGAGCTGTAGAATACGGACTTCGGAAAACGGCCTTGACAATTAAGTTCCGAAACGACTGTCCAGTGACATACCAGCGCGTGTGTGGTCCAATTTGGATCGTAAACCTGGGAATGCCCGTTTAGGTTTATCCCCGTTTAGGTTCTTGCGCAAAGTCAAGAGATTGCTGCATCTGGACTTCGGCGTCCTCTGTCGGGCGCGACGCGTCTTGTACCGCTCTGCTGAGTCTCGTGTATCGGGTGTGGCAGATTTCGCCCGGTGTGGCGGGTCTTGGCTCTCGGCGCGCCTCAGCCGTGACGTCACCGTCAGCGTCACACGCACGGCGATAATTTGATTTCGGCTCGTCAGTCGCCGTCACGGGAAACACCAGAGCTGTCCAGCCGTGAGTATGGGCCGCCAGCCGGACGACAGCACCGTGAAGCAACAGCCAAAGGCCCTCCACTTAGTTACTTGAGCAGCCGTTATGTGGCAGGCAGTCAAGTCTGAGTGCCAGAGGCGACTGATTTTTCAACGGTAGGAGGTGAGAAGGTCTCCACATCTCTACGGTGGGACCGTGTCAAAATACTGGGCGGCGTGTTAAGGACTACCCAGGACAGGCGCAGACAAAATCATTTGCAGAACTGGGTGAAGCAGCAGTCGCAAAGTCACAAACTGGACTAAAGAAGCAATGGATTTTTGAGAGAGAAATAAACTGACATTGATTCTGTAGCTCAGCACAAACAACACTAAAAAATAAAGAGATGCCCTTATAACTCTCGATCGTCTTCACTAGACTTCTTCAACAAGTTTCCCGGCGTGTGACCAACAAATTTCGCCGTTTGTCGCAGTCTGCTTGTTGACACAGGGCGCCGAATCGTGGCATCTAGACTAGCCTGTTGCACGCGCTTTGCAGCACTTTCGGTCCATGGTGCAGCACTGCTTTTCCCTACCTGGAGAACCTTTGTCCCTGAAACGACTGAAATCGTAAGGCCTCCCGCAGGCTCGAGGCCTTCTGATCGCCGTTTTTGGTCGTGGCGGCTGCCAGCACCGTCAGCGGCTTCCTTCCAGCACCGACGGGTCGGCACTCTCCTGAAGACTTCGCAGCGAAAGCACAGCGTACAGCATTAATCATTCAGTCGAACTTCAAAAACAAAAACGCGGGAGAAAATGTCAGGGTTGGGTGTTCGCCAGTTTCACTTAATATGCGAAGCGAGCAACTGGCCTGCCTGAGGCAAGGTCACAAACAAACAAATACGAACACAAACGTTTCAGTTGTTTCCTAAACTGTCCGCAAACTGGGCACCTTGATGCCCATATCCAGTTGACATCCAAAAAGCTTCTTACCCGTTTCCACCGTGGCTCCGGGAGTAAGGCGCGTATGACGCGTGACACGTGTGACCGTGTGAGGGAGGTGGGGGGGGGGGGGGGGGGGGGCAGGTGGCTCTCTGGTCTGATAACAACGGTCTTGGCCGTCAGCTATGATACGCACCGAGCATATTTCTTTCTGCAAGCAGCTAGCCTGAACACAGGAGAAAAGTGCGAGCATACGAAACTGACATGTTGTTCTATGCAGCACTCAGAACGTGTTACAATGCGCGTGCATCTCATATACCAATCTTTCGTGGCTACAAGGGTATTGCGTGGAGCAGAAAAACAGGGATACCTAAGAAGTGCATGAAAAGCAGATAGTTTGGAATGCGTAATGTTTTGTAAACCATGTGTCAGTGCATTACTTCCTTCTCGTTCTCAGCCTATTTTTGCTAGAGGGCATGCAATGCATCTGCGTTGAGGAAATTTTGTGCTGAGTTTGGCGGCCGCTGCTCCAATAACGTCGTTTGCTGCTTCATCTGTCATGTTTCAGTAATGGCTTCAACGTCAGATTTTAAACCTAAACATGACTGACACAGTTTGCGTTTTTCTTCAGCAAAGGCTCAATCAATCAAAATGGTTGTATCAACAACCCATCGATGAAATATGTAATGTTTTCAAGAAGTTCGAGAAGTTTGTTGATCAAAAACAGAATGGAAGTGGATCGTTTGGCCCGCTTCCTGCCACAGTTATAAGTGACCCTTGCGTCATGTGACAGTAGATTTATGACAGGCTCCAGCAGTGTTCGGGGAAGCCAGCAAGCTGTTCCTCAACCAACTGCATTCCAGCTAGACAAATGGACTCATAAAGACCTCGGCTACGTCTTTATAGCCATCACAGATAGCTTTGCTTGTTCACATATAGGAGACACCATGGTCTATACAATCATGATTTTAGATTATCGGAAGGAAGGATATCAACTTTAAATGGGATATAACCGAAATCGTAACCACGCTTGGCTCATCTTCTACAGAATTAAGTCGGTGAGACCGTACCCGTAGCAGTCGGTTGCACACCCGCATTGTCTTGTCATTGTGCGTGCATGACAAGGCAAGCACCGCCATGAGTGCGTGAGTGCGGCAATGACGTCAAATTCGTGCTCGTTAGTTAACATTCCGATTTAGTTGCCGCCGTGTACGAAATTAACGCCACAGTGTAATCATCAACGTTGTGCATGCGCCACAAGCCAGACGATGCTGGCATCATATCGTTAATACGCCATCCCTTAAAACAATACATAAGGGAGAGCAGTTGCGTCCCAAGCGGACCAAAACCATATTCCCTTTGTTGTGACATGCTAGAATAATCTTTCAGGAGATTAAACCACCGCCAACGATCAAAAAGCAGTTTTGTTCTTCCGAGAACTGCAGATCATTAAGCTCTCAAACATGATTTGTTAAACCCCGACGAATCGCAGATGCCGGAAAGACCATCTCATTCCAACTTTGTCTTTAACCTAAACGCCATGGACTCTAACGGTTCAGTATACGCTACCATAATGAAAGGGCATCGGGTGATGCCTTTCATTGGCCGGCGTTGCGACCAAAACCTGACAGAAGAATGGCAACGTTAAGAGAAAAATCAACGTGAGTAAGCAAAAACATCTCACGAAGAAAAAGCGTTTGATGCATCTTTCCACGTACCTCATTCTAAAGGATATTTGGGTAGGCCAACTTCCTTAAACAAACAGCACGTTCCGCGTTGGTGCAAAACACTAACGTGCTGCCTCCCCTCCTCCGCACGGGAGTCATCGTTTCGCCAACCAGCAGTGCACCGTAAGCCTCCTCGCGACGCGTCGCGCCCCTGCTACGCGGGGAGCTCGTCGACTCTGAGCGCCGCGGTCCCGGTGCGAGCGTCACGCCCCCAGCATCTCCGCGCGTCTCGAGCACTTCTGCAGGTTCTCAACCGACAATGGCGGCGCGCGTCGTCTGCCGCGGCGCAAACCACCGTCGACGGCCGCAGCCAGGACGTGCGCTTTGCCTGACCGCGTGCGCTCGTCGAGAGCGTGCATAATGAACCAATTTCGGTAACGAACGCGACCGGGTCACCGACAACGGACGGTGGCACATATCGATCCGGCCCCGGCGACTCAGTAACAGGTCGTCGCCATGCCATGCAGATCCCGATCGGGCCGATGGAAAAGCCTCAGCTTTCCACAACTAATGAGCGAGGCGTCAAAACAGAATGGCTGGCAAAAACAAAACCAGCGCGTGGAGCTGAAGACGCCAAGACTCCCTATTTACGCCATTCAACGCATGCTGGGTGGGGAAAAAGCTTTTCAACAGCATGCCATAGCTAGAGCAGTAGTATTTATTCCACACGCTGAAGATAACCAACCTTGGATATAACAGGTGCTGTTTAAGGCATGTCAAACCATCAGTTGAATATAATATGAAATAATATGTGTGTTTCTTGTACCTCATAAGTAGGGTGAGAAGTGCCTTAAATGCGTTAATTGTGACATAATACAACTCAATACGCTGAAGTATCTGTTTGAGGATATGTCCCGTGACGAACGCGCAATGTTCACTTACTGAAGTACATATCCGGTGCATTTCCCCCGGGCGATCCCCCAGCCCTAATCCTCCCACCATTCAACTTCGCAAAGTGGCGGAAGCCTGAGAGGTTCATTCGACATTGATTTTGAGGAACTGCTCACATGTTACGCATCTGGACTATGGACCTTAGCGTTACGGGTAATATCCGACAAATCCGATTGCCAGCCGCGTATTTCAGTCCACGCTGTAACGTATCCTATTTGTACGTCGAGGACGTGATCTTTAAAACGCGCGAGCGTCCACACAACTTTTGCCAGATTCCGCTACTAGGCGAATGTCTCCGAAGCGAAGGCATCAAGCACAAACTCGAACGCTTACCCTTCTTTCAATTTTGTTCTAGCGCTGATCTCAGACCAAGCGCCCGCTCGGAACCATCCGCCTGATAGTGGGAGGAGGGGGCGAGGTCATGGTCCGTTCTGAACTGGCCACGAGCCGCGCCTTCCCGCTAGGTCACACCCAGGGAGCAAAGTCGACCATAAAGGCCTGTTACTCCTGTGGTCCCTGACCCGTACGAACTTCCGTCGTTACTATCGCGTAAGATTATTATCCCACTCAGTCTTTTTCCGCGGAATCTTTTCCATCGAGACTTTAATCATGCGTGATTTTTAGCCCCCACAGTCTTTTATCACATGACCTGCATCGATACCACCTTTATGTCCTCGGATCCCCGTCTTCATCGCGTGAGATCTTCATCCCGTACGCTATTTTGACATCCGATGCTTTGCTCACGTCCTTGCCGGACGGGATTTTGCCATGCGATCCTTAATCCGGTTTCCGCCAGGGGCATCACATTGGACATTGGGGGATTGGTCTGGACTGTTTATATAGACTGGTCATACTAATGCTAGGTCGATGGCCCAACATGGCCAACAATATTGGCTAATGGCAGTTATTGCCTTTGTCTGGCCTCGTTAGCTCTATTCCCGCGGGCGGGGCCATGCGGCCACGCAGCACGGAAGTTCCATTTCTTGGCCCATTCGGAAAGGTCACGGGCTTGGCGTAGCCTCTAACATAGGTGTTCAAGACCTGATTTGGTGCCTCTCCCCACATATCAGACCGTAGGGCGGTCGCAGCAACGGGACACGCGAGTAACGCTGACGTAGAAGACGTCTTGGGGCATCCACTCTGCCACGCTTTCATGTCAGATGCTCGCGATTCTTTCCCACAAGGTAAAGCGTCACATTGGTATCGGAAAAGGGCAGGAAGGGGTGGACAGTACATTACGTCTCGTATGGTTGATCAACAGCTTAAGGCCTTCGCGGTACATGTTGATTGACATCTTTGGAGGCTATCGCTGCTAACCTCTACGATGAATGTACGGGGCTGGTTAGTGGTTCTCACAGAGCAAGGACCAGCGTCACCGGACGAAAAATATAGTTGAGTACAATCTATCGTGAATAAATGCCTACACGACGCCTTGAATAGCATGGGACGAGCGAGATCATAACAAAATTTAGACAGCTCTCAATTCTGTTGTTGACAGCTCTTTCGATCATTACGAACATGGTCTAAAAGTAAGATTGGTTCAACTTATTCGCAGCGATTCCAGTGCGTTCGGAAAGATAAAGTCAAGGGGTCACCTTACTAACTACCCATCCTCTCGGAAATACAACGATTTACTGCAGGCTAGGGCTTATCTCTTTTACAAAACATAAGCCAAAGCGGTGGTAGGCAGTTATGGTATGGCAGGCAAATGGCGGACACGAATGTTGATATTAGGTTACCAATGCATTGCCACGTGAATTGTGCTGATCGTTCGTGCGCATGCAAAAAGTATCTGTATCTGGTACGGTGACCCTATGCATGGCAGCCACGCGATGTTTTCTTACCTTTGATAAGTAAAAATGCATCGGAGCAGTGTGCATTTCAAAAAAGTCGCCAACGATCTACATCTGCAGTCTGTAGATGCTCAACAAATCAGTTAGCTCCATTTGAGCGGCGTCGGAAGTACCTGTAAGCTAATGCCGCTAACTTGCGTGCATTCTCATAGCAACATCACTTCCATGGTCGTTACCAACTCTGAAGATCGATTTCTTGTGGAGTTGGAGATTACTCTGAAATCGGGTAATTTATCTGAAAGCCAAGGTAGAATCGATTGCTCTGAATTTACCCACTTCAAAGAGCAGCGGGCCTCACCGAACATGTTAACTAGCGAGGCAGCAGCATTGCGCCTCGCTGCGCCGTGTCTACCGAACGCCGACCGTCTGTGGCAGCGCTGAATCCGCCCCTGCCGTCCGCGAAAGGGCTCGCTCCTGGGGTGGCAATGCTGGGCCTTGAGCCTTGCTGATACCAGAAAATCCGGCTCATTGTGCGCCCTGTCTCAGCTGGATTTGGTCGGCACACCGTTCGTCGGTCGCCAAGGAGAGAAATCTGGTCATACTGTGGCCCCGCCTGCGGGTTGGTGGGACGACCGTCTGTGGCAGCGCTGAATCCGCCCCTGCCGTCGGCGAAAGGCTCGCTCCTGGCGTGGCACTGCTGGGCCTTGAGCCTTGCTGATACCAGAAAATCTGGCTCATTGCGCATGTCTGCCATGGAAGGAAGGCATCTCCACGTGCAACGAGCAAATCTTATCGGGCCTTTCAGATGATGCGTCATGTGCAGCGTTGTGTAGGTACTGCGTACTGGCCAGCCTTGGGCTTGATTGCTCGTGCAGTTGGAATTGACTTCGGAATCAGGTAAGTCGTCGGTGAATCCAGGTGAAATAGGTTTATTCGGGCATTCATGTGGATCGGTGTCGCAGCTCACAGCGCATTCGCGCATTACGAACCATTTTAAGAGTACAACGCAAACGATATGTGAGTACTTTTTGGCCATGTACGCAAGTTGTGCAAAGATAGATCCCTCCTTAAAGCAGCCGTTGAAAAAATTGCTTAAAGCTGCCAGGCAGAGCCATCTTCTTCTCACACATGCCTATACGTCGATCTTCCGGTACGAGAATGTTGCCAAAGTCCCAACGGTACTCTAGCTACGGTCCGAAATCAAACGGAGCCGTTATCTACACTGCGCCTCACACACTAGTATCTTGCGCAGTATCTTGCGCAGTATCTTGCGCAGTAGCTTGCGCAGCGCGGCTAACAGCCAACTCCGCAGGCCATGCAGCCGACATCTATGTGGGGCTGTTGACCGACGGCCGGCACCCATGACGTCATGCGCCCCGCGCGCGGGGGTGGGGCCGCCGGACGCTCCACACGGGTCGCGCCGTTGGCTGGGCGTGACGGCGCTGCCTCTGCCTCTGCCTCCGGACGGCGCTGCCTCTCTGGGCGTGAGCGGTGTCGCTCTCGCGGACAAGTCGCGCCCTGTCTCAGCTGGATTTGGTCGGCACAACGCTCGTCGGTCGCCAAGGAGAGAAATCTGGTCATACTGTGGCCCCGCCTGCGGGTTGGTGGGATGCCTGGCAGGCCGCGTGCGGCGTATCTGGCTTGGTCTTGCCCACAACTTGCAGCGTTCAGATTTCTTACTGGTGACTATAGCGACTTTTTACGTTGCCGCTCCCAACGAACAGAGCGAACCCGTGTGCGGTATGCGGCTCTGACCGTCGGCGGTCCGCTCCTAAGTAAGCCACCACAAAAGACGGTTCCGAAGCTGCTCGGCAGGAGTCCCCGGTCCAAGATCCTGCTCAGGCACTCGTTCAACACTAGCAATCGGCCTCAAGTGTCGGGCGTGCGATCGTCGGCCGCCATCGAGCGAGCGCGGCGGCCTCAAGGACGCCCCGCGCGGAGCCCCGGCCGCTGACGGGGCCGCTGGCCGCGCTCTTCCCGCCGCGTGACGCGGAGCCGCGACCTGGCGACGACCTCGACTGGCGTTTCCAGTCAGACCAGCCCCGCCTCAGGCCATTGGCCCGAGCTGGCGGTGTGTGACGGAACCGTAACGGCGCGTGACGAGAACGTGCCGGTGCGTGTCGACCAGCTGACCGCGGGGCGTGTCTGCGTCATGGAGGACCATCAGCCGGCCGGCTGGACGGCGGCTATGCCCGGTTGCTGCCCTCCCCCGGTCGGTAGAGAGGGCAGCGCCGAGACCCGGTGCTTTGGCACCAGGGCCTGCGAACAGCCGGAGAGTCACCCGGAAATCAGAACACCTGTCGGATGACATGAAATTGTTTCGTACAAATTATCACGTAACAACTGATAACTTAAGGTCTTTCCGTCAGTGATATCAGGAACGTCTATCTGAGAACAGAGCTGAATTATGTACCCACAGCAATTGTGTTTTAAGTGGATTTGTATAACTTAAGGTGGCAGGAAGCAAGCAGCACTTATCTGCAATTTACGGATATCAAGCTATATCAGAGACGATTCAGCGAGCTGCATGTCCCCGGGTGGGTTCCCACTGGCGGAAGATCATTCATGCCGCCACCATGAGTGATCAGAGAATAATATTACAGAGGCTTAAAACAAGACTGACTGCAATTGTGTTACGAGAGATTATGCGCTATGAAGTTCCCCGCGAGTCTCAATGATCTCGTCAAATTTGAAAGCCCGGAGCATAACGAGCTAAAGCAAACAAACAAACAAACAAAAAACCGCCAATGCGCCCTTCGTATGTTTAAAAAAGCAGTTTGAAGCTCGCGTCGTCGGCGATCTGTCCGGTCGCGTCAGATCAATATTGTTTTAGCTGATCTTCATGCATCTGTATTGGTTTGCGGTGTGGCGCTGGTCCACGTCAGAGCGCCACACCACTGATGCCCATTTGTAACAGCTATGCAATAGAAATGCGCGGAAGGATCGTCACTCTTCAGTTACTTTTGTCGACTTCATCCCGTGCCTTTGACGTTATCCCCTGACGACCATACCGACAGCATGCTATGGCAGCGCGTCGCCGAGGCTTCTCCACCACGATACCGGCTTTATCCTCACGCCAAACAGCCTTAACTACATAACCTCGGATTTGACGGCCGCGTGATCCTTTTTCAGCGTTTCTGCTGCACTGACACTGAATTGCTTCCAAGTGCTGCGAACTATGGAGTGTATTTTGCCGCTGCCCACAAACCGAATAAGCCCGAAATTTATGCCGCCCTGCAACACCATGACCCGGCCCACCGCTGTCGGCGGTGAGCGCTTATTGCCCGGCCGAATAAGGCCTGACTGACGAGAGACGGTGCGACCCGGGGCGCAGAAAGCCTGATTATTAAAAACGTCCGGGGGTTCTAAGCTGGAGGGAGATCGGACTAGCGTTGCATAACAGCGATTTCCAGGAGCGCCGGGATAGTTGTTGAGGTTCCGCTTCAAATTAATATGCGCTGTTCGGCAACGTGCCTTTTTGTCTGGATTCATTCTATCCTCAAGACTGAGACGCTGTTCGGTGAAATCAAGGTAATCCGTGTAATCACGGCAATCAAAGGGCATTGTGCCCTTTCATCGAAAACAAGTCGACCCCCCCCCCGCGCTTTAGCTAGGCGGACTTGGGAAGCGATGCACGCATTTGCGTGTGTGTATGAATTGGATTGGATCTGAACATGGCTGACAGAGGCCCGCACAGCAAGAGACAAATGATTGGTGCCACACAAGAGATAGCCGAAACTTTATACGACGTCCAGTGCCCACTGAACTTTCCTGACGATGGACCTCAATGGAAATTCGAATGCTTCGTGTCCATATTAGCTGTATTGCACGGTGCATAATCATATGCAGCCTGACGACATACGCTGATTTCATGTGCAATACACTGAGATATCTAAGGGTAGCATGCCATCTTGCCTTTTCATTGGATGTGCACTATTTAATCCAGCGAATTGAAAAGACTCCACGTTGCTTGAACTGATAGCATTTCACAAGGCGCATGCGACACACACACACACACACACACACACACACACACACACACACACACACACACACACACACACACACACACACACACACACACACACACACACACACACACACACACACACACATACATGCATGTATGTATGTATGCATATATATATATATATATATATATATATATATATATATATATATTAATATATATACATATTAATATATATATATATATATATATATATATATTAACAGACATAATTTTTCCCGCCAAAACGAGGAGGACGCTGCATTCCGCGACATATTCACACAGTGCAGTCTGCGTGTATTGGTTAGCTCACCCTCTCCCCTCACCAGCTCCACAATACTTACGCTGCACACCGCTTTCCCGCCACAGCACATCTCGCGCGTCTGTGCAAGGGTGCGGTGGAAGAACGTCTGCGTAACGCGGATCAATGGAAAACTGCGCGGAAAAAGACCACTGCGAAGAAAAGCAAACCCAGTGGCCGTACTCCCGCCGATTCCGCCACGAACTCCCGGCAAAGGCTGCACTGTACCATAATCCGCACTGGGGCCTCACCCCACTTCACTGCTTGTTCCGTAGACGTATCACGTGGGTGGACCGTGGGCGTGCGCTCGCCAAAGCGCTCCCACCGCGCACAACTTACGCCAAATGACCGCGAGATTGGCCCGACTGGTCCCTGCCGGCCGCCTCCCCCGGCCTCCGGCGTCGGCCCCGGTGCGCTCGGCGCACGCCATTAGAGCCCGCACCGCCGACCTTCGCGCCTGTGGGAAATCTGAGCAAGCGCGGCCGCTTTCGCAGCCAGCGCGACCATTCTCAGAGAGGATACTCCTCTCTCGCAGCGGGCATTGTCAGTGCGTCAAGGCCATTCTCAGAGCGTAGAGAAGAGGAACGCTCCCGCTTCTGACAGTTTGCTGATAGTAACCAACCGAGACGCCCACTTTTAGCAGGCCGTTTATTTAGGCAAGGCAACGCAAGGGACTTTTCAGAGCCAAATAGACGGAACGTTTCGAGTTTCCTATGCACCAACAAATGTCTATCAACCAGAGTACACCCAAAAAAACGAATTTTTATCCCATGTACATAAAAGGTAAGAAACAGAAGTCATTGGCTTATGTTCTGAACATAGCTATAGAAGCTCGCAATGTCAAAAACCCAGGAGCTCAAGGCCTGTCCTACTGTCGAACGAAACATGACGCACAGCAATATGATTTTGAGGGAACGTTGGCAGTTTGTGTCAAGACAGCGCAAATGGCGTGGTAAGCATCACAAATTGCGCAGGCGATATTTGCAAATATTATATCTGCAAATATTATTATTATATATATTAATATTATATCAAATATATATCTGCAAATATTAGCTTTGGCCGCGACATCAGACTAAGTTCAGATACCATTGAAAACTATTAGTAGGATGTATGTATCTTTGGATATCATTATATGCTCCTCCTTTAACTTATAAACTGAGCAAGCTAGAACTACACAACAATGACACTGGAAAGCTCTCGTTAAACCGCGTCAGGTAGGTGTTTGAACAGTGTTTAATGTAACCTTTAACAGGGTAAACATGGTGAGAGGTCAAATTAGCACCTCATAGACTCATGCTGTTATGTATTTCAGGTCGTGTTAGGCCATGTCAGGTCGTATCAGTTCATGTCAGGTCATGTAAGGTCATTGATTGCTATATTGACTCCTCCAGCTATATTAGATCAAGCCACATTAATGCGGAGAGCATGATTAATGGGTCCTCTTAAGCCGTGAGTCATGTGCGACATTTAAATCGGATGGCCTTCAAAAAAGCCAAATCTGGTCACAAATGTCAAAGGTTCGCGTGGCCTGACCGTAGATGGCCTGGTCCTGATATATCGTCCGGACAGTAGCGATCCACTCCAGATCGGTGCACACGTAACAAGAATCTATAAATCCTTTGAGCTCATTTCTGATGATACATAAGCGTTATGCGTCGCTTTTAAACAAGCTGTCACCGCCATGTCGCCTCCAAAAAGAAGTACGAGGTAAAACCGTCGGTGTCCGAAATGTGCGATTTCCGCAAAATGTGCAAACACGATGCAAGCTTAGGTGCCCCAAAATTTGAGCACCGCGATCCAAACCATGTGGAAGCTAGTTTGGAAAAAACCTTAGGAAGCGTTCGAACCCCTTCGCCATTTCGTTCGGTGATGTGTGAGCAAGTCTGCGTTAAATAGATTCTTGCGAAATTATGATGATCGTATGTCGATTCACTCAGCTGCTGGCCTCAGCGTATCCAGATGCAGACGCCGATGTACTTCCGCGGATCTGCACACTGACTTGACACCATCTGAGACGAACACTTTTCACATTACAAATTGGGTAAACTGGATCATGTCAAAAAGAATTCGCTGATGCCTGAAATTGCGGGAAAACATGGCATGGCCCTGAAGTAAGCCAGCCTCAGCCAAACATTCACGGAGTGCCCCACGCATTATCGTTGGAACTGCGCCACGTGGCGTTGTGTGTTGACGGCGACTGACTGCTGCCCAGCCAGGAGCGCCTGTATCGTTGTCTGTTGACGGCGACTGACTGCTGTCCAGCCAGGAGCGCCTGTATCGCTGTCTGTTGACGGCGACTGACTGCTGTCCAGCCAGGAGCGCCTGTATCGCTGTCTGTTGACGGCGACTGACTGCTGTCCAGCCAGGAGCGCCTGTATCGCTGTCTGTTGACGGCGACTGACTGCTGTCCAGCCAGGAGCGCCTGTATCGCTGTCTGTTGACGGCGACTGACTGCTGTCCAGCCAGGAGCGCCTGTATCGCTGTCTGTTGACGGCGACGGACTGCTGTCCAGCCAGGAGCGCCTGTATCGCTGTCTGTTGACGGCGACGGACTGCTGTCCAGCCACGAGCGCCTGTATCGCTGTCTGTTGACGGCGACTGACTGCTGTCCAGCCAGGAGCGCCTGTATCGCTGTCTGTTGACGGCGACTGACTGCTGTCCAGCCAGGAGCGCCTGTATCGCTGTCTGTTGACGGCGACTGACTGCTGTCCAGCCAGGAGCGCCTGTATCGCTGTCTGTTGACGGCGACGGACTGCTGTCCAGCCAGGAGCGCCTGTATCGCTGTCTGTTGACGGCGACGGACTGCTGTCCAGCCAGGAGCGCCTGTATCGCTGTCTGTTGACGGCGACGGACTGCTGTCCAGCCAGGAGCGCCTGTATCGCTGTCTGTTGACGGCGACGGACTGCTGTCCAGCCAGGAGCGCCTGTATCGCTGTCTGTTGACGGCGACTGACTGCTGTCCAGCCAGGAGCGCCTGTATCGCTGTCTGTTGACGGCGACGACTGCTGTCCAGCCAGGAGCGCCTGTATCGCTGTCTGTTGACGGCGACGGACTGCTGTCCAGCCAGGAGCGCCTGTATCGCTGTCTGTTGACGGCGACGGACTGCTGTCCAGCCAGGAGCGCCTGTATCGCTGTCTGTTGACGGCGACGGACTGCTGTCCAGCCAGGAGCGCCTGTATCGCTGTCTGTTGACGGCGACGGACTGCTGTCCAGCCAGGAGCGCCTGTATCGCTGTCTGTTGACGGCGACGGACTGCTGTCCAGCCAGGAGCGCCTGTATCGCTGTCTGTTGACGGCGACGACTGCTGTCCAGCCAGGAGCGCCTGTATCGCTGTCTGTTGACGGCGACTGACTGCTGTCCAGCCAGGAGCGCCTGTATCGCTGTCTGTTGACGGCGACTGACTGCTGTCCAGCCAGGAGCGCCTGTATCGCTGTCTGTTGACGGCGACTGACTGCTGTCCAGCCAGGAGCGCCTGTATCGCTGTCTGTTGACGGCGACTGACTGCTGTCCAGCCAGGAGCGCCTGTATCGCTGTCTGTTGACGGCGACTGACTGCTGTCCAGCCAGGAGCGCCTGTATCGCTGTCTGTTGACGGCGACTGACTGCTGTCCAGCCAGGAGCGCCTGTATCGTTGTCTGTTGACGGCGACTGACTGCTGTCCAGCCAGGAGCGCCTGTATCGCTGCCCTGATGCAACACCCGCAGAGGGCGTGGTGCGCTGACCGAAATAGCGCCCGGGGGGGGGGGGGGGTCAGGTGTTCGGGTAGGGTTAATGGGTGCAGAGGTGGGGCCGAAAGGTCACAGCTGCCCTCACGTCTGCAGTGTTTCGGACGTGCTCTCACGCGCGGTCCAAACGGCAGGAGTGTCGCCGTTCGCGGGGTAGGTGCCAAACGTACCGGCATCATCGAGGGGTCACGTAGCGCAGGTGCGCTCTCGCCTCTGGTTCGGTTTCTCACTAGATAGATAAGGGTGGGAGGCTGTGATGATTATGGAGATGGCATTTACATGCGTCGTCAAAGCTTCGAAGGTTAGTGCGCAGAAAGAAGCAGGCGAGTACCTACAGTTGTTAGCACAGATCATGGAGCAAAGGTCATGAGTAATTAACACAGTCGGCAGCGCAAGCGGTGTCAGATTCCGAGACCTCATTCAAATCCCGTAAAAAGCATGAATGCTTGCTTGCCGCTTTCGTCGTTGTCCGCGTAAGCGAGTGTGTTTACGGCAATAATGACCATGACTGTTGAACTTCGGTTAATTCACACTGTACATATTATTATGTTGGGTGCAAATTTACATGATTCCTGTACCTTGCGTAAAAAGTAAAGATAATTGCATACAATTGCAAGTGCAAGCGCTGGACAACTGCATACCATTTGGTTGTGGAAGCACAACCAAATGGCATTTCCACAAGGCACAATCAACTGTCTATTTTATGTAATTGTATGACAGCATCAGCCGCCAGGAGAGGAAACGAAAGTACAGAGAGCGGACGACCAACCTAAAACGTTATCTATAGCCCCCAACCTGGGTTCTCTAAAACCGCGAGGAAGAGCATTGGTCACCCAGGTTTCGAATTTTGCAAACTCAGTTGCTTACTAAGTTCAGAAGCCAAGGATAGCTATAATGCAACTGTCAGGCACGGCACAGCCTCGTAGTACGAAGTGCGGTGCTGCCAAGTTTCAGCTAGTCCCCAGAATTCTTTAGCAGTTGCCGTTTTCTAAATGATCCCACGTTGTGAAGGCTTGATATCAACACTGGCATCACCAGTGGACGTTCTTTGTCCTTCACGATGGCCAATTCCAGGCGCAGTTTCAAACATAAAATGAGCGCCTTAGATAACAAACGAATGGAACAGCGAATTCATAAGACAAACATGTGCCGGGTCCCAGGATCCGGTCCCAGTACTCCCCCCCTTGGGATTCCGAAGCCATCTTGGGATTCAGAAGCATATCTAAAAATGATTTTACATTAAAACGAGCTATTCTCGTATCGTTTCCATTTCGAAACAAGCCCATTGCTCTTAGAATGACTAATGCCTGTTATTGACGTGTACGTCTTATAACTGAATCAAGAAGCCAATACTACCCGTGCCACAACAAAACTGTTTATTTTATATGATCGAAAATCAACCACACGCGCGCCATGGCAATCTATTTGTTGAATAACAAAACCATTGAAAAGTTTTTTTCCGCCGCAACATCCCGGCAGCAAAGGCGCATTGGAGCGTTCCAGAAAGTACGAGCCACGCTTGACTGTGGCTAGCATAACATCTGGCAATTCTCACAATGCCGCTCTGGGGTGGAGGCTGCGACCCTCCGATTTCTCGTTAAGAAGAACTAAAAATTGCATGGTAACCACCTTTTGCTTTAGATGAGTCCTTTCCTCGCCCCATGAATCCGTGCGCCCATGACAGCAATACCATCCTACGTTGTTTCTTGTACTTATTTTTGGTGTAGGTGCATCACATATGCATCGTGCTGAATGTAACAGTTGATCCCTGCTCAGACTATTCCCGTTGCAGCGTTTATTTGCGTACTCACCGAGACGAGACAAGGGTGAGAAATCTTCTACACGTTCCCTGCTGTTTACGCAAATATCATATAATCTTGTCGCTGTGACTCATGAAGAGCACGTGCGCGTACCAAAACGTGGTTAAAGCGTTTCTAAACGATGCACCGGCCCAGGACATGATACAAGGGGATACATGAAAATGAGTGGTAAGCCTTATTAGCTATAAATAAAAACAAAAACACGCATGGTATCGGAAGGAGCTTTTAGACCGACCATGCGCAGCATAAAACAGGCTTGATAATATCGCCCCAGGGTTAACGTCGTGCCAAAGCCTCACGTCTGACATATCCATCACCAACCAATCTTGATCTTGACTTCTGGAGTGTGCGTCCTCTAGACATTATCGACGGTAGTAGTCATGACTGTGGCATGTGCTAGCCGCTTTAACGGTTGCAAACTTTAACCATTGTTTTTCCGTTATATCTATATCCCCGCCGACATCGTTTGTAGCTCGGTCAACACCTATGGTAGGAATGAATCTGTTGTCTCAAGTACCAAACCATGTAAGGCTAATGGTAGCGCCCTAATTGCAACATCCCAGGCTGAGTGCCTTTGCACCTGGGCCTGCCGCCGGAGCCCTACAGCTAACATTCTCGGACGTCCACAGGGTCATGCTGTTTTAGAGCTGCGCTCAACTCTCCGGTTTGGTCCTCAGTTTTTTATCGACATTGAGGAGAGAGTGCTGAATGGACGTTATGCTGCTATCGGGCCCAATATCGCGAAGCAAATCACCACTAGGTCTTGATGGCTGCCCAGGTTGCTACCCAGGTCGCTACCCAGGTCACCATCGCCTGTGCATGGAAGAAACGTTTACGGGAGAAATGGGTTTCTTGAAGACTGCTTCCCGTTTCTGATCAACAATTCAGAAACCACGGCATGTAACTAAATCATATAACGCCTTATGTAAATGAAAGGAGACTACTGAGAGAGCTGAGCCAACAAGGAATGGGCAGAAGTTAGTGTGATATCAAGTGCATCCTTACATCTACCCAGTACAGACTCCCGCGCAATTAACAATACATTCGACTCTGACCTGGAACGACAGAGGTGCCGTCATCTGACATCTGACATCATCTTACAGAAATGGATGCTAACGTTTACACTGTTTTGCTGTTCTGTATGACGTTTATTAACGTCATTCCTCCATTTCCCATCCGGGTGCCGTTGTTCAGATCGTCACATGTCAACGAAAAAACCAATAGGGGGAGGGGGAGGCGTAATCCGTTTGGAGCCGCGAGCGGGCGTCCGCCGGCTAATCTGATTCCCTTTCTGGGTCTGGCTGCAGTCTCCTACGCCCGGATATTGGGACAACGCGCCAGAGCAGCCGCGACTCGAGCGACCCAGCCGCAAACAATGTGCCGTCTCACATCACCCTGTGGTCACGTGCCCAGACCGAGTACAGGCGATTTCCGACTTCTGAATGTCTTCCTCTTTCGCGCGCTGAGCCTGCCACCCAGCGCCAATACCAGCCAGCGTCTGCCCCTCTGAGGGCCGCAAATAGTGGCTTGATGCCAGACGTTGCCACTGAAGGTGATTCGGATTGTTTGGATTGTCTCCGGTCGATATTGGTGAAGGTGGAGCCGATTTCACAAGCTGTTTTGAAAGACAAATCGAAGTGATTTGGCAACAACGCGAAAAGGCGGTCTTATTCAAATATCGCAACTAAACGTTAATACAACGGCATGCATTCGATGTAATGCGATTAGAACAATTCACGAATTGAACTGTCAAAGTCCGGTCCAGTCCAGTCCGGCTAATCCAAATCTAACCCACCCGCCGATCCGCTTTTCCCAGATCTATCAACCCAATCCGTGCGGTCCGCCTTATCAGGGGAATTTATTAGATAAATTTGTTCTAATCAGCTTTCACATCAAGGACTTCGTGAAGTTTTTTGAGAATATTTGGTTCATTCGTGTGTCTTAAATTTATCTATTTGTTGACTTCCATGACATAAAAGTGTGCAATAAGTTGCTATAAACCAGTGGGCGTCAAGATACTTCACACACGTGGTGCATGTTAGGAATGCAATTTGGCATGAAGACCAGAGCAAACAGGGTTAACAATGTCATTGATCATATCACAGTTAGGTTAGCCAATAATTCACAGGTACCACCACATCGCAGGGACCAACACTGCTTCTGGTTTCAATAACCCACAGGCTCAAGCACATAACCTAGCATGCTCAGACGCCAGCTGGGTGCAACATATCCACACATGCCACTAGACGGCTTCAGCGGCACGCAGTTCACAAGTGCAGGCAGCGCTCATCTGGCACGCTTTCTGAATAACTACAACGACCATCTCACCTTATATATGATTCTTCATGTGCGCATCCATTCTCAAGTACACCAACTAATGAACAATCCCAACTGTGATCATTATTTCGTGGCAGATTACCGGCTGCGTTAACATGATAATCAAATCGCGTGTCTGTCCATTGCTCACGGTACCAGCTCTTCCATTCAGGAGAATGAAATAAATGTGTCATTTTTTAACTCTTTGGCTCAAATATAAAAGGCTAATGAATCTCCTTTTTGCTCATGCTGAAAAAAATACGAAAATTGTGTCTATCTGAAATCGTGCATCGCACGGCCCCATGACGTCATCTTCATGCAGTCAAAGACAAAGCTGTCCATGTACCTATATTGACAGAATGAAAACAATACGTAATTTTGTATCCATTTTTCTCCATGCGCGAAGAGAGTTAACGTTGATGCTGCATTAGATGATGCAGCGTTTCATTTGGTGTGTAACGTCTCTCGTGCCGCGTGAGTGCCTTAGACACGCATATAGAGTCCTCCCATATTCGCGAAACGCAGCGCGAGAGGTACGTACTAATCGCCCACCATCCGACATCTGTCATGACCTCTGGCGCTTTGACATTTCGTATACATCTTAGCCACTTGCCAAGGGCTCTGGCGATCGCACAAGCTACTCCCAATCGTACCAAATCTTGTTTTGAATTGTGAATGAACGGTCTTGGGTGGCATGGTCAACCGAGTTAGCCTCTGACTATGCGTTAAGCATGTTGGGCCTTCTAAATCATTATAGACGGATCACAAGCATGCAAATGCATTGATGGCGTCCAAGATGTGCAGATTTGATGTAAGTAGGGATTTAAAAGGTATGACACAAATAAACAAGCACCTTCATAATGCCAAAGTTTTCTTTCTGGATGCCAAGAGTACCAAACTCGCTTTTGGTGAGAAAGTTGTCTTTGGCCCATGGTTGTGGAGAACATGTTCATTCTTTGAGATCTTTGAGATCCATTAACTAGGAGGAGAATGGTTGTGAAATGTTGCAAAAAATTGCAGTTTACATGGAATGGCGCAAGTAATTGGGAAAATGCAACAATCTTTGTTCTGATACACACCTGGAAATGGATCAGTATGAGGCCATCTAGAAGACCTTCGATGTAGCTCACGATCATGCCCTTTGTAAGTCCCTAAAACATAATGGTTCCCTAGCTTAGAGGTCGCAAAGATGTCGGTGAGTAATTTTGGGAGAGTATTTCAAAGGCATCTTGGCATTCATGACGTCATAATGACGTTATTCGGATCCCGCCATTCCATAAGCCACGCGGCGATCAAGGCCAACAAAAATAGAATGGTCGAGTTGTTCATATCTGACATTAGTGAGCACCAGTTAGATATAACGGTCGTCAATTAGCCCTCAATCAATGTTTTGCAAGGAACAATGACGTAATCAAACAATGACGTAACCAGGAGCGTATTTACTAAATCGAGAAAGTGTGTTGTCTATAGCAGTCTTTTCTTCTTAAAAGGATACCAATAGTTATCAAGCGAGCTTGTTTAATCATATTTGCTGCTCGTTTCAATATCTTCAAAGGTGAAACATTCTCTTTAATTTGAAGCTCTTGTCAAATTCACAAATGTTGGACACTGACTAAGTAAACAGAAGGTACAGAGCTGCCATGGAGCTGGCCATTCTAATTTTCTCAGACAGGAGCCGGCATTTCAACACACTGTGGCTCGCTTTCTGCCAACAAGACATGTTCCCGCCCTGTTTTTCATTTCTGAAGTGCAGTGTCGCCACAGGGATTGCTGACAGCATGAGAGGGAATGGTAGCCATCTTCTGGTAAGATAGGGTATTAGATCATTACATATTGTAGTTACCTTGGAAGGAATGGGACAACTAGTTGTGCATAAAATGATATCTTGGAGTTACTTATTCATATTAATTATTCAATAAGATAGGGCATGATGCCATTAGATAGTTAAGAGATCGTGGAAGGAAAAGAGGCTTTGTTTTTTTTCCAAAACAGCTTATCTGAGTGCCATCTACTCATTCAATTTGTCAAGGTGGTCTGTTCATCGGAAAATTCGTTTGGGAATATGTGGCTCAGTTATGCTCTATGTAGCCTGTATGTACATTTCCTGGAATTGAAAGCGCTACATTTTATCAGAATGAAGTTTATTTTCTGAGTCGATGTCTTCATTGAGCGTTCAAAGGGCTATTTAGTGATAGCTTCCGTGTGAATGGTTTTGAGTCCGTTCAGTCTGTGTGGGCTGGCAAATTTGAAAATCCCGTCTCGTCCTAATCTATGTGTTGGCGAATATCTGATCCGGCCCAATCCGACTAGCGGGTCGAACCACAATCCGTAGATCGGTCCAATAAGTGAAGCACTCCTGCGATGCTGCCAATTCCTGCTTGCACCCACGCATGGTCTGCTGTAACCGCTATATGCGGCCTGCTGCCGCTGGACGGCAGCACCGGCGGGGCATGCCTCCCACCGGGAACGGCGTGTTGCGGCGCGTCTTCGCCCGTGCTCCTCCTCTGCGCCCGACGCGTCTGCAGATCCGGCTGCCGCGTCCATTTGGCAGCGGGCGGCTGTGCTGTCATCACTCAGCGTCGCCGTCAGTCCCCAAGGTGCTTATCGGAGCCACTTTCAAATCACGGGCGCGCCGACGGTGCGGGTCGCGAGCGCTCCGGGGAAAGCCGCGGTCACCGGGGAGGATGGGCTCAGCGGGTCCCAGCGCAGCACGCTACGCCTACTCTTGTTTTGCTAGGCATCGGCCGCGGGGATTTTCACCCAGGGTAATCATCCCTGATGGAAGGAGGCTTCGCTGGAGGGGCGATAGGCGTGGTAGTCTCGAGAAGTTTCTGAAATGCGTATCTGGCCCTGGCCCTGATCAGACCCTGATCTGTAAGCTGGGATTAATGCAGTGTCTGCGGAGCCGTCATGTTTCGTGGTGCGCAATAAGACCTCTCTGCTTTACGCACCAATATTTATGATCATCTGAGAGTATCGCATGCCTTCACGTAGTTATGTAAGTGTTCATGAAAGAAACTGTGTACTTGCAACATGAAATCAAAGCATGTTCATAAAAATCCGCGTGGTGGCCTGGAGCTGTCCGTCTGCTTGAGGCCACCGGGCCTCGTAGGAATACAACAGGGCCGCCCATACGAGAGCTGCCCAGCTGCCTGGGGCCGCCGAGTCCGACCGCTGGGGGCCGCCGTGTTCGACCGCTGGGGACCGCCGGGTCTGACCGCTGGAGGCCGCCGGGTCCGACCGCTGGGGGCCGCCGGGTCCGACCACTGGAGGCCGGCTGGTCCGACTGCTGGGGGCCGCCGGGTCCGACCGCTGGGGGCCTCTGGGACTGACCGCTTGGGCCCGCTGGCCCGGTTGCCACCGTCGGCTTGTCCCTTCAGAGTATAACAGATTCGTAACTGCCGTTACTTGTGGTTAGCTGGGTGACGACTACAATCTTGCAAGTCCTTCTCACTAGTAAATTAAAGGCACGCTTGCCAAATTTGGATCTTTTGTTCTCCAGTGCAGCGCACCCAATCACTCTTACCAGCATCCACTTCGCGCAACAACGCCCACAAGTACGGCTAGCATCAGCAGCAGTCCGCTTCTCAGTGCGTCGTCTTCGAACCTATCCGACAAAAGGTCTATTTATCCGGCTGACTGTGCCTAGTGCCTTCAAACGGACACAGAAGGTACAGAACTGACGCAATATGGCGAGGTACCAATAAAAACATTATATATATATATATATATATATATAGATATATAGATATATAGATAGATAGATAGATAGATAGATAGATAGATAGATAGATAGATAGATAGATAGATAGATAGATAGATAGATAGATAGATAGATAGATAGATAGATAGATAGATAGATAGATAGATAGATAGATAGATAGATAGATAGATGATAGATAGATAGATAGATAGATAGATAGATAGATAGATAGATAGATAGATAGATAGATAGATAGATAGATAGATAGATAGATAGATAGATAGATAGATAGATAGATAGATAGATAGATAGATAGATAGATAGATAGATAGATAGGCGTGCGTGCGTGCGTGCGTGCGTGCGTGCGTGCGTGCGTGCGTGCGTGCGTGCGTGCGTGCGTGCGTGCGTGCGTGCGTGCGTGCGTGCGTGCGTGCGTGCGTGCGTGCGTGCGTGCGTGCGTGTGTGTGCGTGCGTGCGTGCGTGCGTGCGTGCGTGCGTGCGTGCGTGCGTGCGTGCGTGCGTGCGTGCGTGCGTGCGTGTGTGTGTGTGTGTGTGTGTGTGTGTGTGTGTGTGCGTGCGTGCGTGCGTGCGTGCGTGCGTGCGTGCGTGCGTGCGTGCGTGCGTGCGTGTGTGTGTGTGTGTGTGTGTGTGTGTGTGTGTGTGTGTGTGTGTGTGTGTGTGTGTGTGTGTGTGTGTGTGTGTGTGTGTGTGTGTGTGTGTGTGTGTTCGTTGTATTACGGTCCCAGAACGCGACCGTCGCAAGAACGTATTGTTTAAGCTGCGACGGATTCTACAAAGGCAAGTATCGAATCTCATTAGTTACAGCAGCCGATTTAACTGAGACGCCTTTGTCTTAACAACGGGCGACCCAGACAGCACCATAAGTTCCAGGAGTGTCGGATATCCCAGGCGTCTCTTTTTAGCTGGGATCATTCTAGACATATTTGATCAGCAGTCCATAATTCGTCGCATGCGATGAGGCGCAGTCGGGGCGCAGTCGTTCCACGCCACAGTAACGCCGGACTCCCCGCGCGGCCAGCGGGCTATGGACAGCTACCGACCGGCGACCGGTCACTACACGCTTGAGTGCCATAAACTGACCTTTGGTTAAATCACCGCGTGGGGTAGTTTAGCTGAATTTGTGTGATGAGCTGACAATGCCCCAAAAACTACTAGACGCAGCATACCTTGCCTATAGCACTACCTAGGTGATGCATATGCATGCAAGCTGCATTACACGGTACAGGGGATTATTGATTACCGCAGATGCCTAAATATAAACATAGCGCTGTAAAATCCCTCTACTCCATTCACAAAACAAATCCGTGGGCTAGTCGTGACACTAGCTAGTCGTGTTTAGTAATGGCCTGCGGCGACCAGGGTCCGGTTCACGCCGTGGAATCCGTTGCCGCTTTATGGATGTGGTTATTTGTTGTTCTGTTCCAGGGACGACGGTCGCTATTACTGGGGGCGTTCTGAACAGTGGAGACCGTTTCTAACAGTTTGAGGATCCACAACGGCAGGCTTAGTTCACTCTTGGCCGATAGTCTGGCTTCTAACGAACGCGCCACCAGACTGTAGTCTGTTCCGCCGGTGGAGACAGCTCGCCAAGACTCCAGGGTCGAGTAGAGGTCAGCGAAGCTATCCGGGCATTGAGGGAGTGCCCTTCAGGTGGGAACATTCCTTCGCAGTGAGGTTTCTGCTTGGACGTTGTCTAGATGTCGAGTGCATACCTTTCGCAGTGATCCGGGTGGCGGTTCGGGCACAGCGACCAGGGGCCTGCAGCTGCTGGGCTTCAACATCCAGGATTGGGATTCGCCTGAAGACTTCAGTGGATCGGTGATCCGGGTGCAATATTCGTCGCGCGTTCGTGTTTCAACACCGGCCCGTTTGGGAGGTTCACGGAATGCATTTCGTATCATTTGCACGCGCAACAGGTCGTTCGTGTCCGTCCGGGTTGCGATGCACACTTCTGTTCTGCAGTTCAGACAGGCTGAAGAGATGTTCCCACACATTCTCGTCCCGGCGGGGGTTCCACCACCGGACAAGGGCGAATGTCTCGTCATCCGACTTCTCTTCCGCTAGGGGGTGTCGATGTGGGACTGGCGCCCAACACTCTTTCAGCGAGGTGGGCGGACAGTGACAAACGAATGAACGCGACTGCTGCCACAGTCGCCGGAGAATGTTGCTGTTGGCCAGCCTGAGCATTGTGCCTTCTATCCCAAGCCCGGCGGGGCGCGTGATTCGCGATTAGGTTTGGGATGACTGAGAAGCTCAGACATGGATCTGAGGCTGCATAGATGTAAAACATCGGTAGGGTGACGATTTGAGCCTGCATGGTTTGAGACCTGCAAAATTTCGTTATTACCATTTGTTTGTAAGTCGTCATAGGCAGTTACCACCGATTGGCTGACACTTGAATACCTTCGCCCACAGCAAAGGGTACAAGTGATGTACAAGTAAAGTGCAAGTGATGTGATAAAAAGCAGCAAACTGAACTTCTGCATAAATGGCGGAGTGAATAAATAAGGAACGGAAAAAATAAAACGGCACAGCTTGCGCAAAAGTTTGAGATAGGCGTAACAAATCCCGCTCAGTACTGGTTCGGAGCTATTCACTCTGTTTTTGCTCAGTGTTTTATCCTAACTCACTTCTTCATGGTCGTGCTGACAGAGGCTCTGTCCTAGCGCCAGCAAGAGACTCATGGAAGAATCTCCTCACAGGATGGAACCTTTAGCGGTGCCCTCCCACGCGGACCGCGGTCTCGCTCCGCTGCTCGCCCCTCTCCGTAATCGCATGGCCTTGGAATGGCCACGACGGGCCGAAATGAATCCGATTCAAACCAAACCATCCGAAACGCCCTGAACATAGACCACGCAAAGCGAATCAACGTACTTCAGATGATAAGTTCAGCCGCCGAGTGGCTTGCACACAAAGCAGCCCAAATGTGAAGCATCACTTGAATCCTCCGTTTACTTCGCGATTTGTTATGAGACCCCGCGAACTGGTGGCGCACTGATCTGAACCCACCACAAGAGTAGCCTCCCAGCCACGTGCGCGCGCCAAACAGACTGAATGACACTCGTGTTGAGAGCCTCCCAGCTCACTCAGCCGGACGCCACTTCCAGCCCTGGCCGCCCGAGCGGCCTGCTTCGCGAATCGATTCTGACTCTCGGCAGAACTTGGTGCAAGTCTGCACAACACTGATGATCACAGGGAGAAGCTGGCTAGACTCACTCGGACCAACGCGTACCATTTGCAAGGTGGCACCCAACTTCTGGGTCTGAACCAACATCGCCTGCACATCATCAGATCACACCTACGTTGCGGCGGTTGCCACCGGCCGGGCGGCACCACCGGACCGGGAGTCCCCGTCTTCGCCAGTGGTGCGCGTCCGGCTCGCGGACGGATGCTGGCATTTATGGCACGCGGACGGATGGCGATACCATGATTTATTTAGCAGATATGAATCTCAATATGGCATTATTTGATTCCGCCATGGAACGCTTGTATAACGGCACTGACTGGTAATTCTCCAATCCCCCGAGAGGTGGCCTGCGGGGGTCCCGGATGTGTGCCGAATGAAAAATCGTTAGGTTTTCATGTTTCACTCATTGCTCGTGGTGTTCTTGCATATTCATCCGTGAGTTTAAGTTGCTCACTTGTATTCGCACACTCTCATATAGCACTTTTCTTGACACGCGCCCGGGTGGCCTTTTGAATACCCTTCGCACCGGTGGGGTTCAGTTCCCCCCCCCCCCCCCCCCGCCCACTTGATATTTCAGAGACTAAGAGAGCTCGAGACACACAATTCACAGGGTCTGTGAATGGTCTGGACATGGCCTGTATGTGAGCTAATTTGGGTCAATGTTTGAGGTCCCTAGGTCATGACCTTCGGATCAAATAAGGTCAAACAAGGGCAAACTCCAGGTTGGTGTTCAAACTGCCCAACAACCGAAATTTTTGCTCTAAAGGAAAGGTCACTGGTGCTTATTTAAGTTCAGTGACCTTGTGTGACCTCCCGAAGGTCATGGTGATCAAAATCGTGTCAGACTGCTTTGAGTTTTGCATGTGAATAAGCGTCATGGATTATGGTGTGCGGAATGTTCCTTAAAACAAAAGGTTGACTTGCTTCATAGTAAGTTAGCGACCTATTCCGAACTTGAAAAATTTCATGAAAGATGTACAATGCGGTTCCTGTTATCGATAAGTTCGAAAGGAGCACCAGAAACTATCCCATACAGCAAACCCTCGAGTATTAAAACAGGTTTTTTTACCTTGGTCTGACCTTCACGCCTGACCCTATGTCAAAAGAATTTTTTCATTCCGTTGTTGTGTTGCCCAAGAGAGTATCTCAGAGATGTGTGGGTTCGTCTAACACTTTGTTGATGCATCAGATTTAGCGATTCCCTAGAAACTGACTTCGCCGAATCCACAGCCTGACTTTGACCTGCCGCAGGTCAGCGACCCTACAAGGTGCACCTAGACTTTGATACCAAGCGAGCCGCTATTCAGTTATCTACAGCTATACAAAATTTGGCGCGGCTTCGTCCCGCCATTCGGAAACCACTTCGGAAAACCTTCGGGGGAGGTCAAACTGCCCCCCCCCCCCCCCAAGGGCATGTTAAGTTATTAGGTTACAAGTCATATTTCCGTAATAACTAGGAAGAATATAGAACTTGGTGAAACCTGAAAAAATAAGGAATTGTTTTTTTCCGTAGCACAAAATTTAATTCGTGACAGGATTTTGCATATCTTACACAACACTTGTTGAGAGTCACTTGGTGACCGTTATGCCGGAAAATTGTGGTCACGAACGCCAGATATGAAGCCTCGATAAATATATTTTTCCTGACCTTGAACGTCGCATTGCAAGTGGGATGGCAGGATTTGTATACCGTTGTGTTGGCGCCATGGATGCCTGGGTGACGTTGAGATAGCCGGCACGAAAAAGTCATCACATATTCGCGGGCGCGTAGCTCGCACCGCATGATCTTCAAGATGGCTTTTCAATTCAAAACCGCATGCCTACAAATGTGGAACACTTCCTTTCAGCTTTGAGTAGGATGAGGCGCGGCAGACATCCAGATCCCGAAAACATTCCAACCACACATCAGTCCCATGCGTCTTCAGCAAGCACTGTCAGCACCGGCAGTAAGCAAACAAGCTGCCGGCGCGTCTGCCGACGCGGCGGCGTTGGGTGAGCAACAAGTGCGCCACCTGTCACGCCCTCCGTCAGCGGGGGCGTCGGCGCGATCTCGGCGCGCGCTGACAGGCAGCCTCGTCTTCGGCACGAGGCACAGCCCCACCGAATACGTTGGTAGCGAAACCGCTCCACGGCGTTCTTTTCCTACTAGCCCGTAGGGCTCGCGTGTTGAAGGCCTGCTTCACAGAGCTGTGAATCAAATTTTATCGGGTCAATTTTGGTGAATCTGGCACCAAACCAAAGATTGTTTTATTGTCTTGAGCTGATCTACGGATCTTTTTTTGTCTAGAAACGCCAAACTCCCACGAGGTACCCAGTCAAAGTTTTCGTGCACGGTACGCCGTAAATTTCCAGACTTTCGCAGCAGATGAAGTGGTCTCAGCAGCTCAATCGGTGGTATGCTGGATTTTTCTACATGTTTCCGATAAGATATGCTGAATTGCTTGCTGCCGACCAATAAACTCTGTCAATGCTATGTAGTGTGCAGATCCTCGAGAGCTTTTTTCACAAGTCTGCGCGCAATATTTAGTTAACTTTTAAACGCCTTCACTACTGTGCCACCTGCGCCACGCTGCCTTCAGTTACAGTTACAACTGCTTAACATGATTTAAAAATCTAGCCTGCATCGCGAATCTAGTCTATTTCTAGTTCCATGCTGTTTTTTACACTGAGCTTCGTTCTACCCGGTATCCATTACTCTGGACTCCGCGTTAGCCCGAGCCCCTGTGTACCCGAGGATGCTAGTGACTATCAGCAGTCCATCTTTCGGGCACGGAGGGAAAACAATTCGAAGGTGTGGCCAGTTCAGGATAGGTCCTGGCAAGCGACATAATCACCCAGGTAGATTATGCTTATTTTTATTTTTTTCTGAAGAAGTAGCAGTTATTGGATAACATGCTCGGCTGCACCCTCTCAGCAGTTCAGAGCAGCATACCAACCTCATACCACCACACACCACCTCATACCAATTTTTAAATAGATCCTAGGTGGTGCACCTAAGTGTGACCCATGCACATTGTAGACTAATTGTGGCCTTTCACGACTTGTTTTGCTCTGGAACGCCGTATTGTTTCCCCGACAGCCAATGCGATCTTCAAGAACGTGAATATAGGGAGGGGAACTGCCTACCCCCCCCCCTCCCCAACCCTCCCTCCCTCAGATTGGAAACCCGAGCCTCAGAACACATCTGTCTCATATTGGGGTCCAAGCGATCGCATGGGAATAACCACGGACGCATATCGGTTATGGTTTCCGATTTGCCTCAACGTGCGCCGTAACAAGTCGCGTAAAATATGGTCCGAAGGTAACCAACGCCGGGGCGTAACACCATTAGTTATTGCAAGGGTGTGCCAGTCTGGGTCACCACAGACACGCACCATCTGGGTCGCCGCAGAGACGTACCGCCTGTGCCACTGCACGTACGTGACACCTTGGGTCATTGTAGAAGCTGCCTTTTGGCTCACTCCAGATAAAGCACCACCTGGGTCACTGCAGATTTTTGCTACCAGAGGTCACTTCGCACACACGTGCCGCCCTGAATCATCGTAAACACGCCACTCATGATCGACCAGATTGAAATGTAAGCCATCGTCCATCTTTTTGTCCACCTTTCCCTGAACACATTCTTCCCCGTAACCTTATCTGCCCGCTTCCGCAACATTCATCTATTTATATATCAACATATACAACTTCATTCCACACATAGAAGCTAACAGGCTTATAGCTATGGCAAATGTAAACCTATGCATATTTCGGCAACAAAACCGACGTAAATTTGCCATGACATCTTGCTTCTTACGTAACTTATGCTTCCGTCGGTGGCAGTCCAAGATGTTTCATACATATGGTAAACGACCATCGGTAGTTGATGACGCGAAAACTCGTTTCAGTGAAACATGGGTCTCCGGCAACGGGCAGCATCCTTCATCGCATTCTCCGGAAAGGCCGCTGTCTGTGGTTCCCTGGTTTGGCGACAGCTGCTGGCCTCTTCATCCAGCGGCCCTGGGCGCGAGTCTCCGGGCAGGCACACTGTTCCGCCACCTGACACAGAACGGTGACCTGGCTGCCGGCCAGGGATGGTCAACCCAGCCAACTCAAGCCCGCAGCGGTCAGGCTCAGAATGTGCGGCACGTAAAGCAATCTGTAATTCTGTCCGGCGGAAGGGCACCGAGACAAACTGCCCGTCGAACTGGGCGGCACATGTGGATGGTGGGTGCAGTGACAAGTGACGAGTTTGAACCCGAAACTACCCCCGTGCGTTATTCGGAGCAAATCAAATGTCCTGACATGTTTCCAGGACCTGGCGCTTGGAGTTCTCCTTTGCATTATAGAATGTTCAAGTGTTTTCAGGATTAAAATGCTTAGACAGGAAGGTTAATCAAATTTCAGCGGTCTAATTCACATTGCTTGGTGATAATGTAAACAAAAATGGACTGGGGTTGAGTCAGTACCATGTGTGAAAATACGGATGTGGAGTGTAGACTCATACAGCATAGTGGACAGACTGCGTTGCTGACTCCCGTCAAGGGGTGAAATTAAAGCGCAACCGAAGTAAGCTACCGCAGTCCGAGTGGTTAAATCACGACTACAGGCCATCAAGGGCACAGATCTTAGGCTTAGTCTCGGGGCGCTGTAGCGGAGACGATAGCCACCATGGTTCGCCACAGAGAGGACTGTTAACGATGAGCCTATCCGCGCCATCCCACGCTCCAGCGCGATACGTCTTCAGTGAAACCAACTGTACAAGAGCGGGTGCAGTCATGGCGCAGCCCAGGCTCCACCCCCCCCCCCCTTGACCCGGCCTATCCCACCTCCGGCCCAGCCCACCTCCGGTCAGGCCCGGCCTACCCCCGCACCCGGCCCAGCTCACCCCCGGCCTGGCCCAATCTTCCCCCGCACCCAGCCCACCCCCGGCCCGGCCCGATTCAGCCCCGCACCCAGTCCAGCCTCGGCGCGGCGGAAGCGGAGCGCTGAAGCGGTGCGGACATCCGCGGACGGCCGCTGCGAAACTGCTGCGGACGGCGCGCGTTCATCAGGCTGAGTGGTCCGGCACTACACGGCCGCCGCAGCGATGATGACACCGAACAGAGTCCGGCTCACTCAGTCCCGGGGGACCGTGTGGTTGCTGTTGTGGACTGATGTGCGCTCGCCGTCTGCCGGCTGTGGGACGGCTGCCGCCTGCTGGTGGTCCCTGCCTGCCGTGTGTATAGTCGGTCAACTGTGCCGTCCGCATGTCATGAGACCACTGTCCCTCTGCTGCGCGGCCGCTGTGTGCCTGATTCGTGACCCTACGTGCCTGTTGTACAGTCCATACCTCCCAGTCGTGCGATCACCGTCTGTACGGCATTTAAGCAACATCTGTCGCCGGTGACGGCTGTTTGCATGCTGTTAAACCAACGCCTGTCTGCCGTGTCATACCGCCGGATAAGGCCTCAGCCACACACTGGTATGCTGGCCGTCGCAGCACAGTCAGCGTTTAACGACGGCGATAGCAGCGGGGCGCAGACTACCGCAGCGCCGGCTGACCGGCCCGGCCGGGGGTGTGGGCATGGACGAGCGTCCGCCGCTGACCCTGCAGCATGGGCGAGCGTTCCCCGCTGACCCGGCGTCGGCTGGGCACGAGCGGTACACGCCGGTCAGCAGCTGCACTGAGGCAGACCGGAGACAGCACCTGCAGCGTGACCGCCCACCATTATGCAGATGCCGGTTGCACCAGGTGTTAGCGAGGAAGCTCGCCACATGGGGCCGTCTCCAAGCTGCGCAGGCGGCTGCACGAGCTCACGCCGGTCCGGCACCAGCCTGCGAAGTCCCGGCCGAGATGGCGGGCTGCAGGGGTTCGGTGTAAAGCACAGGCGTATACCACATGACAATGCTGGCATGCAGCGGTTACCGGGTAACTGATACTTTTGCACGGCGGAAAAGGTCCTTGGCTGTGTGCCCAATGCAGTTTGCCAGTGACAGCTTGTCTCCAAACAACAAATGTAAAGTTGCTTATGTATGCATTATTCCAGGGATGATGAATAATGAGAAGTAATCCTGCCATTACTCCAGCGATAGCGTCACGTGATTCATCGCCATCGCACCACGTGGTTTATGACCGCAACGACGACGACATTCGCTGTATGGCTACATTACCCAACACTTGGCAAACCGGTGAAAAGTGCGGTTCAAAAAAAGTGCGGCACATGATTGACTGAGTGTGTGGGTTTTACCTGCGACGGATGACCGTCATTTTAGATTATGCCTTATTACAGAAAAAGTTAACAATAGTTTTATGTTCCTAGTATAACTGGCATCTTGCCATCAGATGGATTGGCTGGATTTTCCATTTGAAAAGCTGGCATGGTGAAGTGAATGTGTTTTTATTCTTAATTGTAGATGAAGGACCTAAAGAAGAAATCAGAAACTGGTAGGCTATGATATCCCCAGATAGAGGTTTATTTCCCGCAACATATCTAAGAATCAACAAGCACGGATCATGTTCTTTGCACAGCACCAAGACAACTGAATGACTGTGGGACAGCGATAGTATGAAATAAAATATAAGAAATATTCAAAGCCCTTTTGTGCCAAAGTGGCTGCCCACCTCTCAGATGTATAACATAAACTGCTTTTTAGCTGTCGTTACCTATGTGCAAGTAATCAGAAGTGTCGTATCCACAGCGCAATGCTAACAGCGCCATACCTTAACACCATTAAAATAAAATAATAAGTCGCATCACTGCTTCTTAGAAAAAGGAACGAGAACAAAACACTTGTAAAAAGCGTATGTTCTGCTCTCATTTACTACATTATGCACATTTATACACTGATAATTGTATATTGTATCGTAACATCTCCACATCAGTTACATTTAAGTGCATATATTTGCAGGTTGAAAACAGCTGACTGATGATCACAGCGTGTGACTGTTAAGTAATCATCTGGGTGTCATAATGTCATCTGTGGCGTCAGTGCAAATTTATTGATGCGAGCAATCATGTCTTCTGGCCAGATAAAGCAGTAGTCGACGTCAATGATCGGGCATAAGCGTATGTAGCATAGATGATGTGTGAAGCAGTAGTATGTATTTCACATGGATCGATTGTTTACCCTTTTATACTTAGCGCTGTACCATCTTTTGAACGTGGTAATTATGTACATCATATACTTTAAAAATTGTGTGGGTAATCATCGAATTCGACGGGTGTGGTTCAAACCATGGAATTCCGTGAAACTGTACAATCTGGTCCACAGGGTTTTTTTGGACGTGGAGATATAAGCAAAGCTATGCTCATTACCTTATTAAGGAAATAGGCTCTCCACCTTGTTGCTTTCACGGTGGTAGTCAAGTGAGTAAAGCTAAGAATTTATTGCAAAATTGTAATCACCTCTAGGCAGACCTGTGCCTGGTTCCCAAGATTTCTTCCCGGGAACCGGTTCCTGGTTCCTGCTCCCGGAGCCAGGAAGAACCCAGGAACCAGTCTGGCAATAGGTCGAAAGGTCCAACAAGAACCAGGATCCAGCTTGACAATAGGTCGAAAGGTCCAGCAAGAACCAGGATCCAGCTTGACAATGAGCCAAAAGATCCAACAAGAACCAAGATCCAGCTTGACATGAATACGAAAGATCCAGCAAAAACCAAGATCCAGCTTGGATCAGACATAGGGACCCAACAAGAACCAAGATCCAGCCTGGAATTATGTCGAGGGATCCAGCACGAACAAAGACCCAGCCTGGAACATGCATAGTGATACAGCAAGAACCAAGATCCAGCTCAGGCTTAAGATGGAGATTCCATTTCAGTAAGAACTAAGATCCCTTCTAAAAGAATGTTCAAGAGCCAGCAAGAGCCAGAATCTTACAAGGATTTCTTCACAGCAGTTGCTGCTTACACTCTCCAGTTTTTCAGGTCCAGCAATGTATACTGCTCTTAATGTAAATTAATAAAATTAAGTATATGAACATTGCTGGTTATCTGCCCAGGCTGTTCCGCATATACCATAAAGCAAATTTGATGTGCTTCAATGTTAATAACACTACAAATTCAGAGGAACAGCAACAATAACTTGTCACGACCCAGGCATGATGCGGACCTGCTAGGTCTGCAACTGGGCTGTTAGCTGCCTAATGTTATCCTGAAAGGAAAGGCCCGCTCTTCCGTGCGGATATCACGGAAATAATGAATCATACACACACACACACACATATATATATATATATATATATATATATATATATATATCAGTTAACATAAGAATAGCACAAAATGATTATCAATGAAATCACGCAACAACCATCCACGTTGTCTTCCACGACAACCGGCACTGCACCTCCCGCACCAATGTGGCGCCACCGTGCGCCACTCATCAAGGCCGCAGATAGGAAAGCTAATATCACATGTTTCGTTTATCTAAAACCCAAAGGGAATATGACGCCAAGGAACTAAGGCTGCTGGTGGTGAGGTTACTCCGGGTGAGAATGCTGGACAACGGTTCTATTTGATTGGCTTCTTATTGCTCACACCAAAAAACACACCATCTAACGTGTAATAATCAATTTAAATCATCTACAACAATACCAGACACAAGCAAGGTTTGTAGATGTTGAAATGCTGCTTCTGATGATAACAAATGCACTTTGGGCACATGATATGCCGAAAAGCTTGAGACGCAGCTCAAAAGAGGGGAATGCAACTTTCGGATGATTTTTTCCAAGAGTATCTTAGCATTTTGCACGGTTCCTCTAAATATTCTATTCCAGATATTCTAGAATATTCCATTTTATTCCTTTAGGCATTTCGGAGGCGGCTAGGAGGTAGGCAAATGAAGTAACCATATATATATATATATATATATATATATATATATATATATATATATATATATATATATATATATATATATAGAACCAGCTAGTAGTGGTATGGAACAAATATTGATCAGGTGATAAGACTGCGTTCTTCCGAAGATAAAGCTCAGCTGGCGTGGTTTCCATGGCAATGTGTAACGGTGACGCACTGCTAGTGCGCGGTCGGTGTGAGGTGTGAAATCTCCGGTATGGGGAGGTGAGATGAACTTGCGTCCGATTTTGACGGAATATATGCATTGTGTTAATAGTTTAGAATGTTCCCTCTGTCCATCTACTAGTTACCACCATATTCTGCAGGAGCGTTTCTGGCAAATGAACTTATGGCACCAATGGTGTGGAGATTTGGCAAACAGAGGAGTCGTAACTGTCCTTCCTGTAAAACCCGCGAGAACCAGGAACCGGGCTGGATGTTACCGGGGTCTGTGGTTGTGTCAAAAGTTATTGGAACCAGGACCTGGCATTAGCAGGCAACGGAGCTAAAGAATGTGAGTCAGCTCTGGCTCAGCCATAGGTACTTATAACATGGATTAGCAAGAAGCAAGCAAGCTGCTTGGTTGCTTGAAGTGACTACATATATATATATATATATATATATATATATATATATATATATATATATATATATAATGCCAGAAAACTATCCCAATATCACAGATTACCATCAAAGCTCAGCAATAATTTTTTACACCTGCCCAGCCCACCTGCAGACCAAAGTTAGTCTCACATTGATACTGCTTTGTCATGCACATAATGAATTTATATCTGCTTGGGCCTTGTGCTCAGGCTTCTAGAAAAGCTGTATTGTTGTTACTGAGTCAGGTAATGCTGTTTTTTTTTGTCTTGTCTGTGATGTACTGATCTCCTTTTTTAGAGCAAAGTATTTGGGTTATGCAGGATGACTTTTTCAGGCCAATTTTTCCAAGGTCCCAAGACTGTCAGAGTCCTCCATATTCTGACCTCAGGAGTCTAGTGTTGGTAAAATAACTAGTGTGAACTGGGAGACATGGTGTTAAGTATTCATTGCATGTTGGTATTTCTGTTGCTTACCAAAGAGCTTATGGGAACCTGGAGCTGGTATTGACAAAAAAAAACAAGGGAAACTGGGAGCTGAAGCCAGTGCTTACAGAATAACTAATGGGAACCAAGATACAGGTATTGTGTTGTTGAAAGAAACAGTAGGAACCAAGATCCAGGGTTTGTTTTGTATAAGAACCAATGGGAATCAGGATGCAGCATAATGCTATGTCAAAAAATCCATTGGGAACCAGGATCTAGGGTTTTGTTTTGTCGAAAGAACCAGTGAGAACCAGGGTCCACGGTCTCGTTTTGTTGAAAGAACTAGTGAGAACCAAGATCCAGGGTTTTACTTTGTTGAAAGATCCAGTGGGAACCAGGATCCAGGGTTTTGTTTTATCAAAAGAACCAGTGGGAACCAAGATCCAGCATCTTGTTTTGTCGAAAGAACCAGTGGGAACCAGGAACCAATATTAGGAACCAGTCACATATCTGCCTCTAGGAGTAGTATTATCAGATTGACATCTTATGAACGGCTAGGTTATACGGGCATACAGTCGTAGGTTAAAAACTTCCTTAAAATTTGTTCGCTCCATAAATATCTCGATCGATTCATGAATACTTCCTACAAAGGTTGTATTGTAACTGAGCATGGACCCAAAATAAGAAAACATTACCAATTTTACATAAGAGATCGAACTGCATTTTTCAACGTCAGATGTATGACAGTAACGCGTGGCGTGTAACCACGTGCTGATTGGATTCACCAGGCATCAGTCTTTCTAGTACTCGTTGGCATTTGTTCTGTGACGATGGCCTCAAGCTTAAAAACAGCACAGCACGGGAGTGTATCCACCACGGCCCTCTCTGGGAAGTGGAATGGCTACAGCCGGGGAGTGTATCCACCACGGCCCTCTCTGGGAAGCGGAATGGCTAACATTCCGACCATGTGCCAGCACGCTTCAATCATACCGGTGCAATAATCCCTCTCCGGGTTAAGTCCTGAACCCGCCTCTGGTCTGAGTCACTGTGCTGCGGGGAAGAACGATCAGCCATCGTGCGGCTCGCCGGACGCCAGCAGCAACACAAGCCGGCGGCCGGTGATGAAAGAGCCGTGTCTTGCGTCTTTGATACGACGACTAATTATCCGTCAGATCTTCAGAACGCTAACCGCATGTTATGCTCAGCACCCCAGAAACCCAATCTAGCCGGCAATCCTACATTCAGCCAGAGGGCTGATTAGTGACCTTCGCGTTGTCAAGTCTCGTATACCGCTTTCGTTGTGTGAATATTTTAAATAATAAAATGTGCAGTCATAAATCACGTTAAACGCATTTTACCATGCACCAAGATCCCGAAGAACACTGAATGGTGCCACTACTTGAGAATGAGAAGTGAGACTCCCTCAAGTGTTGTTTGCATATTTCTTTTAGAGGAATATTTAGATCACGTACAGTTCTAGTCAAAGGGAGTGCTCCACATTTGTGTGGTGTTTTGAACTAAAATAACCATTTTGAAGATCATTAGGTACAATTCACAGCCCTGTTATTCTTGAGATCCAAGCCCCTCTAGTGTCTAAGCTAAACGCCCGCGAAGATGTGTAGTCTTTTTCGTGCAGACTATTTCAAGTTCACGCAGCCAACCATAACGCCATAACGTCATTTAAATTATGTCATTCCATTGGCCACGCAGCAATCGAAGCCCAACAGGAATGCTCTTTTCTAGTCGTCTCAACATGTCGCTCGTAAGCACGATTTTCAGATAAAATATTCGTCAACTGATTCTCAATTATGCTGTGTGAAGTACATTCAGTTGAGGAGCATATTTACTGCATCGAGATATTGTGTCGTCTAGAGCAGTAGTTTCCACTTACAGTGTGCAAATAAATATAAGTGGGCTTATTTCATCATACATGATGCTTGCTTCAACATTTTCCATGTGGAACATTCCCCTCAAGTAAAATGTACGTGTGTGTGTATTATGGATGGACGAATGAATGCATGAATGAGTGAGTGAGTGAGTGAGTGAGTGAGTGAGTGAGTGAGTGAGTGAGTGAGTGAGTGAGTGAGTGAGTGAGTGAGTGAGTGAGTGAGTGAGTGAGTGAGTGAGTGAGTGAGTGAGTGAGTGAGTGAATGGGTGAGTGAGTGAGTGAGTGAGTGAGTGAGTGAGTGAGTGAGTGAGTGAGTGAGTGAGTGAGTGAGTGAGTGAATGAGTGAGTGAGTGAGTAAGTGAGTGGGTGGGTGAGTGAGTGAGCGAGTAAATTAATGATTAAGCGTTTGTTCACCGGTGCTTTCTGCCGGCTTGCCACGGTATGCAAGAGACGGACCGCAGAGCGCGACTGATTTTTCTCCCACGAAACCAGATTTGTAACGATCATTCCTGGTAAGCTTCTATCGTGTGCGCCACAAATGACCCCTGTCAGACACGATTCTTTGCCTCCCTGGATCCCCGAACGCCAGGCCGTTTTAAGTGTTTTTTTTTAGAATTATTCATGTAAACGGCTGTTGGCACCACATCAAGGCAGTGTTGAAACTATGAGCTTGTTGTGAAACTATGTTGTTGAAACTATGAGCTTGTTGTGAAACTATGTTGTTGAAACTACGAGCTTGTTGTATGAAACTAAGTTGTTATGCGAGCTAACTATCTTCATTTTATCACGAAGTACTGGTTAAACGACATTTCAATGGTAAAAACGGTTATATTAACGGTACCTGACATTTCCAGCTGTGCTTATAAAAATGTGATTATTCATCTTTTTTTTAAGACGAGCACAGCTATTTCAAGCACCTCATTACTTTTGAGGATGAGCATGACTCGAAGTGTTGAGTACCTTCAATACGATCGTTAGCACTACATCGTCGTTTACCAGCATCTCCTGATAAATTGAAGGTCATTTACCCAACATAAAGAACTCTTAACTTAAAATGCCGAACAATCAAAAGCTGAAGGCCTTACATTCGTATATCAAGTACATTGATGAGATGCGGAGCATACCACGGCAGCGTTCGTATTGGGCTGACTGTTTCATTTTGCTGTCTTTTTTCTCCATGTTCGGTAAAAACAAATGTGTGTGTCTTGCAAATTATGCTGAATTTTGTTATACAAGCTCTACAACAGCTATGCGTTGCCAATAGGGATATTAACTAAAGAATTCATGCATACATCAAAGTGAAATAGCCAGCACAATGACCCGGGAATATCTGGACAGCTAATGGTGGAAATAGATTATAACAGCCACTTATCCTTACACCTCACGACATCCTTTGCTTCGCGCAGCTCGACAGGTTAGCCGTAGCACTGTTGTTTGATGTTGTTCAGTGCGGTAAATGCTATTCAAAAGGCCAGTCACAGTGTCTTGCATTTGTTGCCTTTTAAATGCAAACGAAGACTGAGGGGCGTATGGAATGACACATGACACCTTGCATTATTTCGTTGGGCGAAGAAACTAAACTTTCGAGGCAGACGTCTGTGGTCGCCTTTAAGTACAACGGTGGTGGGTTCGCCTAAAAACTGTTCGTCACTAGAACGCTAAGTCGAGAAATATCAGCTTGTAGGCTGCATGGCATCGACTATTTTCATTCTACACTCGATGCTATGTGAATTTGTAGCATGGGTGATTCTTTGAACAAAAGGTCAAAAAGGGCCCCGCCGACGTGCAACCCTTCATCAGCCGTCATTTAGACACCCAGAGGATGTTAGACAAGAATCGAACCCGGGGTCACATGTGGAAGTCGGCATTTCGTGACTGTATTGTCCTACGCCAAAAATTTGGGATGCATCTCACCATCCTTAACACGCGCTCGAGTGGGGGGTCGAATTGCCCCCCCCCCCCCGGAAGCTTTTCCTAGAATGACTACCGAAAGGCGCGGCTAAGCGCAGCTTTGCCAAATTTTGCATAGCTGTAGACAATTGAATAGCGGATCATTTGCCTAAAAAATTGATATGTATCTTGCAAGGTCGCTGACCTATGGCAGGTCAAAGTCAGGCCATGGTTTCAGCGAAGGCAATTTCCATGGAATCGTCCAATCTGATACAATAACGGAGAGTTTGACGAAGCCATACATCTCTGAGATGCTTTCTTAGGCATCACAAGTATTGAATAAGCAAATTACGTTGACCTAAGGTCAGGTATGACGGTAAGACCAAGGTCAAAACCAACCTGACTTTTTACTCTAGGACTTGCTGTATGGGATAGTTTGTGGTGCTCATTTCGAGTTTATTGACAGCAGGGACCAGATTATACGTCTTCCATTGACTTCTCAGAGGTCAGGACAGACCACTGACCTAAGATGACCCGGGTCGACAATTTGTTTTAGGAACATACTGCCTAGCGTTATCTTTGTCGCTTATTCAAATGCAAAAATCAGAGCAGTCTTGTATAATTTTGGTCACCATGACCTTCAAAAGGTCAAACAAGGTCACTAACCTCAAAGGAGCTTGTGACCTTTTGCTTAGAAACAGTTGCCTAGGGTCTGGGGGCAACTTAGGAGACCAACCTGTAATTTGACCTCGTTTGACTTTGTTTGACCTCAAGGTCATAAACTACGAAGCTCAAACTTCGACCCAAATGAGTTCACGTACATGTCAACACACCCTGTAAATATGGTGCCTCTAGCTCTCTTAGTTCCCGAGATCTCAGGGGTCAAATCGCCCACCACCCCCACCCACCCGAGCGAAGGGTATCTAGCAGGCCACCCGGGCTCGTGTTAATGCTGAAAATGTTACAAAAACGACGTCACCTGAAGCGATGTCGTTACGTGTATGGAGGAATGTCATTGCGCTAAGCATCACATACAGCACAACATATAAGTTGACCTTTGAAACAAAGTGAGCACCGCGCAAACTGGGCATCGTAGACATCAAATAGGGCGCGGTTTCCCCCCCCCCCCCTCCCCTTTTGGCCGTGATCATTCGGTTGATCATCAAGGTGTTCAGAGGTTTTCCTTCCTGCAGTCCATGGCATCTGTTGTTCTTATCATGCACATTACTGTAGTCGACAGCTCCTACACGGGGTCATGGTGCTGGATATATGATTACATTCTGCCCTTTCCATACCTATGTTCTTCCATTGGCACCGTTTTTCACCGGACTTGTCATGCACATATGGGTACGGCAAGGGTGAAACTTCGTCAAAGTATGTGGGGGGGGGGGGCGAACCTCATATTTGCAGGATAAAGGATTCCAGTATTTCTCCTGGTTCCTCTCTCCAATCCTATAAGCATAAGAGTTGATGTGTCAATAGGGGGGGGGGGGGGGATAATGACTGGGTGGGGTGGATTGGGGAGCATGACCCCCTCAAAAAGATACCGAGTTCCACCCACGGTACATATAACCGCAAACTGGATGTGGGGATCCAATTTGCTTTTCAATGCGCTCAGAGTTGGTCTGCAGCTGATGTGAAAAGGCCAGGTCGGTATACACTGGCACTAATGGAAAATTACTGCGAATGGATGTTGGTGACAAGCTGTATGGACAT
>NW_023596420.1:6350459-6417959 GCF_011947565.3 Pollicipes pollicipes
AGTGAGTGAGGTGAGTGAGTGAGTGAATGAGTGAGTGAGTGTAAGTGAGGGGGTGGGTGAGTGAGTGAGCGAGTAAATAATGATTAGCGTTTGTTCACCGGTGCTTTCTGCCGGCTGCCACGGTATGCAAGAGACGGACCGCAGAGCGCGACTGATTTTTCTCCCACGAAACAGATTGTAACGATCATTCCTGGTAAGCTCTATCGTGTGCGCCACAAATGACCCCTGTCAGACACGATTCTTTGCCTCCCTGGATCCCCGAACGCCAGGCCGTTTAAGTGTTTTTTTTTAGAATTATTCATGTAAACGGCTGTTGGCACCACATCAAGCAGTGTGAGTGTTGAAACTATGAGCTTGTTGTGAAACATGTGTGAAACTATGAGCTTGTTGTGTGAAACTTGTTGTTGAAACTACGAGCTTGTTGTATGAAACTAAGTTGTTATGCGAGCTAACTATCTTCATTTTATCACGAAGCACTGGTTAAACGACATTTCAATGGTAAAAACGGTTATATTAACGGTACCTGACATTTCCAGCTGTGCTTATAAAAAATGTGATTATTCATCTTTTTTGAAGACGAGCACAGCTATTTCAAGCACCTCATTACTTTTGAGGATGAGCATGACTCGAAGTGTTGAGTACCTTCAATACGATCGTTAGCACTACATCGTCGTTTACCAGCATCTCCTGATAAATTGAAGGTCATTTACCCAACATAAAGAACTCTTAACTTAAAATGCCGAACAATCAAGAGCTGAAGGCCTTACATTCTTATATCAAGTACACTGATGAGATGCGGAGCATACCACGGCAGCGTTCGTATTGGGCTGACTGTTTCATTTTGCTGTGTTTTTTCTCCATGTTCGGTAAAAACAAATGCGTGTGTCTTGCAAATTATGCTGAATTTTGTTATACAGGCTCTACAACAGCTATGCGTTGCCAATAGGGATATTAACTAAAGAATTCATGCATACATCAAAGTGAAATAGCCAGCACAATGACCCGGGAATATCTGGACAGCTAATGGTGGAAATAGATTATAACAGCCACTTATCCTTACACCTCACGACATCCTTTGCTTCGCGCAGCTCGACAGGTTAGCCGTAGCACTGTTGTTTGATGTTGTTCAGTGCGGTAAATGCTACCAAAAGGCCAGTCACAGTGTCTTGCATTTGTTGCCTTTTAAATGCAAACGAAGACTGAGGGGCGTATGGAATGACACATGACACCTTGCATTATTTCGTTGGGCGAAGAAACTAAACTTTCGAGGCAGACGTCTGTGGTCGCCTTAAAGTACAACGGTGGTGGGTTCGCCTAAAAACTGTTCGTCACTAGAACGCTAAGTCGAGAAATATCAGCTTGTAGGCTGCATGGCATCGACTATTTTCATTCTACACTCGATGCTACGTGAATTTGTAGCATGGGTGATTCTTTGAACAAAAGGTCAAAAAGGGCCCCGCCGACGTGCAACCCTTCATCAGCCGTCATTTAGACACCCAGGGGGTGTTAGACAAGAATCGAACCCGGGGTCACATGTGGAAGTCGGCATTTCGTGACTGTATTATCCCACGCCAAAAATTTGGGATGCATCTCACCATCCTTAACACGCGCTCGAGTGGGGGGTCGAATTGCCCCCCCCCCCCCCGGAAGCTTTTCCTAGAATGACTACTGAAAGGCGCGGCTAAGCGCAGCTTTGCCAAATTTTGCATACTGTAGACAATTGAATAGCGGATCATTTGCCTAAAAAATTGATATGTATCTTGCAAGGTCGCTGACCTATGGCAGGTCAAAGTCAGGCCATGGTTTCAGCGAAGGCAATTTCCATGGAATCGTCCAATCTGATACAATAACGGAGAGTTTGACGAAGCCATACATCTCTGAGATGCTTTCTTAGGCATCACAAGTATTAAATAAGCAAATTACGTTGACCTAAGGTCAGGTATGACGGTAAGACCAAGGTCAAAACCAACCTGACTTTTTACTCTAGGACTTGCTGTATGGGATAGTTTGTGGTGCTCATTTCGAGTTTATTGACAGCAGGGACCAGATTATACGTCTTCCATTGACTTCTCAGAGGTCAGGACAGACCACTGACCTAAGATGACCCGGGTCGACAATTTGTTTTAGGAACATACTGCCTAGCGTTATCTTTGTCGCTTATTCAAATGCAAAAATCAGAGCAGTCTTGTATAATTTTGGTCACCATGACCTTCAAAAGGTCAAACAAGGTCACTAACCTCAAAGGAGCTTGTGACCTTTTGCTTAGAAACAGTTGCCTAGGGTCTGGGGGCAACTTTGGAGACCAACCTGTAATTTGACCTCGTTTGACTTTGTTTGACCTCAAGGTCATAAACTACGAAGCTCAAACTTCGACCCAAATGAGTTCACGTACATGTCAACACACCCTGTAAATATGGTGCCTCTAGCTCTCTTAGTTCCCGAGATCTCAGGGGTCAAATTGCCCGCCACCCCCACCCACCCGAGCGAAGGGTATCTAGCAGGCCACTCGGGCTCGTGTTAATGCTGAAAATGTTACAAAAACGACGTCACCTGAAGCGATGTCGTTACGTGTATGGAGGAATGTCATTGCGCTAAGCATCACATACAGCACAACATATAAGTTGACCTTTGAAACAAAGTGAGCACCGCGCAAACTGGGCATCGTAGACATCAAATAGGGCGCAGTTTCCCCCCCCCCCTCCCCTTTTGGCCGTGATCATTCGGTTGATCATCAAGGTGTTCAGAGGTTTTCCTTCCTGCAGTCCATGGCATCTGTTGTTCTTATCATGCACATTACTGTAGTCGACAGCTCCTACACGGGGCCATGGTGCTGGATATATGATTACATTCTGCCCTTTCCATACCTATGTTCTTCCATTGGCACCGTTTTTCACCGGACTTGTCATGCACATATGGGTACGGCAAGGGTGAAACTTCGTCAAAGTATGTGGGGGGGGGGGGCGAACCTCATATTTGCAGGATAAAGGATTCCAGTATTTCTCCTGGTTCCTCTCTCCAATCCTATAAGCATAAGAGTTGATGTGTCAATAGGGGGGGGGGGGGGGATAATGACTGGGTGGGGTGGATTGGGGAGCATGACCCCCTCAAAAAGATACCGAGTTCCACCCACGGTACATATAACCGCAAACTGGATGTGGGGATCCAATTTGCTTTTCAATGCGCTCAGAGTTGGTCTGCAGCTGATGTGAAAAGGCCAGGTCGGTATACACTGGCACTAATGGAAAATTACTGCGAATGGATGTTGGTGACAAGCTGTATGGACATGAACAGCTTCTTGACAGGTGCAAGGCCGGTGCCTGATGGCTTCTAACCAAGCCGTTACGAAAGCCCAGCCTTTCTGTTCGACGCACTCTCTCAACCGATTTGTTTCTATCAAAGTCACAACGTAAATGAGACGTAGATCATTACCGTCGCATATCAGCCATCACGAGGCTGTCTAGCTTCGCGTAGAGTCATATAGTATGGATATATATATATATATATATATATATATATATATATATGTGTGTGTGTGTGTGTGTGTATATATATATATATATATGTGTGTGTGTGTATATATATATATATATATATATATATATATATATATATATATATATATATATACGTGTATGTATGTGTGTTTGTGTATGTATGTAAGTTACTATAATATATCCCTACATGTGGAGGAAGATAGCCTTGCGATTGCTGGTATGTGGCAATGGTGATCCGCATCTAAGTTACGCTGTGACTTTAATAGAAACGCATCAGCGGAGGGAGTGTGTGGAATATCGAGACAGGGTTGTGCAAACTATATGTACGCACAGAGCAACTGCACGAACGTCTCAGAAAATGGGGGTAGTACCTGTCAAATCAAATTTGAAGCTGATTCATTCCATGCATCTCCATAGGGTAAATGTTCGACATTTTCGAACACTGGATACTGGAAATTCATGGGTGTCATGGCACCCACGCTCTCTCCAGTTTTTACGCCTTTGTATTCTGCCCTTGGATAACCACATCAATGTTGATACGGGCGTATGACTTCGCAGCTTCGATAAATATGGTATCATAAGCGGTCTTTCATATAGATACTCTGTATGATATATGTATATGTCTGTATACTAGTAACTCTGTAGCTCAGCAATGTTTCAACTTGTTCTTTAACATCACGAAGGTATTGCGAGCAACAAGGTTTTGTTCGGTGGCGTCCATGTTCAGCGTTCATCCAAAACAAACCTGCTGACAGAAATTGTCTTTGTCAAAAACTGATTATGCGCAGTAAGAAGTCCGTTACGATACCTCAGCCTCAACGATGTCTCACCCTCAGTCTCGGTGATGTCCCACTCTCAGTCTCAGCGAGGTCTCACCCTCAATCTCGGTGATGCCTCACTTTCAGTCTCAGTGATGTCTCACCTACCTTCTGGATCACTCACCGTGCGTGGTAAAGTAGGTTCTAGTCACTTTTGACGCCCGCCTTCTGCTCCTGACTGAGACGGTCTCCGGGCGATGGCAGCGGCCATGCCAAAGGTCACGTTACAGGGCGGGACGGACCGTGTCAAGCATTACAGTACGGTGGGCTTTGGCAACGAGCTCCTGCCGTTGCCCAGAAATTCCGCGGTCGGATGGTGGGGTCAAGGTTCACGCAACAAGCACTGTTTAGCGTGGGCGCTGATCCCAGAAACCCATCCAATCAAAAGGATCGGACTAAACATGTACAAAAGCTCCCGCTCTCTTTGAAGGGGTGTAGTCAATAAGGTGCTTGGTCTTCAAGGCTTTCGCAACATTGAGATCTAGCCACGTAACTTGAATCACGGCACTGGCGGCAAACCTCAGCACTGCGACATTGCGTGATACCTTACTAGACCAGTTCGTTTAATTTGCAGAGTACATACGGTTGATACCAGGATCGCGAAAATAATCACATGTGGTTTGTTACATTCTGTTACAGGTATCGGGCAACAGTAGTATCACCATGGGTGGGCTCAGAGCTGGTCGGATCGCAACTTGACGGTTATCAACTTACAACTTATGAGAATGTTGATCAAATGCTCTTGAGGTAGAGATATCCGAATGGCCCTCACTGTACGATGCTGGCAGCACAGCCGCACCGCGGCGTACTTTGCCAACCAGCCGATAAGTTTCACGTATCAAAGCCGTACTTCTCGGAGAGGTGTAAGTTGATTTTCATCCTGTCGATTTCGATAATCCCCACACCACAAGAAAAATTTATTCATTATATGGGGCCGATTTATTGCTCTTTTTGGGACAGCAGACCTCCCACGACGCACCCAGTCAAAGTGTGCATGCACGGTGCACCGTGGACAATGTGACTCCCAGGCTAAACTGCACCACCTCGGCGGCGTAGTTGGTGGAGCGCCGGCGCAACAACTGAAAGTTCAGCATTTCAGCACGGGGGATGCAGGATGTTTCTACTAGATCCCCATGGAACATGTTCGATTACTTAATAGTAGTCGATACATGCCTATCAATGCAATGTAGATCTACCGCATTTGAACGCCCTCGAATGCACTTATTGGCAATTGCTTGCGGAACTGCTGGCATGACACCCGCTTGAGCTCAAAGTACATTAACTTTTGCAGGGTGTGTTTATACTTCCTTTACTCATACGTTACCAAACATGTCACGGAAACCAAACTTCTAGTACATTGTTGCATATCTGGGAGATTTCTTGTAACAAACCGAATGCTATGTACTGGACTTTGTTCTGCCGACATCTATTCCCTGGTACAAAATACCTTTAAAGGAGGCATGTCACATGTGCCTTTCACTGATAGACGAGACGCGTTCAGTTTGATGGACAATACCAGTTTCTTTCTAACTCTCTCTGAATAGCTGAGAATCCGGTCTGAGGTAGCCGCTTCGGCTGAAAAACCTCATACGACTCCCTGTTTGCCACTATGAGAGCAATGTTTTCAATGTTTTGCCTTTTCAGCATATGTGTGTTTTGATGTTTTCAATGCACTAATTTGTCAAACTTTTGTCATGAATGCTACGAAACTTGAACCACTTTATTTAGGAAACAAATGTACCAACATAGAGTTATTATCATGCGAATTCAACGAAATGTTATACCAAAGCTTTCATTTCACAGTACTGACGTCATTCATACCAGCAGAGGTGCCGCTTTTAAGCCCGCAGCTCCACAACGTGCCTGTTAAAACAGCTGAAAGTGGTACATCTTGCCAATTACAACTGGCGACGGCCCTTAGCGGAGTCTGCCTTCGTCATGACGACGGCAGACCTGACATCTACAAATGTCGCGGGCTAGTGCCACAGTCTGTGCAACCAAGACAAAAAATAGGTGTGCTGCGGCAACAAAATGATCACTGGTGTAATTCTGCTCGATAACATAACTCATGTGTGCGCAAAACATGTGCCATGACCATCGCGCATCCCGCACAGTTTGAGAGCTCCCATACAAGCTGGTCTTATCCATATGTGTATCCCTTCAGCGTCGACGTCCCAAGATGTTGGTCATCTGCGCCTTGGCACGTAGGCTTACGAAAGATGCAGTAAAAAGCGTTCAGGACATTTCACTGTCTTGACCAGGAAAGGATGTCACGATTCGAAATGAGTGAACAGTTCGGTGCATTTTTTTGGTGGAAGCGGCCGCCATTTGGACTACGGTGTGTAAGAGTTGTATTATTTAATACGCAACGGAAGAAATTTTACGGAAGAAATTACTTAAGAGCGGCTAAAATACAAAAAATCACCTTGCTTTCCACTCGTAGTACATCTCAGTCATTCATTACACAAGCCGAGAGTTGGCAAGAGTTGATTATTTCTACTGATAACGACAGCGGTTACGTAACAGTGCAACTGATCACAATCACTTCGAGGTCAAACTTCGTTGGATGAGAACATGACAGCTTGAATGCGAAGACCGTCGGAATTTTTCAATGAAACTGTGGCATGAGATGTGGGTGCAGTTTGGAGATGGACATAGACATAGGACAAGCGACGCTGATATCAAAGATGTCTGCATTCCGTGCTCATCTTCATGAAAATTAAGGTCCAACGCTGTCCCATTTCCGGGGGTGGCATAATCGCCGTCTCAAGTCATTTGTGCTACCGGAAGTAAATTCGTTAGAGATTCTTGATTTCGTTGCCATCGGTACTGGCTTTCCTAGCCCGGTGCATCAGACATTAATGTCAGGACTCTCCCGCCACCAGATGGTTCTAACCGATGTTGTGTGCTTTCTAAAGATTTGATACGAACCCTTTGAATGGTTGAATTTCTGGGATCAGAGCTCACGCTATGCAATGTCTGTTGTGTGAGCCCTGACCCCTACCACCCGATCGCGCAATTCCATGTCAACGGCGGAATTTGGCGGCGAAAGCTTGACGTGCCGCAATGCTCGGCACGGTCCGTCCTGCCCTCTGACGTCACCTGACCTCTAACGCGACCGCTGCCACTGGCCGCAGGCCATACCTGTCAAGGGCAAGGGCATTGAAATCAACTATGGCATGGCTGACGCCGAGGATGATATTGATCTCAACGCCTCTAGGATTCTTGTGTCCTTTGGCCTCCAGCTGCCTCTGGCCATTCCCAAAATGTAGTAGATCTATTCATGGGTGTTACTGACGAGAATGACGATTCGGAGTTTTGTTAGCGAAGGCTTTACAGAAGAAAGCAGCACGGAAAAGGAGCGGCCACAGGAGTACGTTATCTGTTCTTAACTACATATAGCAATGTCACTGGCAAAAGCTCAGTATCCCTCTGGATCAGAAGGCACCGTGCCCAGTTGTCTTCAGCAAAGGACCCCACCACTATTCGTCAAATGTAATCCGTGCGCATTCATCGGCAGACTGTAAATATCCGTCCCATCTCCAGCCGAGCCCACAGCAGACAGATTCAACAAGCTGTTCAACTCTCTCCCGGACGAATTCATCATTCAGAAGGTCGAGTGAGTGACTGAAGTGACGAAGTGGATGTGCTCGACAGAACCATGGTGTTTCGTTCATCTGTTGTAATTAAGTTGACTGCACTGTAACTGCAAATACATGAATCGATATCCACACCACTTATGTACTATGGTTGCAACACCCGTATATGGCCTAATTGACAAGGAAGCTCACGAAAGCTGTGAGGCACAGACGTGAGGCACTGATTTACAGTTGGGGAAGGACCTGAGGTGCTGGTCTAAACATGCAGCAGAGACACATTAATCAACCCCGTATCAAATCATGTAGACTTTTCAGGTCTTTTTGTGCGAGATATAAAACATGTCCCGCTCGTGTTCATTACAAACCTCACGCCCTCGACGCTGGTCATTTTGTCACATGCTGACCAACACTTCCCGCTTCTCCCTTGGAAACCATCGATATGCTTCTTATCTACCCAGTTACTCACCCACCGCCGGACTTTTCTTTTTCAGACAACGACGTGGCGTCAAGCATATCGTGAGGTCTTCATAGAAGCAGCGAGGCAGAGGCATGCAAAGGCGCTGATTTCCATCAAATATCTAGGTTAATCAGAATTTGACGTGATATTCCGATAACAGTTTCAGGTAGTGAAACTCTATTCTATCCCAAAAATAATGCTCTTTCGGGTATATATCGTCAAATGAATCCAATTGTAACTACAGTTGGTATTACATATACATATATGTATATATATATGTATATATATGTATATATATATATATATATATATATATATATATATATATATATATATATATATACTACAAGATATATACCGCCAGTGAAATGTCGGTCACATGTACACCTTACGTCATCCATAGTTCAAATTATATTTATGTGAGTGTGAATCGCTTACAAAGGCCGCAGCTATGTGTTCTTCATCCGAGCCAGTCTGCACGCTTCCCAACCAAACGAGGGCTTACACTTGGCCGTATGTTTGACTTCAAATCCAAAGGAGCACATGCACGTGCACACAGTTGTGTGTAATTATGATGAGCACCACCAGTAAGCCGAACGGAAAACGCATAATAGGGTGTAGTCAAACTGATCTCATTGGGAAGGAAATACCTGCAACAGAAGGCGCGTGTGACAACAGTCAGTCGGGCCGGGGCCAGGAAGCATCGCTTGCGTAAGCCTGCTGCCCGCTGTCTTCTACTGACAAAACGGGCTTCGCGCCCAATCTGATTGGTTGGTGAAGTTCAGAGTATCTGTAGTACGCTGGCGCAATTATGCAGGCGCAGTCCAGCGGGCCACACCTCTACGTGTGGTGCGCGGTGGCCGGGGGACTGGTGCGACATGGGGTTCCAGTTTGCATACTCGTTCCTTTCAGAGCATCATCAAATAGTCGAATGGAAAAACGCCCAAAGTTGGAGGGCCCATGCCTCCCCCCCCCCCCATCCCCCCCCCCCCCCCGGGGCCATTCCGTTCCCGCGTCCAAGGGCGACGCCTCCGATAGTTCCGATAAACGTTTTCGATGGTTGTCAAAACTTTGCCGAGCAATAATCATGGGCTGGGACCCACTCGCGATCGATGTCCCACTGTCCATGTTTGATCCTTAGAATAACGAACAATAGCTCACAAACTCGATGATGATTTCGGTTTCGCGGGTCGCAGGTCTGAGCCGGTTTCATTATCAGCGTAGTGATCAGCAAGCTTCATAACCGCATCGTTCTCGTGACAGCGTCCTACGTTGGCAACCAGGGAACCATAGAGTCCAACAGCCCCAGACAACGGCATTCGTTATATGAGTAATTCCTCACTATGAATAAGCATGGCAGGAGGATACTCAAGATAGAAGTACACTCAGCACCCCAGAGGCCAATTCTGTATCTGCTTGTAGGTCGCTACCGGTCTGATCATTCTCCATGTTTTCCTTATCATCTGATTTAGACGACAACCCTTGACACGGCTCGTCTCACCTGCAGTATGCCGCGGTCGTCAGCCGTGAGGGGCTTCCACGGTCACCGCGGTTGAGAGGCACCCCAGGGATGGCACACGCCCCCATCGAGGGATCGAGTGTGCTGTACGCTCTTAGCTGTTCAATCTGGTTCGCCACATGTTCCAATGGATCACTGTGACATGGGTCTAGCAAGTGTCAGTACCCGTTGAGAAGCCCATTTCTCGAAGGCAATTGCATGTTTTACAATTGCAATTTCGACGACGTCAGGAATTGCTACTTGAGTGACATATGTTAGTTTGCATCGAGTTAAAGATTCCATGAACTATTTTGCTAGTGTAGGCATTGGTATGCGCGGATCGTTGACACCAAAGGTAGATCATGTTGGGTCATCTATATACATTCAGGTTGCAACTGCATCCTTCCAGAGCCTTACCCGAACTATCTCACACGAAATCACCTAGGTGTTGTGCGACCCCCAGAAGACCGACGGGCTGGGACTCAGACTTAAGGGCGCGACGCTCTCCGGCTGGGACTCAGCCAGATAAATCGCTGCACTCGAGCTCAGACGGATGCACTGACATGAGTTTACCCCTGACTCGAAATTAGACTCAGATTCAAAACAAGAATCTTCTCTCAGACTCAGGCTCAGCTCCTTGGACTCCGGCCATGCCCAGTCCGGAAGAGTTCCATACACAGCGAAGCCACACAACAGCCCACCACTCCTCCCAGCGCTCCAAATCTGCCGAAACCGCACGACCAATGCGGGCTGGGGCTGCCGTCTGCTGTACTCAGGCACCGCAGGGCTGGAGGTTCGAAAATTAATCAAGGGCCTAAGCAGGGGAAAATGCCCAAACCTGCTCCCAAAGTACACCAAAACGGGCTTCTACCCGAATTCGAAGCAGTATGTCCTCATAGTTGTGAGGGCTGGAGGTCGCCTTTCTCTAACTGAATTATGGTGCTGCAAGTCTGGCCGTACTCACCGTTCGGAGGCATCGGTACGTGCGCCTCGCGCGCGCCGGCCACCGCCAGCAGCGCGGCCACCAGCAACAGGCGGCCGCAGGCCATGCTCGGGTCACGGGGTCGCGCTCCGACACCACAGCCGGCGGCAACGGCGGCCGGCCGACTGGCGGCCCGCCGGCGGACGCCACTGACGCCGCGGCGCCGCCGCGCGCGCGAGATGAAAGCGGCCGTGGGTCACGGGTCAGACGCCGCGAGCGACGGCGGGTGACTCGCGCCCGAGGTCAGATGGCGGTGTTGCGTGTCAGGCTGATGGAGCGTGGTGCTGAACGTTGTTCAGCTTCTCAATATCGTCTCTTTTGCTTTAACTGGGCGCTTGGAGTTGCCTTTTCGGAATATTCAGTGCATTTGCTGCTGCGGCCATACGAAATGCTGCCTGAAACCGGTTCGCTAGAGATGCAGCGGGGGTCCTGCAGAAGGGTGCGAAACAGCGCCGGCTGGAAGATCCCGTAAACAACTGATACGAACACGCCAGACAGCGTCGTGGTTATTAACAGTCTACTATTGTTCTTTGGAGGACACGTACTGAAACCGAGAACAGCCCATTTACTTTTGCAAGTTAGGAACCATAAAAACAAGAAAGCACCAGGGTGACAGAGGAAATGCGACGTCTCCGAAGGTCCCCTAATTTAAATTCGCTATGGCTAATTTGCTACGTGGTGCGTGGAGATTTGATTCGTATCAAACCAAAACAGCATTGAATACGGGATGCTTGCAAATGAACGGTTCTAAAGAGTCCCGGCAACACGTTTCGCCAATGAGCAGTCGAGTAGCCAGCGATCGCACGGTAGTTTACCGACGAGCTCTCGAGGAGGTCCTAAGAGGAAACTGTGTCTACACGCTGAGGAGACTGTGCCTCTGGGGACAGAGTGCGGAGCACGGTACAAGGCAATGCTTCCAAACCTTTCTAGTTCTGATTCCCTTCCTCTCTCTGATCAAGAAGACGCAATTGTTACAAAAACCAAACAACACATCCCAATTGAAGGGAATGTTTCAGATTTGATCAAAGCAACCATCAGATATCATGAAACAAGCTCACTTGTAACTTTTGATATAAATTATAAGTGAAAAACTACTCCAGACAGCACAGTTCTCTGCTTATTAAATACGCTTCTCAATGCGTCATGGTTTGATAACGTTGTCGTACCTGCACAGCATTGATTGAAAGCCAGTTGTTGATCGTTATATCTGGAAATCATGCTCTCGAACGTCAGATGTGAACGCCTCGACCATTCTTTTTCTTTGTCTTGATTGTTGCATTGCCTATGAAGTGAAAGGATTTCAATGACGTTGTATGGCGTCATGAGTGCGAGGTAACTTTGAATTACTGACCCCGAAATACTCTCCTCATTTTTGCGGGCATGTAGCTCAGAAACTAGAGGAACGTAGGCTTTGAGAGGGGCAAGGTTGTGAACAGTACCGGAAAGTCCTAAAGATGGCTTTTTTCAGTTTATAGCCCCATATAAATGTGGAACACATCTTTTAAAGGCGTGTTCCATAGCATGGTACGGTGTTTGAAATTCTGGGCATGTTAAGTATTAAGGTGAATTAAGATAGCCCCCCTAGAGTGTTTATGAACGTGATATTTGTTAAGTTGTATTTTTAATTAATTTCAGTCGCACACCATGCTCACAGAATCGGAATGAATATCACTATGATGGACATGGATATTTGAGCAATATGACTGTGATGAACAACCAATAACTACTTGATTTTGGGACCAAGGTTCGTCACCAAAAAATCTATGAAAAATGCAGGTTATGTAGCAAATATAACGCATGCAATTATTGTAAGGGTTTTCGATATTTCAAGATATGGAGGCATCATTCAGATGCCATGACAAAGCCCTATTGTAATTGTTGGTGAGCTTATAAGTACAAGAGGCTGATGTAAATCACAAACTTTCCTTATTCACTAACTTTCCTTTCTCAACATGTCATTGTTGGGTTACCCCACGGAAAAATGTTACGACACCAGACTTGCTGCCAAATTGGCCATATCAGAATTGCCACCAGCGGACGCCGGACTGACTTGTGCTAAAACACCGCAAGATGGTGGTGGCGTATGTGCGTGCAAGCTTGCTTTTGTGGTTTGTGCGTGTGTTTTGCTCCTTTCTCGTAGTATTCTGGTGGGATTTTTCATGATGCTGTGTTTCTTGCTTGCATTTAAATCTTCTATAGCGGCACTTTTCCTGACTTATTTAATTTTCAGACATGACCACTGAAGCTAGTAGGACTGCGCACACACCCGTGTTGTGTGTCACAAAACACGGCTCGTGATCGAGTCATGCAATCGGCGGCTTCGAGCTTGACCAACTGCTGTCTGCCGATAAGACAATTCATGCCGACGTGCTCCACACACGACTTTTCCATTTTCCTTTTTACTTTGAGCATATACGATGAGTGATGTGGAAATTCGCGTCGCGTTTCCATGACGTACATTTTTGGGTGATATCGAATTAGGCAGTGCAAAAAATTATGCACAAGTTCGCAACCATCGAAATAATAAACAAGAGGTTTTTAGGTTTTCGTATCGGCGTAAATAAACCGCAAGGAATTGTCTTGAAAATGCCGTCTCAGTTCAAAGCCCATATCAGTGTAAAACGGTACCTTTCAGCGAATTAACCTGGCTGTACAAATCAAATGAGAGAATTTATGTCTCGACATCCCGCTGGTGCCTACATCTGGGCATGGTGAAACAGGAAAACATGGTTACCTGTGTAGCCGAGTGCCTACACCTGGGCATGGTGAAACAGGAAAACATGGTTACCTGTGTAGCCGAGTGGAGTATTTTTGGTACGTCTCTTTTCATACAATAGCGCCTGTTGAGTTTTCCTGGACCGAAATCGACTTAGCTGACCGTTTCTAAATGCGTACGCATATGTCGCCCGATCGGATTACCTGGTGTTAAAAACTCCACAAAGGGTGCGCTGTAGGCACCATATGGCACATTGATTGCCGTCCAATTTTTACTTCAGACAGCTTGCTTGCAAGTGGAACACTGGGGAGAAGTGAAGGACGCCACGCGAAAGGAATTGGACTGCCATAGGTGCAGAATAGTTTCAGTCGCACGAGTCCAACCGCCGCTGGAAACATGACCACCGGCGTGATCCACAATTTGTTTGGGCTTCTGTGTGCCTCGTTAAACGCGTGCATCGTGTCGGACGACTGAGACACCTCTGGATTGCCCACGCGCCTAGCTACGACCGCTAAACCAAGCACGTGATGTCACTGGCGAAACACTGCCAATAGCCGAGAGATCGGCGGCTCGATTTGTAGGTCAGGCGCTCGCGCTTGCTTCCCACCCCTGCTGTTGAGGCGTCTTCCCACGCCGGACCTGGCTTCTCACCCCTGCTGTTGAGGCGTCTTCTCACGCCGGACCTGGCTTCCCACCCCTGCTGTTGAGGCGTCTTCCCACGCCGGACCTGGCTTCCCACCCCTGCTGTTGAGGTGTCCTCTCACGCCGGACCTGGCTTCCCACCCCTGCTGTTGAGGCGTCTTCCCACGCCGGACCTGGCTTCCCACCCCTGCTGTTGAGGCGTCTTCCCACGCCGGACCTGGCTTCCCACCCCTGCTGTTGAGGTGTCCTCTCACGCCGGACCTGGCTTCCCACCCCTGCTGTTGAGGCGTCTTCTCACGCCGGACCTGGCTTCCCACCCCTGCTGTTGAGGCGTCTTCCCACGCCGGACCTGGCTTCCCACCCCTGCTGTTGAGGTGTCCTCTCACGCCGGACCTGGCTTCCCACCCCTGCTGTTGAGGCGTCTTCCCACGCCGGACCTGGCTTCCCACCCCTGCTGTTGAGGTGTCCTCTCACGCCGGACCTGGCTTCCCACCCCTGCTGTTGAGGTGTCCTCTCACGCCGGACCTGGCTTCCCACCCCTGCTGTTGAGGTGTCCTCTCACGCCGGACCTGGCTTCCCACCCCTGCTGTTGAGGTGTCCTCTCACGCCGGACCTGGCTTCCCACCCCTGCTGTTGAGGCGTCTTCTCACGCCGGACCTGCGGGGTGACTGTGCTCTTGCTGTCGCAAGATGGCAGAGTGCCTGAGGACATCATGCTCGGGCCGGATCGATTAGACACGGATTACCAGTGCAAGTGGTGCGCTGTGGCTGCAACAGAAGGAGCTAGGACTGCCGAACTTCGTATGCTGTTTGATCCCTACAGCGAATGTGTAAGGGACCATATTTTTGTATGATGCCTACACTGCGCGGCGGCGATATATGCACACTGTATGCTTGTTGTTGACAACTACCTATTACGCAAGTAGCAAAGTTTATAAGTATTTGCCAGAATAGGTTTTGATTTTGAACCCAAGGCAACGCTTGGGCATTGGTTCATTGGTTCAACGCATTGGTTCGTCTCTAGTTGAGAGATTATAGCTGTGTATTTCTATTCGTGTGCTTAAACCCCTCCACAACGTGGCTTTTCAGGTCTTCGGTTTGTTTCAACGTTTGCTAGGTTTGATTCGTTATAATACTGGCCTCCGGCGTCCCGAAAGAATCACTCTTGGTTGCCCTCTTTTTTCATCGTTCAATACGGCTATTCCGTAGGTCATTTAAGCTGCATGTCTTTTGCATGCCAGTAACGTGCAACTTTTCCGCAAAATTACGTCCCCGGGTAACCGACTGCTGCTGCAGAATGATCTCGATCATCTGGTAGTCGGCTGGTGGTGGGGTCAGGTAGGGGCTGAACCTTAACCCTATAAAATGTAAAACGTTCGCGATGACTCCCAGGCGTGCTCTGATCCAGACCAAGTATTATGCCAATAGAACTGAGTTTGGACATGTGCAAAAGCAGGGACCTTGGCGTACCGTTACGCAAACCTTTTTTATTAGCACTAACAAACTAACCTTTGCTGCACATGTCTTTGACATGGCCAGCAGGGGCAAGCAAGCACTTGGTCTCCTTATTCGGTCCTTCCAAGTCGGTACCAACTGGTCAAAATTCAAACGAAGCGCTGTGATGACGGCGTATTTTGCAAACGTGCGATCGGTTTAGAATATCCCAGCATGGTCTGGACGGGGGCGGCCAATGCCCGCACAGTGCGGGTCGATCGAGTGCAGCTCAAGTTTCTTTATTGGTTACTTTCTCACGCATTTTCCGGGGAAACAGCTTCTCCTCCCTATGGTAGCCTCCTGCTCCATTTTTAAATTGCACCCCTGGTAGCACAAAGAGTGTGGCACGATTCATTCTTTCTGAGTAACATCTCCCAAGGTAACCTGGACTTTCAGATCCTGCTCAGCTGTTTCCCCTTACTTGTGCCGCCTCGATTGACTCGTACCTGAACTCTGCTCGCCTGTACCTCGCGCTCGTGTGCAAATAGTACAGAGCGGTCTGCCTTGCAGGCTACCAAGTGTTGAGAACATGTTATGAGCTAGTAACACTAGCGCGAATATCTTTCATGCCAGTTTTGGGATTTTTTGTACATTGATCAGGTATGTTTTAGTTCTGTAGCATTTTCACTTGGCATTGATATGTTATCATTTTATTATGTTAATACTATTTTCTCTCTCTCTCTCTCTCTCTCTCTCTCTCTCTCTCTCTCTCTCTCTCTCTCTCTCCTCTCTCTCTCTCTCTCTCTCTCTCTCTCTCTCTCTCTCTCTCTCTCTCTCTCTCTCTCTCTCTCTCTCTCTCTCTCTCTCTCTCTCTCTCTCTCTCTCTCTCTCTCTCTCTCTCTCTCTCTCTCTCTCTCTCTCTCTCTCTCTCTCTCTCTCTCTCTCTCTCTCTCTCTCTCTCTCTCTCTCTCTCTCTCTCTCTCTCTCTCTCTCTCTCTCTCTCTCTCTCTCTCTCTCTCTCTCTCTCTCTCTCTCTCTCTCTCTCTCTCTCTCTCTCTCTCTCTCTCTCTCTCTCTCTCTCTCTCTCTCTCTCTCTCTCTCTCTCTCTCTCTCTCTCTCTCTCTCTCTCTCTCTCTCTCTCTCTCTCTCTCTCTCTCTCTCTCTCTCTCTCTCTCTCTCTCTCTCTCTCTCTCTCTCTCTCTCTCTCTCTCTCTCTCTCTCTCTCTCTCTCTCTCTCTCTCTCTCTCTCTCTCTCTCTCTCTCTCTCTCTCTCTCTCTCTCTCTCTCTCTCTCTCTCTCTCTCTCTCTCTCTCTCTCTCTCTCTCTCTCTCTCTCTCTCTCTTTCACCTAGTCATTGTAACGGGGCAGGCCTAGAGATTTCCTGGCCGTTGTTATGTGCTGGTTGCGTTCCATAGCAGAGGTAATCCTGAGGCCAAAATTTACAACTTTCGAAAATCAATCCGGGCCCGGCCTGGAGATTTCAAAGTCGGCGAGAGAAGCTAGCTGCGTTTTATGCCAGAGGCAGTCCTGGTGGCAAAAATCTGTAGCTTTTTTAATTATCAGCACTCGACACTCGATTTCACCACCGCATTTGCATTCGCTGTAAGATAAATATGGAAAAGCGTAGACTTCGATAGTGATTTTGAGAACATCAAGCGCAAAATAGTGCCTGAGGTGGAACAGCGAGATTAGAAGAATCCCGTTGAATTTTGTATCGACTTTGGTGACGTGCTTCTCCCACGAGCGCGTCAAGTCTACGATCACAATGTGGTGCGCCGTGAAGGTGAGATAGCTTCCCATCTATCCTAAAGTGCAAATCGCCAGACTTCTTTTAATTATGTGTTGCACCTATGACAACAAATTTGGTTCCGCTTTTTCGCTTTCATTGAGCTTGTGCTGAACCGAGCTTGAAGTTTGCAAAGTGATGTGTCCAGACAAAACTTAAGCGGGTCCAGGTTCTGTATGCGGCGAAACGGTGCATGCAGAACATTAAAAATATTGCCATCGTTCGGTTCTGTTTTCGGCCGTTAAGATATTCAACCAAACGCGGTCAAAATGGGTGCATCACCAGGTGGTGCTCACCTGCATTGGGTCCTGCGTGGGAGTTAAAACCTTGGAGACTACTGACAGCGTGAAAGAAAACTGGTGACAATAGAAAGATGCCCCGTGAAGCAACGTAACCGAAACACTACGTACAGCCAAGATGAAGCCACAAAACAAATCGCATGGGAGGCGTGTTGTCAGCCTGCTGTTCATAAAATTGGACGTATTTTGAACAACCAGCTTACGGAAACTGTACCGTTTTAACGCAAGTTTTGTTGTCATTTTCATGCCAGAGTAAAGTTTGGTAGAACAGGTTTTATAGCACGAAAATGTTTAATTGACGCAGATTTCCTTTAACAAGGTGTGGACAGTCGGGAATAAATGAATGCATGCTGCCACTTTGCAAATATTCAGTGAAAAAGGGATTTTTCTGTGGGCTGGGCCCCTTTTAAGGGAATGTTCCACTTTTGAAGATATTGAAGCACGCATCAGATATGATGAAATACACTCGCTTACCACGTTTGGTATACTTTAAGTGGAAAAGACTGCTCTATGCAACACAATTCTCTATTCAAAAAATATGTCCCTTAAACGTTACTGCACTTTACACAACATTGACTGAGACCTAGTTGACGGCCGCTAGATCCGGAAATGGTGCTCATGAATGCCAGATTTAAACTACTCGACAATTATCTTTGTCTTTGCCCTGACCGCCGCATGGCCAATGGATTGGCAGGGTTTGAATGGCATTATTGTGCTATCATCCATGCCTGGGTGACCTTGAAATAGTCTGTATCAAATAGTTTGCACATTTTTGTGGGCGTGCAGCACAGAAACTAGAGGGTCTTAGCTCTTAGGAAGGGCAGTGTTGTAAACTGCGCCGAATGATCTTAAAGATGACTATTGCAGTTCAACATCCAATACAAATATGCAGCAGTCCCTTTAAAGGTGAGGGCAGGTGACAATGCTTCTTTCGGTTGGAAAGGTGTTGTTAACTTATGTAGTTTGATTTCACGTGTCTGATTTCAGCTGCAAAGTCAGCTCAATCTACCATTCACAAGTTTTAGCTAAATTCAGCATTCGAAGTGTCTTCGTATCGTTCTAACCTCGGACTTCTTGGTCACACTATCAAGAAATACATTTCTGGGCTTAGTTACACCATGATTTGCCATCGAATGAATTATCTCGATTACGTATTCCTACTGAAACATCTTTCAAGCATTCTGATATAATTTCATTGATGTTATAAAAAGGCACCTTGGACGCAGGTGCCCTGCGGCCAGAGTGTCTAAATCCTTAAATCTTGTGGTTATATTTATGCGATTATAAATCGTGCAGTATCATATTATGCGCTGTTTCAGTAAGAATACGTAATTGATGGCATTCTACTCTGCAGCGAACCACGGTGTAACTTACGCCCCAACGCCTGACAATGGCTCCGTCGACCGTCAGCGACGTCACGCTTCAACACCAGTGATGCAGCGATGCTCGAACAGATGGCTTATTGTCTGGAAATGCATGGGCTCTGCCAAACTGGAAGTGGAGCGTATATTCTGAGAACATCGGGCCCTTTTTGCTTTGAAATGAATGAAACAGATTGCGTATTTCATGTTTTTGAACGACCCGTATGTACGTTCCACCACGATGTGAAGCGCCAAGTCCCAGGTATTCATTACAGGGTATTTTGTTACCCTCTTCAAAGGCATCATTTAAACTTTCGTTAACTTTTCATAGTTCTCCTTTAAGCCATCTAAACCCCAACCGCGGGGGCTTTTGATTAGTTTGCCAGCCAATCCCGGAAGATGCACACTAACTGGTGTTGGTTACTCCTTCCCCGGAGATAACCGTCAGGTACGGGAACAGGTACCTCACAGTTCAACGAGGAACGGTGGAGAGTGCGGTTTTTACACCAACAATTATGTGTGACGGTTTGCACCGCAATACCTTGTGAGCAGGCACTCTGTCACAAAGTAAGACTAGACCTTTGCAACACTGCTCCGTCTTTTCAATGTGTCAAATCACTGCAGCATGCAATCATTGGTGGCATACCTGGCATACAACACATCATAATTATGCCTACTAAAATCTTATGGAACCATCAATGCCCACCATGGCCTTGTCCCTCGGTTGCTCAGTACAGCTTTCGGAGAGGTAGAGCTGTCGTGCTTTCACGACATTGACTCACACTTTGCAATTCGCCGTGAGGCATCTCCGCTACATTTCATGTCACAAGAAGTGAGCAGAATTCGTTTGAGTCCGTGCTGACGGACGCTAACAGCCCCGACTGGACCGCACCGTACGGTAGCGATATCGGACATAGAGGCTTTTTGTGGAGGCCCTGAACACGTGAACACATTTGTACTAGAACAGGCAATATGATTGAAGATGGCATCCCCTGTTTCCGTTTCAATTTCCTTGGCTGTTGATTCGTTGACTTCCCTGTCGTGAACAGTGCCATTTGGCCAGTCACATCTGGAGGCAACATCTATCTAGTATCACTTACGTGAAAACGCTGCTGACTGGCTACCTATCCGAATACCATTGAGTGTGGGAGGCAAAACCGACATACAACTTAGTTGGGAGCTACACGTCGCATTCAGTGGCTGATATTAGATCAAACCAGCACCAATTCCCTAAAAAGTCAGTAGTTCTTCTCGCATTTCGGATGAATATAAGCATCGGATTTTGAAAAATATCCCAGCGAAACCGTTTCAAGTCATTCTCGCATCGTTATTCCGTGTCTTCGTCGGCTCATAATCATGCCCAATTGCAGTAATTGCTTCAGTTACACCAGATGCCTGGAAACAGGGCATAAGATCACACATGCCTTCCATATACCAGCTTGAGTAAGTGACTAACTTCGAGAGTTACTAACTTAAAGGGATTCCGGAAAGTTTCTCGTCTGTCGACATTGTTTTTCCAACTTATCACCCCCGGCGACCGCGGCAAGTTGCTTAAAGGGAGTGCTCCACATATGTACGCGGTTTGAACTGGAAAAGATCTTTTGAAGGCCATTCGCTGCAGTTCACAGCCCTGCCTTTTTAACAATGTAAAGCCCTATAGATTCTGAACTATACGCCCGCGAAGATGCGTATACTATTTCGTGCACACATGAATCGCCTTGCAATGGTGTTATTGCAAGTCATTCAGGTGTGCATGGTGTCAAAGCAACACCATTCAAATCCTGTCATCCCCTTGGTCATACGGCCTTGAAGACAATGAAGAATATCATCGCCGAGTCGTTCAGGTCTGGCGTCTGTGAACATGACTTCCAATATGTTGAGCAAGCTGTGTAAGTTTGCTCAACACGAAATACATTTTGTGCTACATAATATAAGACGTCGCATATGATTGGTAGATACAACGAAAACGAAACTTGCAATCGAATAACTTAAGGACAGCGCACTACCTGAGCATGTCAACGCAAGTACACATCTTAAACTCATGGATAAATGTGCAAGAACAACACGAGAGAGGGGCAAAACGCGAGCACGTAACTAAATTTGACTTAGCAAACTTTTCCAACACTATCATTGCCATCCCTTGGCGATTTTGAAGTGCTTCAAGTGTGTGCCAGGGTGGTAATTTTGCATCGCTAGTCAAGCAGCACCGCAACGCCGTACAAACGTTCCATGAGGCAATCAAACAATGGCGTATTGAGGGGCATGTTTACTAAATAGGTAAACTGTGTTGTCTAGAGCTTTCTTTGCCACATTAAAGTATACCAATAGTTATCAATGAACCTTTTAAGTTGATCAACACTTGCAAGTGAGCATTCCCAGTACGCCAATAGCTATAAGTGAGCTTATTAACTACCGTCAGGGAAGCACGATTCGTGCCGAAATACAGGTGCGAAACGAGCCACGCAAGCGATGCCGCGTGATCAGGCTCAGCTGTTTTCAGGTGCGAGCCGACGGCGACCGTGTTGCGGAGGTCGCTGCCGCTCTCCGTTTCTTCCGTTTCTAAAGTTGGTGATGCTGTAAAACGAGGGGTAGCGAAATGGTTGAGCTCCTCGACGTGCTGCAGGTTGAAAACGTTCAGGCAGCAGGAAACCCGGACCACAGTTTCTTGCCAGCGATGGCAAAGGATGTGAAAATGAGTAGCTGCCATTGAAAATTGGAAGAGTTTCACGAGCGTTTTCATGCACGAAGAGATCTTGGAACAGACAAAAGTTGCATCGCCATCGCTGCTCACGACATCCATAGACGTCCGGATTTTCACCGGCAGGAGCTGCAGCTACGTTCCTCTTTCCTTCCTCGCGAAGTTGGCAAGACAGCTGGAAGTAGCGGGAACCTGGACAATTATTTTTCTATCTGTTTTGCTCACATTTGTGAACTCGACTGTCACATCACTCGCGAAAATTTGACGGCGATATGTGGTTTCTGAGCATGCAATGCCTACAATTTTATGTGCTCTTGATTTGGGAACTTTTCGTCCGATCAGCAACAACAATTTATCTGTTGTGCGCAGACACGCATGGCGAACGTCAACTTCTATCCAATCAACGAGGATCAATAGAAGAATACAATGACAGGGCACACCAGGTTGGTCACGTATAAAGGCTTTGCAGCGCAGGGCTTCACCATCATAATAACTTATTTTGCTTGCCTTGCAGTAGACGCACGCATGATTGCTATTGGCTTCTCCAAGCCCACATACCATCATAATGAATTTATACGCGGCGCCCAAGAAAGGACCGGATGTGAGACTCACTAAAAACAGGGCATCCCTTTTAAAGCCGGGCGATTTCACTGTTGACTTCTTCAAAGATGACATTCAGGTTTCCGCACGTGCCCTTCGCAGTGCTGATGCCAGAAGGGCTGTGCTGACGTTCGCGACGGTGTCGTTTCGTTTGACAGACTGATAGAGATGTTCAGAAAGGTCCTGAGCTCGCCCACAGCAACATCGTCACCTGAAAAGACAAGCAAGACATTTAGTTGCTTATCGTTTATGCGATCCGGTTCCTCTATCACCAATCACCACGTACAATTGGTGCAAAGGTGAAGTTGTAGTTGGCGACGAAGCAGGTCCCAATGCGCTACTCGCATCCCGAAATATTCCAGTCATTAGAGTGTACACAGGTCAAACGTTTTCGAATGTTCCACGTAAATCATTATAACCAAACGTGACTTCTTTGAGCATCTCGGTAGATATTTTGAAACCCAAGAACCCTGGATCTTGCGTGATGGACCAGGATGACTTTCCAGTGCGTGCTGTTCTTTTTCTGCACTTGTTGCTCACCGGGTAGCTCGAATCGGACTGTGACAAATGGTCTGTTCTTTGCGGTCGCTGAGAGGGCAGTCAATATGTCCCTGAATTTTCGACGCACGCCAGTGTTTTCGGTGTTTTCAACGTCGATTTTGCAATTTAGCCTGAAAACTGTATTTGGTGCATAAACGCTCCAGGAACGAGACGATAGGTGCTTCAATGGCCACATGGGCTTACGACAAAATAAACAGTCCTTGAATATGACCAGAAATGTTGTCACATTTCTGAAAAACGCAGGTGATCTGTTGCAGACTCAGGTAATTGAACAGGCAATTGAACAACTGAGCTCATTAAAAATATATGCAACCCTTATTAAGCTCACCTTCTGCCTTCAGCTCTGCTGGCGCACGTGCGAGGTACACTGGGTGTGAGGAGCGTCAGCTTTTGATATTTTCGGAGGGAGATGTTCGATTCGTCCAGTAGGAACGAGACCACGTTTGGTGACGGGCCCTGAACAGGCGGTCTTGGGGAGCCTAGCACAATACCGTACCAGTCCCAATGGCTTCCAGCCTGTTCTCGTTCCGCCGTTTATGGCGAGCTGAATACTGCTCATTGGCAAGCCTCTTCATTCCAGCATTTTGTTGAACAGCTGCAAGTGGCGACCAACGCCGGGATGCGGCCGTCGGCGGTCGCCCGCGTACAGCCCTCACCATGTTTCGACCGCACTGGGTGTCAGCGGCCGAGGGTTGCGCGGAGCGTGGTTGGTGGAAGCGAGCTGCGATCACGCTGGGCTGGTGCAGGCTGGACGCCAGTTCAGGTGCCAACCAGCCCGCCCTGGACGCCTTCACCGGCAGGAAGCAGCCCTGGCATCAATGGAAATTTGGCTTGGAAATTCCGTCAGAAAGATCAGCTTCTTCAGTCAGATGGGACTGAAGTCCCATTTGACCTCTGTCAGGTGTGCAGAGAATATGAGTTTGATAACTGTCGTAGTGGAGCCATCCTGAGATGTGAGGCGTCCATCGAGTTGTTCTTTGAGATCACGCAGAGGCGGTAATTCGTATGCATCATGCACACAGTCCGGAGGCACCTGTGACCCAGCGGCTTCCTCTCTAAATAAGCCCGAGTGGTGTTTTTTTTGTTTTGTTTTTTATTTGTTCACTCTCCAACCAGTGTTACCCTTGTTCCCTTTCTTCTTTTCCGCCTGCCCCATGACTCCATCTATTCCATCGCACTCCTCATTCAAAGTCAGGTCACCAAGCGCCTTGTCCTGCTACGCTCCACCCGTTCTTCTTCAATCTTTCCTTTGTGGATGCAATCTCTGATACGTTTTCCCTTAATGGCTTTAATCTGACGGTGGCTTTGTTTCCGATCGTCAGACCCCACGCAGACTCCTTCTGTATTCCTCTGGTTGGCAATAAAACCAAAGTAATTACATGGGCGGCACCGTGCACTCCAGCTCGTAGGTACCAGGGATGTGGCCTTCACTTTGCACTCACTGGACTTGGCGCAGCCAGGCTCTGAGTCCTAGCACAATTAGATGGTTTGGCGACAGATATTGAGACCCACCATCCCGTCCAGCTCATGGAGCACCTCTCTCTTACCGTCCTGCTCGACCTGTTACAGTCCGCGCCACTCACTTTGCCCCAGGGTTTGTGTGCGCTTCTCACACGGCTGTTTTCTTCGATGATCACGAGGTGTTTGAACTTCCGTCCCGATAGCTCAGTCGGTTAGAGTGCCTGCCGTCCGATACACCTGCCCGACGTGGGGTGGGTTCGATCCGTTTGAAGACGCTCGCTATTTGCTCCAACTGGGATCGCCCGCGGCCGGCGGCAGCAGCCGCGCTAAAGGTCATGTGACGTCAGCGGGCAGGACAGAGCGTGCCGAGCATTGTGGCGCCTGAAGCTTATGCCGCCGAATTATACCGTTAACAGGGACGTTTGCTATTAGATCGTAAGTCAGGGCTCACCTGACTAGTACGGCTTAAAATAGACGCTGATCCCATAAATCCACCTAATCCACAGGCTCGGACTAAACCCTTAAAACAAGCTTAATATTGTCTTTGAAGCCCTCAAGCAGGTTTAGAAGTGCTATGCATGTGACCACATGGCCCTTAAGAAGCTTTATTTGCAAACGCTTTTTGTCCGACAAAGTCTTCTCTTGCATCAAAACTTCTCTCTTGATAACACACCTGTTGGTTGGGAACTCTGATGACATCTCTGATCTTTCCTGCACAGGACATCAGCTTGCTGCAAACGGTTCCCTGGTCTCCGGTCCACACCGTCTGGAAATCGCCATTGCTTATGAAAACGGCAGTTCAATTACTACCAGCTTTAATCTTGTACCCAAAAATAATCCCATGGAACTAGTGAGCAATCCAAGAGCGATAACCGGAATATATCATTATACCTTCATGGCACAAACATGAAAGCTTTAAGCCTTACTGCGCACTCTTGGAAAGTTAAACGGTCTTAACGTACCCTCGAATTCAACGTAGCATCGGAAAACGCCCCTTCCAGCCTCAGTAAAGCTCTTTTTGCGTTTTTAGCAATCGACGCTGTATTCCAAAGCATATAAGAGTAACGCATACAATTTGATGGTGTAAAACTGACAATTAGGTCACGACAAATTAAGGCATTGAGGGATTAAGGCGCCCAAGCAGATTAAGTCATTAAGGCACAAAAGGACCAGGAAGATAAAAAGCACGTAGTACTGAGTGGTACAGGTAACGACATGTCAACGAACAACACGGTGGAGCCAATGGTCTCTCCCCGTTGTTATGCCCTTGTTGACCTTGCTCGGGGCTAAAGCCTACTTCATGATGTGCACTATGGCGCTGTGCTTTAAGTATCCATGTATTGACGTGTTCCTGCCAGGCATGCCTCCCGCGCCTTGTCCGATGCATCCTGATCTAACGCGGCTTGAACACGAGTTATGAACCTTTACCCTCCCTGCTCTGTAGCGCACGGTGCTCATATTTCGTTGGGTGCGAACATTCTCGCCTCATGTTGTGCCCACGTCTCGACAGCGCGTCACTAACAGTTGATCAGATCTTCCTTTGCGGGGATGCGTGATGAGAGCACGTCAAGATCGGAATGTCGAGGCGGCGGTAAACACTAGGCTGGAAGGCCACCGGGCAAACGGGGGCTATGACCTGTGCTCGGCTGCACGCACCACTCACCGGGTCAGCAGCAATGCATCCACTGCCCATGGCGGCTGACAGCTTCTCAGGGCGCTCAGCTGCTGGCCAGGAGTGGCGTCCAAGTAAAATGTGTCAAGTGCCGGTAAAAGTGTTAAAAAGTGTAAAAGAGTGCCGGTAAAAAAATCATCAATATAAACTTTGGCAGAACTATTGTCGCGGTTACAGCAAGATGCTGCGTGAGCTTAGATACAAGTAAGCTTTCGGTTCGGTCGTCCCTTGATGAATGAAGGTTTTTATAGGTATTCCACCCGTTTGAGAAGCTCCCAATTTCGCACGGTGCTCACAAAAATGCTCACAAAATTATCAGCAAGTATGTAATCAATTTGTTGGAGCAGATCTGTCGTTCCGCGAAATCGAGGTGTGCTGGCTCGCGATCCAATTAAAGTTGGGAGATTTGCTCAACCAATAAATGTCTTGTTTGAGTACCTGGGGTCTGGCGTGCACCAGTAGAAGGTTTTGAAATGATGTCATGGATTTTGCAGGTGCAATCCTACGTTCTGTCTTATACGTTGGCTGGGACCGGAGGCGTGTTAAGTCGCGTACCACCAGCCAAACAGCAGACTGGCGGTTGTTTTTCATGTAACACGTAAAATGAGTATTTATTTCCTGTGTTGTTTGTTGGTAAAAGACACAAACAAAAGACTGATGGAAAGAAGCGTGCTGCGACGGTGGACATTGAGCTTGTAATTTGCAGTCTTACGGAATCGAAATGTTTAAGCGCTACCAGGAGTTTCATTTTCACTGAAAAAGCTGCCGAATGTGTTGAAACTGCACTGAAATACGCCTTGACGCGTTGACCGCATAGATTCGGATTTCGGTAAATTCCCTAAGGTTGGTCGCCATTATTTGCGACATGACGTTCCGTGACCCCTAACTATTAGATGAAGGAGGGCCTTGATATCTAGCGTGGCACCCGCACTTACGCAGCTAAAATGTGTGTGTCTGGCAGTGGAGCTTTGCACGCATTAGCCCATCTATCAAACTTTTGGCCGTATTTTCTGGTCCAGTGCAATCAGATCTCACGATCCAAGTCAATCCATCCGCCTTCCACTCAGTTCACAGATCTTCAGTTCGATACCTAAGCTGGAAAATGCTCTTATATTAAAAAAGGCGTGTTCAGACCTGAAAATGATTCCCGAGACGAGAGAGGGGCACTCCGAACTATCAGCGTTCCTTGGCCTGGAAATGCGCAGGCCTAAGGCCTGGGGTTATCCTTAGATCAGACCATGTACCCCCAATGCGTGGAAAAGCGTCCCTTAAGTATGACAATGTGTCCTCATATACATAAAAGAAGGCTCCAAAGCCTCAAACGTTGCCCCAGCCCCACCCCCTCCCAGACCTGCAATGCCTGTTCGGACTTGAGATGACGTTCTCGGACATGCAGGCGTGCAGCCAGAACCTTCGCAAGGGGGTGCAGGTTTAAAAAAGGGCCCCTGATAGTGAAAGTCCTCTCCCCCCAAAAAAAGTTGCCAGGTATGACCCATTTGTTAGCAAAGGTAGTATTTTCATTGGCATTTTTCTTTTTTTCCTTCTGTAGCTGGTATAAAATTCAGAAGCTCCCGCGAGTTAAATTCTGCCTGACTGTGTGTGACCTAAATGAATTCATTCAACTGAAGAAATCATGCGTTGAACGATTGAATGAAACAGAATACCGATGCTCTCCATTTTACCAAGGTCCAATGGACTCTTTCTAAACAGATAGAACTCAGGAGCTTCGTCATTACCTTGATCTGGGTCCTACAGAGATAGTATGGACCCCGCAAATGTAGACTATACATGAAAAAACAGTGGCCAAGGCCGTTCGGTATTCCAGAAATTGCAGCCCAGACCATCGCTGTCCGCGCTCCCGAGATTTCGGGCGCCTAGGCTCAAACCTTTTGATGTAATTTGTTTCGCTGATCCATTTTGCAAAAGAATGAACGTTTTCAGCCAAACATGGATGCCCTTTTTGTTTTTAAACCTATTTTTACACACCATTCTCATCACTAATGAGACCCTTTATTTCTTTCTGTGGAGAGGGGTGTCTTGAGTAGAACATGAGGAGGCACATTACTGCTCCTGGTCAGGAGCTGAAGGGCCATTTCGTTCCACCGCGGGGTGTCTTCCGGCTGCCATTCTGGCGGCCTGCGGCGGGATCCCGTGGTTGATCTGGAAGCCTTTAGAGGAATGCATCATATCTCACCTGTATCAGAGAGCCCCGACCAGCACAAGAGGTCCTCTGTCATTCGGGTCCCGTCTCCGTCCCTGTTCAGTAAATGTTTCCTTGACCGAATCGAAGCCCCTTGTTGACACAGTACACTCTTTTAGGCTCTAGGCCCCTGAACGATACAAGAGACCCACATTGTTGCAAGGGCCCCGACCAATGCAAATCGCGGGCCCGGCCTTGTCCCTGCTTGGAAAATGGGCTCCAAGAGACAGACCGACATGGAACCGACCGTTTCGTGTCGGCGATCTCTGGCCGGAATAGGGCAACGCTCTGTCTCAGGGGTCCTCAGTTGGTCCCTAAAAGACCTTCCAACTGACATCTGAAATCACGGCCCTACGGGCGAGGGTAATAAATGTGACTTACTGCCAGCCCTTTGGCCCTTCAGCCTTTCAATCGGGTCATTAATATTTGCTGCCGAGGGCCATTCGTCCTCTCTTTGAATCTCCTCAAACAAAACCTGCGACCGACTCGGAGCCACTAGCTCACATATGACCCACTGATAGGCGCTGTGGGCCCCTGATCGACACATGGGCTCCAACCACTGTTTCAGAGGCCCAGACCGATAGAAGTCGTGGCCCCGGCCTTGCCCATGCTTGTGAAATGGGCCTCTTAGGTTCAGACTGACAGGGATCCAACTGTTCAGTGTTCGTGTTCTCTGACCAACGGAGATAACCGCACTGTGTCAGGGGATGCTCAAACGGTGCAAGAAGACCTCTGACAATATTTTAGGTCGTCGGTTCCCTTGGGCCGCCTGAACCCCTCTTCGGGTCTCGTTAAATACTGCCCTTGGTCGGCTCGGAGCCGCTCACGAGCACGGGACCCTCTATTAGGCGCTGCGGGCTCCTGCCAGATACAGCGGCCCCGACCAGTAGAAATCGCTGTCCCGGCTTTGTAGCTGGTTGGAAAGCGACCCTTAGGCCCATATCCACACGGAGATGACAGTACAGTACTGGTGCCTGGCCTACAAATAGGCCCCTGTTGACTTAAGGGTTGTCCGATCGGTGCAAAAGACCCCCTGACTGTCATTTGAGGGTCTTTGCCTGCAGGCTGGAGGCTCTGAATGAGACCCGATAAGCATTTTGTGCCTTCAAGCCCTCCAGTCGGTCCCTTGATCGTCGGTTCCGTTGGGCCCTCCGGGCTCTTCGAGCCTCATTGAACACTGCCTCTGGCCGAATCAGGCCCCTTGACAACATGGGAGCTCCTGCTAGACGCTCTGGGTCCACTGACAGACCCAGGGCCCCGGGTTACGTAAATTGCTAGCTTACGCTTTGTCCCTGCTTGGGGAATGGGCCGTCAGGCTCATGCCGACACGGAGCCGATTGTGTGTAATTGGTGGAGTCTGGCCGACATATAGGCCCTTATCGACACTGACCAGCGCGTGGGGCCTTCTGAATGGCATTGAAGTGCCCGCCCTGCGGGCCAGGTCCCCGAATGTGACCTCCGGTCGGCCTTTCGGGGCCTTCGGGCCCTTAATCCTAGGTCTGGAAGGGCCCTTTGGGCTCCTCAGAACCTAGGGGGACAAGTGCCCCCTGTGCCCTCCCCTGGGACGTACCCAGGATTTTGTGAGGGAGAGGGAGAGGGTTGTTGCAGTTGCGCCGCGAAATTTCTTGCATAGTGTAAAACAACACAACTTGCCATCAGCCTCGATGCAGTGATTTTTCGATGCTTGCATCGAAGGTTTTTAACCGCTAAAATTCATTCGCGCATATATCAAGACACACAACAAATTTGATGAGGGTGGGGGCCCCGCTCGTGCAACGACCATGTGTATAGGCCACTGCGCCTGGCTGCACTAAAACAATGCTGTTCGTCATCATTACCAGCTACGGAAGTCATAAGGACGTACACCATCCCATGTGATGTTCTATAACACTGAGAAAACGGTGCGACGTGAATTCCTTTAAAAAAACGCGAAGTTACCGGCTCTGAGCAGAAGTTCGCATACAGGAACCAATCCATGGTACTCGTCGGAGCGAACCACAACATTACATCGTGCGATCGTTCGAACGCACTTCGCAGATTCCCGTATAGATTGACTGCCTGGGAATCAGAATATTTGATTCAAAATATTTGATTCCCACATCCGTCATGTTTGATTCCAGAATGTTGACGGTCAGATCGGTTCTGTTTCACATTGTGGTTAACGATGTACCGCAGGTGTCGATTTGTATTCTTTTGTGATGGTCCTGCCCCCCTTCCCCCCTAATGTTGAGTTGGGCCGCTAATGTTGGTTTGCCTCCACTTCCCCAATGTTTTTGGCTGGAATACTACAAAAACGTGGGTAAAATATGATTATAACACACAAACTAGCTTCTTTGATCTTTCTGCGCAGTGGGAGTCTCGTACCACCTTCGTAACAAAATGTCATGGTTGCTCTCACCGCAAGATAAAAATCGTAACGGCTGAGCGGTTAAACGATGCAATAAACTTCACACACCTAGCGCCATAAGATACGCAATAGTTTGTGGGGCTAAAGTGAAAAGCTCTGGAATATGGGGATGACGTAAGTCCTTCATGTTTAAGCCCGCTCCCGTCCCCCACAACCAAAATACGTGCCGCCTCCCATGACCGTCATAGAAGCGCCAACGGTGCCTTAAAGTGGGCCTTCGGTTCGGCCCCCAATAATTTACGAAAACTGACACCCCTGCGGTGCACCATGATTTATTTATTACCATTGGTGGCTTCCGACAGAACGTTTAAGATTGTTATGATGCACTCTCATGGAGCCCACGTCACCCCTCGTCATAAAGACAATTTTGAATATTAAAACGAATAAGATCAGGGATGCGCAACTGGGGCTGTCTACCCAGACTTGGGGTCGGCTGCGCTCAGGCTTGGGGCGTCTTCACTTGGGATTGAGGAAGTCCCTGTGTCTGAGAGTGACACTGCCTTTGAGGGGTAAGGGTGCCTATTCTTCCAGAATTAGGGTCATTCGCTGCCTGGATTGTTCATTTATTTGAGCACAGGGGTGCCGTCGTATTTGGGTATTTTAGCTTCTCTCTCATGCAACTCTGTCACCTGGGTGGTGAAAGAGTGGGACAGCTTCCATTTCCATGGTCATGTATGATAAGGTCCTCTTGAATGCGCTTCTGTCTGACCCTGCGGCTAAGTCATGAACTTAGGACCCTACGGAGCGCCTATACAACAAAACAAGTTACGTGCATGTTAGGGCAGTACTTTAATCTAGGTCATTTAAGACGACGATATGTTGTACTGCGCCAATTTGAATGACAGACTTATGTTTGTAAGCGCGCGAGCATGTGCGTCATTTATGTAGGGAAAGCGTTATACGTGCTGCGGTTGTATGTGGGTGTTTGAGATTTGTGGCGGGGTGAAAGGAAGGAAACTGGTTTCACGTGATTTTTTGTGAGCTGTGGAGAAGCAGGGTGTTTTTGGCAAGGCAATTTTTCACCGTAACGGTATATTCTGGGCATCTATAATGCCGGGGTTCCGGCTGAAGAGGTGAAGCCGGGAGCCAGATAGAATTGTTATTTTTGATCTGCTGCACGCATTTCAAATGGTGAGTATTGTTCGATGCAGGCATATTACATGTTTCATACTTATGTTCTTTGTAAGTGACCACAGTCCACTTACAGTCTTGTTTTATGTCTGATGGTAAGCAACCCACTTTCCACATTCAAGATGGTGTATGCTATAGCTTGTAGGGGTAATATTGACCCATTTTGAACCATGCATTTGCTTATTAAAGTGGTATTATATTATTCATGGGTCAATTTCCTTCTGAAGTCATTAATATCTTACCAGCTGCAGAGTCTGGAATCGCTGTGAGCGTGTACAGGATTCCTAAACTGCCTGAAGAAGTAAGGAAACTGGGGTACTTCCAATGGTGGTAATATGGTGGGCTACACAGACTTCTAGGACTGACAAGACCTATTTGTTCTACTGGTATCATCTAAGATGGTTATAGTCCACCCATAATTTGCTGTTTAAGGGCTGAAATGATGACAAATTCAGGCAAACTTTATGGTGTTGCTTTTACCTTGCCACGAGAGCATTACTCATGTCTGTGACCAGAACACATCACACATACTGACTTGTCTCGGAATTCTTCATACACCACTGATTTTATCTTGCTCAGTCCTCAGATTGCATTCCCATGCATAAGTACATGAAATATGGAGTTGTACTTGCATTGGTATGCCAGTGGTCAGACAGCTAACAAAATGTAGCCTCATCCTGTCACTTGAAAAAGGTTCTTGCTGGTGGAAAGGTACTATTTAGTCTGCATTGCTGATCTGTTTATAATTAAAAACATGAAGTTGTCTCATCTATTCTTCAACTCTCATCAAACCTTCCAGTCTTTCAGCAGCCATATATTATTATCATTTAACTTATCAAGGTCTATCAGTCTTATCAAAGGCTACAGGCTGTTTTGGCCATTAATTTTGTTGGATCTACCCAGGCCACAGCTATATGTGGAGCAATGGAACAGGAGGGATATGTCAGAATGGGTTTGCTTACACTTATCCTCATTTAACATTGGTTGCAAAAATGGCAAAATTAGCAGTTTAGAGAACTTATTTGACCTGTTGGCCCTCTGGAAAGTTGGGTTCATGGTATTTGGACATTGTTGGTGCATGTTAGATTTCAGGCCCTGGTTTTACAATCACCACTCCTCAGGTGCAGAATTTCAGCCCTTGGACAATTGTACAGTGTTTGACTGGCTTTCACACCTGGCATTAAAGTATTGAGTCAGCCCAGCTATATTTTAGTTTGTTTCCGAATGGTTTGAGCAAGTGCCTTCAAGCACCATCCCATTGAGCACTAGTGGTAATACTATTATGATGATTTTAACCCAGCTTTTGCCAACCATACCTTGATTGTTGTATTAGGGAGGTGATTATGAGCATCTCAGAAAATATCCAGTTTTTACTTGTCAAATGATTATTGTCTGGGCAGGAGCTTAAAGATGCAGGCTGGAAAGCCAAGCACCCCCTCCCCCCAGTTTATTAAGGTACATGATTAGCTTAGTAGCACTAGATGGCGCAATGTACTGTCATCATCAAGAAAAACAAGGTTTTCTTGGTCACCAACATTACTAATACTTTTTTCCTTTGCTGTGAAAAACCTCACACGCTATCTACATTTTCAGATTTTTTGTTGTCGGTTTCCAGACACTTGAAAAACAGTGGTAGCAAAAGGGTATACTGGATATCTCATTATCATCATTTATTTATGGCAGTTATACACAACATATGAAATTGTGCGACTTAGCATGTAGCCAGCTGTAAGGTGTACATTTGGTTGTGTGCCCACAAATTACAGATAAATGTGTGTGGTACACCCTTGTTCTCAGAACTTGAAAGTGGCACTGAAGTATCCCTTCTATGGTCATTTTGGTGAAGTTGCATTAATGTTTATGACTAAGTTGTTTTGGACCTGATGTCTTCAACCAGGATTCTATTTTCATTTAAAGAGGGAGGTCTTCAACCAGGATTCTATTTTCATTTAGAGAGGGAGTAAGGGCCTCTGCAATGGAAGGTAATGTAGTTTTGTGATGGCACAATTTCCATGAGGTGAAAATAGTGCACAGCAATCTCAGTAGCTTTACAAAATATTAGTGTAACACATTGCCAGTTTTCAGTATAAAGGGGGTGGGAGCTCTTATTCTGACAACTGGCTGTCAGTGTAGCAGGAGGTGCTGGTTAAATGTTGTTATCAAGGAAATTTTTGTTTATTTTGTGTGCTGAGATTTGATTTGAATCACAATTATTGAATGCTGGAGAGTTTTAGAATGATAACTCCAAGTCACAATGCTGTATAACCAGTAGCTCCTGCCTTTCTGGCCCATATGAAGTTGCCATAACAAAGAAAAGATATTTTGCAAAGGTGCTTGAAAGGTGAAGAACGAAAGACTGGCATGTGGGGCAAGTAAGTAAAGTCCCTCCCATGTTAAAACAATTAAAGAAGCAGAATAGATGACTCAGCAGACATGTTAGGTGCCTACAACTGCTGAAATTTAAGGTGTCTGCCCGCAGTGCGGTGAAGATAATTGCACTAGAGGGAGAGGGCAGAGTAAATTTACACCTCCGAAACTCCACGAATTGCGAATAGTTATGTTCATGGTGGTAGGTGTTCACAAAAAGCCATATGCATATGCTCCATGCGTAATTCTTGTTCAGGTCAGTGCAGGTTGAATAAGATATGACAATGTGCTCATTTTCAATGTTTTAGTACATGGGCGCCAAATGACCACTGCAGTTGGCATGCCCGAAAACACCAATAAACAACAATAATGTTTTAGTACCATTTCTATCTGCACCTGTAATTACCGGTTAGTAAGTGCCATAAGTTTCATTGGCTGTTTTGTTTAAACTACCAGCCTGACTCTCATTTAAATGAAAACAATAAATGCATGCGGCAGTTTCTGGGCGAAGTGTTGATTTACAAGCAGCCGCCAGGGGTCGGATCCCGGGGGGGAGGGGAAGCAGACATCTTAATATGTCATTTATGTATGAGTAGTTTAGTGGTTGTCATCCACGGCCACCTTAACAGCACGAATCAGGCATGCGCCAGCCCTCTAATGGCGCGAAGAATACCTTAACCTCTCCGAAAAGAGTACAGATCCTTGCTCTTGTTGGGTGCTATTGAAGCGGAGACCTATTTGGCACCCCACATGTTTCACTCGCCAGCCACTATCAACCGCATTCACACACCTATCCCGCATCCAGTGTGGTGGTTGCGTGTTTAGTGTAGGATGCAGTTTCGCAAAAATGGTTTGGAGGGTTGATTACGAAAAATGGCCTAGCCTACTTAAAATAGGCAAAAAACACGTTTCTCCCGGGATTTAGCCCGCTTTCTTGTCTCAGTTTTGGGGTGACCTCCATCCCTCCGTAGTGAATAAGGAACTACATCCCTGTGCCTAGTGCCCAGCCAAAAAGATGGGTGCGCTGGCAACCGTCCTCCATTTCCGTCATCCCATCCCGCGCCGCCGTGGTGGCCCAGCCCGTCTGCCCCGTCGCCGGCGTCCTATCGGGTCGGCCCGCCTCTGACCTTGCCTGCGCGCGGGACGCTGGCGCCGCAGGAGGGACGCGCCGACGAGAAGCTGGAGAGGGCGCAGCGGATCACGCGCGACAACCCGTACGACTTGGAGGGCTGGAGCTACCTGCTGCACCAGGCGGCCGGCTGGCAGGTGGACGCGGCGCGCGACGTCTTCGAGCGGCTCGTCACCGTCTTCCACTCGTCCGGCCGCTTCTGGAAGCAGTACATTGAGCAGGAGGTAACGCGCGCGCCGGCGGCCGGACACGAGGGCGCGGGGCGCGCTCGGGCCGGCGCCAGTGGGCGGCGCTCGGGCCGGCGCCAGTGGCCCTGGTCAGTGCTGAGGTCGGCTGCAAAAGATAGCCGAGCGCTGTGATGGTATCAGTGATGCTCAGGGCTTGCCGAGCAGAGGCTGTGTGGGATCGATCTCAGTTGTGACGGCATTGGCCGTTTTTCACACGGCAGTATGTGTGACAGACGCACGGCATGATCGTTATGTGGGGTCATGGGCTTCCATGGGCTGCTTAAGGAACGTTGTTTTTGGCCCTGGAGGCCGAACTGGCTGCTCGGGAATCTGACACTGTTTCGAGATGTGGTGCGTGACTGTGTCATAGTGCAACTGTTTGACGTTGACTGCTTTCTTTTATTATTTCAGCTGAAAGCTAGAAACTATGACCGCGTTGAAAAGGTAAATATATTTCTCGTTTGCGATTTCATGTGTGGTCGTTCCACTCACCTAAGTATATTGCTATAGTCATATCAGTGGTGTTATTTAATATATACTTTAAAGTAGCTTGTATTGTTTCATTTGGCCAAGGAATCATCCTATCCCATCTTTGGAAGTGCTCGCAATGCATCTGTTAAATTATTTTATGTCAAGGAGCGCGAAATTTTAATCTTTAATATGAAAACTGTAATGTTTGATAATGACGCTCAACGCAATAAGGACGGTTTTCACGTAATAAATGGCGGTTTTCCTTTGGTAGCGTCACGAGTCAAATCGGGTGCGATGCATCAGCTGCATTACGAGCCTTCACCCCTCCCACGTGTTTTCTTGTGTATCGTGATGAGACCGCCGCCCGCCGGGCTTCGCGCCCCATTGCCCGCGCGTGTCGCGCACCGCCAATGGCGCGCGCCTGTCGCCGGGGCGTTTGTGGCGCACCGGTGCGTGTGCTCCTGCGGGTGGGGGGCTGTGCTGTCGCTAACGCGCCGGGGTCCGCGGAAACCAGCGCATTGGCGGCGGCGTCGGGGTTCCAGGGCCACATTTTCCGTTTGCGGGTATGAATTTCCAGCCGGAGAACGGGTTAGGTGGCGCTTAAGCTATGACTATGGTGATGCTGGTGTTATACCACAGGATGAGGCGAGTTATTATCATTGTTATCATCATATTATCATATAATATTATCATAGTTATTATCATAGTTATTATTGTAATATATTATCATTGTTATCATAGTATATAGCGAGTTATTATCGTATTATCATTAGTTATTATCATTGACTGCGAGTTATGCGTAGCATTGCGGTGTGTGGTGGCCAAATGGGCTCACTTGTCATTCCCGGTGGCTCGCACGGTTCCTTTCACCTTCACCTATCACTGACTGGGGACCACTGCATGAGGGCGTAATTTGAATATGCAGTCTGTGGCGGGTGCCGCTGGTCGTAATGGCCTCCGTTTGTCGTAAGACGTGGTTACGTTATGCGGAGTGGTTGTATGCGCAGCACTGAATGTAACGTCCCGTTTCAATTTTTACAACAATTGTTGGTGACTGCCGTGCATAAAGACGCTCCAGCGCGGCTCCAAAGGAGAGGGCTGAGAGCATCATGTCTGTTAACTCTATTTCTACGCGGCCGCAGCGACCTGGATTCATGAGGGATGGATTCCTCCTCCTCCCCCCCCCCCCCCGTGACAGTAGAAGCATTATGGACGGATCATGTTTCAGTTAGGTGCAAAATTCCCTTCCGGACTTGCATACCATTAAATGTGTGGTATCGGCAAGCAAGAAATGGGTGAAGAGAGACCCTTAACGTCTTGTTGCTCGTTTTGCGTTGCTGCTTCTAATTTAATGCGCATACTATACCGCAATTTTCGGAAAAAAATGCTGGTGTCACTGCATTACTGGAACACAACATCACAGAAATCGAGCATCCCACTGTGAGGTATACGATATGCAGCGAGTAAGAGGCACGATTCCTTAAAAAGGAATGCAATCCAATTTACAATCCTGTCTAATAAGGGAGCTGTAATCCATTGCTCACTGCTGCCCTGGAAAACGGAATACAATCCCCATTGCGTTCTCTCCTGATTTTGTTCTTCAAACCGTAACTGAGTATGACACAGGGCCTGATGAGATCTGATAGACGATGATAGATAATCCCATTGAAAGGAAGTATTCGTGTGTCTGTCGCGCCTGTAACACGTATCGCTATACGAGTGGTTTCTCCAGTGTTATTGCAGCTCTCGTCACGTACCAGGATAATATGCATGTTGTTGGCAAGAGTTTAGCCACATTTACGGTCTGCTTGCATGATTTCAAAGGCATTTGGTTTCCTATATAATTTCAGCCACCAGCTTGTGCAGAAGGAATATAAAAAGTATTGCCCACTTTGTTGCCCGGACGATGTGTCTGTTATTGAGCGGAAGAAGTGCGTTATTGGCGCAGACATTGCATGACTTTGACAACCCTTGTGCGGTCACGAGTGTAGAAAAATATACGAAGCATATTTTCTTTAAAGATGAAGGTTGCGATCTCGACAGCCAGAACTAGATAAGCTCTGGAGGGGGGGGGGGGGGGGGTAAAATCTCTACCGCTGTGTTTTCCTAAAGTAGAAGCTACTTAGAGCTTCAACGTGACATCAGACAGCCCTGGATGCATCCGTTGGCACGAGGACAATACGTCGATATAACCCCAAACCACCCAAATCGGTCGGTGACCTCTTCAGCCACAGTCTGGCAGCCGGGACGTCCGGTCGCCGGGTCGCCGGCCGGCCCCGCCAACGGACGAGCGTCTGGCGCGGTCCAGCAGCCGGCGAACGGTGTCAAGCTTTCGCGGAGCGATGTCTGTTTCTGATGTTGTGTCTAGGGCTCTCACTTCGAATTTGCCAATGCTCAACGTCAATATCTATTGGAGGGGAGCGGGCGCCGCCGTTCGCAGAAGGCCGAGAGGTTTCCAAACAACGCCCGATCGGGAACATGTCACGCGTCTGAGAGTTCGGACGGGTGCGTGGGTATCTGGCAAACTTCACTGTCAAAGCGAGTGCTCCACATTTGTATGGAGTTTTGAACTATGATGGTCATCTTAAAGATTATTCGGTAAAGTACACCCCCCTTCCCATTCTGGGTGTTGTTCCAGAGCAGTGTCCCCTTCATGTTTGTGAGCGATACGCCCTCGAATATATGCGTACTGTTTGGGAATGTTATTTCAAGCTCACCTAGACATCCATGACGTCATAATGTTATTCAACTCCTTATATTCCGTCGGCCATGCTGCGGTCAAGGCCAATACGAATATAATTGTCGAGTCGTTCATATTCACTTCGTTAGCCTGGTTTCTCAATCAAGGTGTAAGGTACGACGACGCTGCCAAACAACGGCGTATTGAGCATTACATTTGCCAAACAGAAATTGCGTTGACTAGAGTGGTCTTTTTCACTTAAAAGTGTGCCAGTAGTTATACGTGAGCTGATTGCATCATATCTGATGTTTGTTTCAGTATTTTCAGATGTGGAACATTCTCTTTTAGGGGGAACTTTTTTGTCAGTACATAAGCGTCATTGATTTGCGTTCCAGGCTGCCTCATATTTAATGTGGCCTCGACCGCGGTTAAATTTGGTGTCGTTTGACGACAAATTTGGTAATTTATTGACAAATTTATGGATTTCATTGATTTTTTGTTTAATTTCTCAGCAGTTGTGTCATAACTATGCAACACTTTTTGTTCTACGTGCGTGACCTTGCTGATTGCCGATCTATTGCCCGACTTACGGTGTCGATGCCCTTTACGTGGATCATTTCGTTCCTTATTGTTGACCGACGTTAATGACCAATTTTCGTGCTCGTTTGGCCTTAAGAACTTGATCCATCTCAGCCGTGACACAGTTTTCCATGTATCATCACCCAGGTACTATTCTCTGAAGGTTGTATGTCTGCGCTAGAGGCACACAATCTGAGAATCCTGTTCAATAATGAACGGGCAAATCCTGAACGGGCTTGAGTGAGACGTTCCTCTTCACGTTCTGATATAGTTGTATGTATGCACTTGTACCCAAATTCATGGCGCTGGCCCCACGAGCTCTCCCAGCAACAAGCTCCGCTTAACTGGGTGGACTCCCTGGACATCCAGCTCAAGACCCAGCACGAAAAATGACCAGTGAATTGCCCCTCCGACTCGTGTAACTGTACAACCTTTACTAACACTGCGAATGAGTGGTTGTAGCCGATTGGGTGGTTGTAGCGGGCTGTCATTAGCTGACTTTGGCTATGACTGTGTGAAGCCTTCTCATGTATGATTTGTCCTTGCCTTTTGCATAACACAATTCCTGCCGGGCCTGCACCACCTCTTCGCATGCTTCTCTATGTTTGTTTTCTCTTCCTAGCTGGGAGTGCCGCGACTTGATTTTATGTTTTTTTTTATGTTACCGTACGGTTTATTGCGTGGCTGGGATAGCGGAGGGACACTCCTGGTTACCTGTTCTTGGGTATTTATATAAAAGAATACGACACCGATAGGCATCACGTCAAATTCGATAGAGATGGGGAACTTATCCCCGTACGGCGGAGCCTCTAGCCCACGTCATGATATAGAGGAGAACGATACAATTGGCACCAGTTTCTCTGTGATCGAACAACTGGCTCCAGCAACTTTGCTCTCTTCCCATTTAGTCACGAGCATTAGCAGCCAAGAGCACACCGATGCACGACGGTAATGAGTGGAGATTGTCGTTTCAGTTTTAAGAAAACGCCTGGTCAGCCGGGTTATGCAAGTCAATCGAACAAAGTGTATTTTTGATATTGCAGCCCTCTCTAAGCGGGAGGGGTAAGATGTATGACACCTGTCTATTTCTGGGAAGATCTGTCTCTCGATGAGTTTTCCCGGGATATATTGGTTCAGGACGCGTCCAAATGGCGCCAAGAATATTCGTGCGGCTGCTGTCTGCTGTGTATGTTCGAGAGAAATCACAGATCAAGTTGCACTCGGCCGCGAATCCGGCGTGTTTGATTGGCTGCCGGAGCCAGATAAATCACAGGTCAAGTTCCATTCGGCCGCCTTCCCGGCGTGTTTGATTGGCTGCCGGAGCCAGATAAGTCACAGGTCAAGCTACATTCGGCCGTCAATCCGGCGTGTTTGATTGGCTGCCGGAGCCAGAGAAACCACAGGTCAAGTTGCATTGGGCCGCCAATACTGGCGTGTTTGATTGGCTGCCGGAGCCAGATAAATCACAGGTCAAGTTCCATTTGGCCGCCAATCCGGCGTGTTTGGTTGGCTGCCAGAGCCAGAGAAATCACTGTTCAAGTTCCATTCGGCCGCCAATCCGGTGTGTTTGATTGGCTGCCGGAGCTAGAGAAATCACAGCTCAAGTTCCATTCGGCCGTCAATCCGGCCTATTTGATTGGCTGCCGGAGCCAGTCGCCGGATTGATTTTGCATTTTTTTAGGGAGAGGCAAACGCAAGGCGCAATATTTAGCTCAGTGATTGTCATGGGCAAAACGTGCTCGGCAGCGAAGGTTGTTTTACAAAGGGAATTTCTTTTTAAATTCCCAATAGGGATCAGCACTGAGCAGTTCCCTTCGGCCAGTTTTGCAGCTGCACACGACTCTCAGCGTCATTTAGCACGGACATCGCTTCATGGCTCGCAGAAAGCTTCTGCGGTTGATGACAACAGATCAAGTGGAATGTGAAACAGCTGGCGGTTATGGACGGGTCAAAATTGATATATTTAAGTACCGTTGTTTGCATCAAACCCCGTAGCCCTGATCTCATTGGTGCGGATCGGCTGGGAGCGCGGACCTGGCGAGGCGCACTCTCTGCCAGCCCAGGCAACCGTGATATAAGGCTGCACTGCAGTCATGCGCTGTGTGTTAGGCTGCACGTTGAATGCGAGAGTTATTGCCAGATGTGGCGCTATCTCACTACGTCACGTTGGAGGTAGTGCTGCCCATTTGTGCTGCAATAAGTCACGTCGGAGCTAGTTGTGCACCGCTGTGGCGCGTTATACGGTTCGCCAGCGGTTGCCACGGGCGTGACCAGCGCCTCCCATAGTTTTGCGTCGTAGAAACGATGTGCATATTGGCAACTGGTGCCCTGAGATTGAACCAAACTCCCGAAATTGATCCCAGCTCCTGCCTGCCAGTTGATTGAAAATTGTCATATTTGGCGTTCCTGCAATGCCTTGCAGTCGCATACAACATTGTCATTCAGCGTGGCTAACACTTCAGGATCAATCCTTTGGAACAATGCAAATAATGCCAAAGGTTCAGCCCGTTTCCTGTATCGGAACGCATACCAGAACCTTGTTTTTCACTTGTCAGCTGACAATCGCCTGAGGATGACCTTGCGTGTGGCGCCGCTGGCGTTATTTCCGTCACAGACGAAAAGAAGCGAGGAACACATTCGTACAATATCAAATTCCAGCTTTCTAAAATGCTTCCACCGCAGCGAGGAGCGGTGGGCTTACTACGGACACTGTCCGTAAAGCACGCCGGGCTTTCATTCGCGTCGTAACTTGTCATAATCTGTTCTAAACTTGGCTTTCACGAGTTCATCCATGGCGCATTCGGGGTACAGGCAGTAATTGCAGCACGTTTCACTTCATCCGCTTCGCCATACTGGGGTGCCCGCCAGCGTACTATCGGCTGTGTCTAGCCCACCTGGCGTCCACGACCAGTGGGGCTGAGCTTTCTGTGAGAGGTGGTTAGCGAAAATGGTGGGTTCTGGTGGATGCTGCTGCATGTCATAATCAGTACCTGTTAGCAGCCACGGCTGGTGTCCAGAAGGCACGTGTAGTTGAGGTCCCTGGGATCAGCATCTTCGACGCCGACACCTTCAGATATCGAAAGCTCTGTCAGCTCCGTTCAGATATCGAAAGCTCTGTCAGCTCCGTTCAGATATCGAAAGCTCTGTCAGCTCCGTTCAGATATCGAAAGCTCTGTCAGCAAGGGGCTCTTCAATTGTTCTGCCCCCTGTCAAGAATGTGTGGCATAGAATGGATGGCCTGCCCTCATTTATCTTTATCTGCAAGTAATTGTCTCACATGGCCATAAACTTGAAGCACGTTTTGTCTCTCCCGGATGTGCCTAGTCCAGATTGCGATAATACTCTAAGCTTCCTCTTTATTGGAAGTATCTCATCTTTTTTGTACTTTTCACTTATTAGATCAGACGCGTACGGTTCGATCAGTAAGACCAGTTGTCTCGAAATACTTTTGAATAGTTAAGAATTTCGATTTGAAGTAGAAGAACCTGCGGGAGAAATCTTTGACTCTGTGTCCACCGCTATGAAAGTGATACATTTAATTTGCCTGTTTTTCCCCGACGTGTATACTCTGTGATATTTGCAGCCCATCAAGGTGTCAAAATGTTTGTGTACCGAACGCTGCGAAAGCTTGAAATACTGTCTAGGCAAAAATACATGCGCACATGAAGCTATTATCCACGAATTAAAGGAAATTTTACACTTTGGTTTTGATTTCTCCCCTAGGGCGTTTAGCCCAGCGGCTCACCTTGAGGCGCACTCTGGCTTTTGGAAAAAGAGTATCACATGACCCATATGACGCACTAGTTAAACTTCAACTAGCGCACTTTTCGGTAGTAGGTCCTTGCCATCTACCCGGCCAATCACAAACGCTCTTTTATTCGTATGAGTAGAGATGCCACAGCGGTTATGACGACGGTGTTAACGACTGCAGGGGAGAAGCGTAGTGTTGTAGCAGAGCGTTGACAGCATGATTTGGACGCGTGAATAATTAAAATTGATGTCCTTATTATGTCTTGGTGATGATGCGGTGTCAGTATCCAGCGCTATTATTAAACTTATTTGCTCCTGAGGCTTCTTTCGAGTATGTCTTTGAATTATGTTCCAAAGGTGGGACACTCACAGAGGTGGGAGTTGATAGCTACCTGTTCACCACGAACATATGTTTTGTATATATGTACGAACATATGTTTACACCTCTCTGTTTTGCGGGCTGTTCTTTCCATCCCTATTTTTTACGGCCTTTGTTCGAAATCAGACGCTGTAAATTGATGCTGTAGCGTCGCCTCTACTGGTGAGCCATGAAGGTGCATGTGGGATGTGTGACCAGACGGTTATGAACGCTGGCCCACTTAGCCGCCGCGCTTCATCGTCCACCATCGCCGCGTGTCACTAGGTTATAAATTCACGTTCTGTATTGCTTGTAGCACACAAGTCTCTCTTATTTCACTCTTCGATGGCTGGTTAATGAAACTGAAACACCAAGTGCTCTCACTGGCACGGGCGCCCTCTTCAACAACTTCAACTGCTGTTGAAGTTGTTTCGCCTCAGTTCTCGATCAGCAGTTGGATAGGCGTCAATAACCTGTAGTCCTCTCGACGCCAGCGGAGGTCAGACAGCTGCTCTCGTTCCTGGGCTTCCATTCCACTGTCAAGGATCCCATCCGACGGAGGCTGGTCACGAAGAGAGGGAATAGGGGATTTGGCTTCGTTTGATTCAACGCGACAATCATCATTTGCGACAATCACAATCATTTGCGACAATCATCTAAAAAATAAGACGGTCGCGAGTTGTAGATCATGTGTGTTCCTGCTGTCAAGTTTTTTTTCTATTCTGTTCTAGGGGTTTGGTTGTTGGGGAGGGGGGGGGGGGCATTGGGATTTTACGACGCACTCAGCTGCTGGGGCTACATGGCGTCACCTGCCTCACACCCTGGCAGGAAGGGCGGGCACCGCGGAAAATCGAACCCCCGTACCTCGGGTTTCCCAGACATGCAGTAGTAAAAGCAAACGCGTTAGCCGCTGCACTGCTGGCATCCTCTAGGGGTTGAATTGTCGGATTCGTTGTAAAGATGTAACCTAAACGAAACCAAATGGCATTTTGACAGGCATTTACCAGAAATATTATGTGTGCAAAATAGGTGCATGCTTCGAAGGGTTCCCAGTATTTCTTGACATGAGTGCCGCCTGGCCGTGCCACTATCGCCATGCATTTTTTTTTTTGGCCTTGCTCTAGAGAGAAACGACATGTTCCAAACTTTTTCGCCAGAATAATTATCTTCTGTTTCACTAGGACGAAGCTGTCTTGTGCAGGGTATTCCATGTTTGGTGGCACTCCACGCCATGCATGCTGTCGGACCGAGTGGTTCTTCTTCCCCCCCCCCCCCCGTCCCTCGAAACGGCAAGGCCGCGCTGACCGCGGCGCGCCAACTCATCTTCCCCCCCCCCCCCTCCCCCCGTCCCTCGAAACGGCAAGGCCGCGCCGGCCGCGGCGCGCCAGCTCGCGTCCCCCGCCCCCACGGCCTGCCACGCGGGTCGCTGGTCCGCGTCGCGCGCGGCTCGCTCGGCGGCTGCCCGGGCACGTCCGGCGGGCCGGAGCCGGCCTCCAGTCCGCCGCTCCGGTCGCTCCTGAAGTGCATGCCAAGCAGAGGTGATGAGGTGCGGCCGGACGCCCGCCGGAAGGCCGCCCCGGGTCGGGATGGTCGGGCGGCGGCGGCGGCGGCGGCAGCAGCGCTGGGGAAGATGCTGGTCGCAGGGCTCGAGTCGGCGTTTTGCCGGGGGCTCTCCCACGCGTGCTTTATGGCATGAATCTTGTCAGTCTTGTGGTGGATAGCCTGCATTGTTCGCTCTTTTCGTGTTGGGCGACGCATGAAGTTTGATTGTAAGGAAGATTAGGAGGGCATGGATTGTAGGGGTGCACAGGAGCAATGTGGCACGCCTAACTTCAGACCCCCATGTTTCTGTCGTGGTTTTCGTAAATGCCAGGGTCCACCTATCCGTTATATTCTAGCTGATGAATTGTGTCATTGCAGGCAAATGTTGGACAATAATATTGCGTAATGAATTCATTGTCTTGTTGATACTGCTGATGTGTTACGGGCAGCGGGTTGCAGCGTCATTACAGCTGGGATTGAGTACATTTTCTGTTGAGTAATCGACATTGGGTTATTCCATTTGACGTTGGCAGCCTTTCATCGCCTGCTTGTTGGTCTGCTGGTCGATATCTCCATAAAAAGGAAAGTAATCTAGTTTAATAGCTCTTTCAGACAGCGAAGTAACGTAGGGTCCGGGCGTTACGTCATGGGAAATGCAATTGTATTGTCAGCATGTAACACATTGCGAGCGTACTGGAGCAAAGCAGTTGTGGTGTACTTGGCTTCGAACTGGACGTATTTGGGAGCTATTCAGTAGCCACCCCTGACCAACAAGGGGCTGCTTATTGGTACAGAAATAAACCGATTCCAGGAGTATTTAATGGGATTGAGTATTCCGAGAGAGTGTTATGTTCTATTTATTCCAAATGAGCGGGAAATGGTATAAAACCACTGCACGTCCATCTACATGCGGTATATCGCGTATCATTGCCGACGAAATGAGCCTCGCCTACGTGTGGCGTAGAACAGAGCCATCCAGATATTCCGACGCGTCATAACCTGAGGCGGCACGAGTGTGGAGAAGTATGGCTGAATGGAGATAAATCAAGAACCTTAGACACGCCTTTCTTTCTGGTGTGAAAATGCACGTGTGTGCTGTGTACAAAGACAGTTGTAAGACGCGAATTGTGCTCGAAAAGTTGTCGAAGCCAGTGTGTTTATGACACCTCGAGGATGGTACACTTTTGTTACGACCGGAGAGTTTCGACCTCATCTAGACTGTTCTTGAAACGGATTTGTTATATTCCGTTTTTCCTAGCGCTTGCTTTGCACCTGCTTTGAAGGTCGAATTTGCAGTCCAGGTAGTTTCAAAACAGGCTCGGCCCGTTTGCCCGAACCCGTACATATGTTGAAGACGTGTGCTGGGAACATGGAGCATCGTTCAATGCCGTACGTTGAAAATATAATCGTAACGCTTGAAAAATATTTATGTTCTTGTGTATGATACTTGCCGTAACAGGGTGTTGACCACGACGGCTTGTGTTAGTATTTAAGGGCAGTAATAGCGGCGACGAAGGGAGCAATACGGCCTCTCCGGTCTTACAAAGTTGTCTTTAACCCCTTTTTGGATCGTATTGTATTGGATTGACTTGAGCTAGTTGGCTTTCGAACCCCTGTATAGCGACCTCTCACTTTTCCTTTCGTGCTATGCCATTTCACTGGGCTCCGCTTTCAAAAACGTGAGATGCAAAAAGTACGAAACAGTATTCCACCGCCGATTCTTGACGCTGGCGTTTGGAGCCTTGTTTTCCTGTTGTGTTGACGGCGTTAAAGGGAACGCTCCACAGTTATATGGGGCTTCGAACTGAAATAGCCGTCCTGAGGAGCTTACGGTGCGTTTCACAATCCTGCCCTTCTTAGGATCCGAGCCTCTCTAGTTTCTGAGTTACGCGCCCTCGAAACTGGGGAAAGGTATATCGGGGAGAGGATTTAGAAGTCACCTGGAAGTCATGACGTCAGGTAACATCATCCAGATCCTGCCATTCCATAAACCATACGGTGATCAAGACTGAGACAAATCTGATTGTCGAGGCGCTCACATCTGGAGTTCGTGAATACGATTTCCAGATATAACGGCCGCCAATGGCCCTCAATCAATGCTGTGCAAGGTACGATGACGTGGTGAAACCATGACGTATTGAGGAGCATCTTTGCTAAGCAGAGAATTTCGCTGCCTACAGCAGTCTTTTCCACTTAAAAGTGTACCAAAAGTTATAAGTTAGCTTGTTTCATCGTGTCTGACGCTTGCTTCGTGATCTTGAAATGTGAAGCATTCCGCTTAAGTTTTGAGACTTCATGGCTGTCGACCATTTTGAAAGGTTTTCGGTGTTCAGTCATTTCAGCCCAGACACTGAGATGGATGACAAATTAGGCCGCAAGGCCGTGCTATAGTTACTCACCGAAGCTGGCCTGCGATTATGGTAACGTAAAAATGGTTCAATGTTGAGGTCACAAGGATCAAGTGTTAAAAGTTGTTCACCGTAATCTTGAGCCATATTTTGTTGTTGGCCGTAATGCGCAATGCGATACTAACGCGTATGAATGTAAGAAAGAAAAACGTAAGGATAAGTTAGCGCTTGAATTCAGATCATCCAAGCTAGTCAGCGAAGGTTGAAAACACAATGAGTCGTGAGATAACTTCACATGGACAACTTCTATTACTTCACAGTGCCCCTTTTAGGGAAGGGGATAGTGTGAGGAAGGGAATAATGGCGTACTTTGGTGCTATGTTCACCCTTTGATGCTGGCACGTAGCTAGAAGGGCGGGGGCGGGGGGGGAGGGGTTGGAGACGGGTCCACAGCCTCCTGAGCCAAGAGGTTCGCACGAGATGATGTGCGATTTCTCAAGAACTTAGCTTAAATTTGAGTAGTTGGGAAAAATTCACGTCCCACTCGGAGAAATATCTGGCTACGCGCCTGTCTGAACATATGGGAAGCTACAGACAGCCACCAAAAGACTCAATTTCACCATATTTGACCCGTCTCGACAGATCATTTAAACAGACAGCCAACCTCCTGGGCGGAAGCTTTGAATCAGACACCAGACTACCGCGTGTTCTTTTCAGGCTAGCATGGCTATGGCTATGAAAAGCGGCTATGGCGGCTTTAATTAAATTTTATAAAAGCGGCTTTCATGCTATGAAAGCGGCCGCGGGATTATCCCACGCTGCGGAAGCTGGCAAGGCTTCGTCATTACCAGGTGAAGGCTGTTTTCACTCGTACGTGAAGCACAGGGACGGTGTTTCTCCTCGCCATTTGCCCACACAAGCTCGGCGGGGCTGCGAAACCAAACGGGCGGAAACTCAGCTCGTAGGAAATGAATTGATGTCCGGTGTGGCCCTCCCGTGTCAACCGGTGACCTTTAGGATCAGATCAACGTAAATCCCGTTCCTGCGCGGCCCCAGGGAAAAACACATTTTTGAGAGTGGTCCTCTAGACCCCCTGAAATTTCTGAGGCCTTTCGACGAATTGGTTCGCAAATGGTGTCAACCAACTTCAAGGGGTTGGCAGGAAATTGCGTAGCGGTAGAGAGGGAGAAGTCGCGACTGGTGCCGCCTTAGATTAAGCACAAACCTTTTGATTTGATTGATTTCTAGGATTTCTGGGCCAGGCTTTGAAGTGGTTGTTGCGTAGTTTGACCCTGATCTCGCCACCTGGTCACGAAGCTCTGGCTCGACGGCGGAATTTTGGGACGAGATCTTGCCGCGCCGCGATGATCGGGACGGTCTGTCCAGGCCGCTGACATCACCCAACTGATAGCGCGGCCGCTGCCACCGGTCGTAGGCCAGCCCAGTCAGGGGCAAACAGCTAGCGCCTTTGAAGCGTCTCGAACCCACCCCACCACGGGTGGGGGAATCGGGAGCCAGGCGCGCTAACCAACTGAGCCACGGGGATGGCCGACCTTTAAATAACTCATCCCGTTGCGCTTCGCGTTACCAGGTAGGAACTAGCCCCAAAGAGCAGCATAGACGAGAGGCGTGAAAAAATACATGGTAGAATTTTTCATAAATAATGAATGGATCCTCGTATGCCAACTCCCGGCCTGGAGAAACAAAAATGGTACGAAGGCACCGTCAGGAAATACATAATGGGAGGCACGTCACTGTAAACCTAACCTCTCACTTGTCTGAGCTACGAACATGATGAATATGGAACGAGTTCGAATGAAAGTGATTGAAAAATGGTCACCACATTATGACAGACTCTCTGATTGTGATACTTTTGATAGTCAGCATTACAGCTCTATGTTTGTGCCTTAGGCTCTTCATATTTTTGTTGGCATTTTGCGTTCTCTGCTTACGTGACATAACCTATATGTGAGGTCTACCCCACGATGAAATGATCCGGGAAGCTTTAGCTTTGACAAGGACTCTATGGGAAGCGAAAGGATCCCACCACAGAAAATTCTGAATCCGCCTCTGCAAGAAGCTGCTTGTGTTTCAATCACCGCTGCTACACGTGCCAAAACAGTCATGTTTTGGAAGGGAAATTGATCGGATTAAAACCTAAAACCCACCTAAACTACCCCGAGGAGAGTGTTGCCTGCAGTGTGCCAGCGCTTATATGAAGACACTCGAGCGTGTCTGGAGGGAGTGGTGAATGTACTGCGTGACCATACAGGCAGGGCCCCGTGTGTATAATGTACATGCTGTGCCTAGCAAGAATAACCCTCTGCCTCGGATGCCAAGTAAACGTGAAGAACAATATGCGCAAAGCGGCCGCAGCTGTTAGTGTAAGCACGCTGCTAGCGCGCACACCCCGCCGCCCCGCCAAATACATGTGTGCCGCCTGCAACCGAGTTTTCTCTCCGTCTGGCAGCTCTTTCAGCGCTGTCTGGTCAAGGTGCTCAATTTGGACCTGTGGAAGCTGTACTTGACGTACGTGAAAGACACGAAAGCCAGCCTGCCGTCGTTCAAGTAAGTAACTGGTCGCCTTCGATAGTGCCTGTGCGGTCAGGTCGCTCCGGTGCATGTGTTCGGGTGCGGCCAGATCGCCCCGGTGCATGTGTCGGGGTGCGGCCAAATCGCCCTGGTGCATGTGTCGGGGTGCGGCCAAATCGCCCCGGTGCATGTGTCGGGGCGCGGCCAGATCGCCCCGGTGCGTGTGTCGGGGTGCGGCCAGATCGTCCCGGTGCGTGTGTCGGGGTGCGACCAGACCGCTCCGGTGCATGTGTCAGGGTGCGGCAGATCGTCCGGTGCGTGTGTCGGCGGTTGCGGCCAGACCTCCGGTTCATGGTCGGGTGTGCGGCCAGATGCCGGTATGTGTCGGAGTGCGGCAGATCGCCCCAGGTTGCACGTGTCTGGGTGCCGGCCAGACCAGCTCCGGTGCACGTGTCAGGGTGCGGCCAGATGTCCCGGTGCGTTGTGTCGGCGGTGCGGCCAGACCGCTCCGGTGCATGTGTCAGGGTGCGGCCAGATCGTCCCGGTGCAGCTTGTCTGCGGTGCGGCCAGATCGCCCCGGTACATGTGTCGGGGTGCGGGCCAGATCGCCCCGGTGCACGTGTCCTGGGTGCGGCCAGACCGCTCCGGTGCATGTGTCGGGATTCCGGCCAGATCGCCCCGGTTGTGCTCGGGGTCCGGTGGGCCGGCAGGAACCTTCGGTTGATGTCTTCAGTGGTAGTGATTTGGGGAAGGCTGATGATGTCCGGTCGGTGTTCGTGTGGTCGCTGTCTCGGATGGTGATGCTGGATCCCTGAAAGTTGCGATCTCGTGGACCCGGCCGTAGCTGGGATTGCTCTGCCATTGAGGTAGCGCCGCGCGGTGGGAAGCCTATCTAGACACCGGTATGCTTAATGTCGGTGTTTGTTCTTCGTCTTTAGCTGTCTCCTTATATTCTTGTACTGCAGGTTGTCGTGCCTTTCACTTAAAACATGCTCAGGTCGCCCTAAACAGCTGCTTTATGGATGCGTATACCTGGCCGGGCCAAAAGCGTTGCCGACCTTTCTCGATTTTTGCGAAGTGACCGATACAAACGCGCGCCCCATTGTTTGAGATTCGAATCATGGTCTCACATTCGAGGGTTGGTGCATTGGCAAATAGTCCGGCATGCAACGTGGCCCGGGGCAAGGGACACGATCGCCGACGGCAGGCGCTCGTGTCGTTTTAAGGAATGCAGTAAGCCGTGCCTGTTATTTTGGAGAAGATTGTTTTCTAAGAAATAGCTGAACAGGTCCCACCCCGGTTTTGTAAACCTTTTTTGTGAACGCTCAAATGTGCCTGCGATATACGCGTCCGGGTGGCAGATTGAAGGCGTTGCGTCCCGGCGGGGGTCAGTTTCACCCTTACTGAAATTAAAGAAAAAACGGCGACTAGATGCCCTAAATTCACAGGTTGGGTAGGCCTGTATGTGAGTGAAATCCTGGCGTCAAATTTTGAGGCTTCTAGGTCATGACTGTTGGGGCAAATGAGGTCAAAGAAGGTCAAACTCAAGCTCTAGATGAGTGTCCGAAGTGCCCTTAAACCTCCTGATGCAGCTGCATTTAACCCCGATATGTCGACTAAACAAAAAGCCGCTCGGGCTCATTTCAGGTCAGTGGCTTTCTTGCCTCGAGATTGCTTTTATTTGTCTATCTAATGTCTAGTTATCTATCTAGTCTTATGTCTGCTAGCGTCACTAAGGCGACATATTCTCTACAAAAAAGGCTAATGGGGGTCATTTTAGGTCAGTCACCTCCTTCGACATTCATTTAGTCCAAAGAGCAAATCTGTTGGCGTCCTCGTGAAACGAAACCCGAAATGAACTTCGTTAACTACGCTTTAAAGCAAGGCCTCCAGTAACTTGTAATTTGGCAATTGGGTTTTCACATCGGTCTGACCTTCATAGCTGATCCAAGGTCCGTAGGATTAGTTGTAATTCTAAACTAGATTGGTTGGCTGTCTAAGAAATCGTTCCAAAGGTGTATGCATTCGTCTAACACTCCGTTGTCGCATTGGATTAAATGATTCCCAAGGAATTGCCTTCACTGATACCCAAGGCCCGGCTCTGGCCCGTTATAGGTCACCGACCGTAAAAACTTTTTATTCCATCGATTGTCTATTACTTTTAATTTATTTTCATACAGATGGATCGGCTATTGAATTGCCTATAGCTGTTAAAAGTTCGGTGTCGCTACGCCGCACCAGTATCTAGGCGTGTTGACGTAAGCTCCTCCTCGAGCGTATGCAGCTGGGTTATGTGGCAAGCGCGTTAGACAAAAAAGGGTGTTTATTTGCGCAAGTTTGTTGCACGTTGGTGTAATTTCGTTGAATATTTGCGCAGAAATCAAACGAGCTGTGTGTATCGTTTCATACACGGGGCTTAAAAGGAATGGTCCGCATTTGAAGATATTGCATTAAGCATCAGCTGTGATGAAGTAAGCTATCGTATCACTATTGGTACACTTTTAAGTGGAAAATACTGCTCTAGACAACATATTATCTCTATTTAGCAAATATGACCCCCAGTGCGTCATCATGTGCGTGCAGGTTGGTATAGTATCACCGTTTGATTGCGTCGTCGTACCTTGCACATTACTTGAGAGCCAATGGACGGCCGTTACGTTTGATATCGCGCTCACGAACGCCAGACATGAACAACTCGATAATTATATGTTCTTGACCTTGATCATCACGTGGCTGATGGAATGACAGGGTTGGAAGGGCGAGGTTTTGGCGTCATGTATGCTTGAGTGACCTTGAAATAGTCTCCGAAAAAGTGCACGTCCTCGCTGGCGTGAAGCTTAGAAACTAGAGAGGCTTAGGCCTTTAAAAGGGCAGGTCTGTGAACTGCACCAAAGGGTCTTCAAGATTTCAATTTCAGTTCAAAATACTATGCAAATGGGGAACACTCCCTTGAACCAAATGTCGGTGTGGTGCGTTTCGCCACTTCTTGCTCAAATGTGCCACTTACAGAACAAAATATAAACGTTTTGTTTTCTGGCGCGAAAATTGAAGAGAAAACGTAGGTGAAGTTAATTGTCGAGAGGATCTGTACGATCGCCTTAGATTAGTTTGCTAAGATGCTGACTTCAGGTGCATTAAAAAAAGACCAATACAATGAATTTAGAGTTATTAGTTTGTTTGGTGTAGTATCACCGTGGCATCGCTGGCCCATCCATTTTCGAACCGAGCGTGCGGCGGCTTAGTTTGATAGACATTGAACATTGCAACGGAACTGAGCGATTGTAATGTAACGAGCAGGTTTCAGAAATCGATCCAGCACCGGTCGGAACTGGTGATTTTCTACTGTGAGGTGTTACTCCAATACGGGGTGTGAAACCGGTTCGACGCCGTGTTCCGTCGATGTGGCTACAAACCTTGCAACGCACGCAACGTTGCCCTACCCATAGCAACGCCAGCAATCGGCCAGAAGACAGTGGCGCTGGAATGTTTCGTTGGAGATGGTGGGATCTGAAGCCACACAGCAGGGGACTGCAAAAGCGCCAGTTTTTATTCATGCGCTTTCTGCTCCATCTAAGCGGCCTTTCGTATGCATTCAATGTGCTAGCGCAAATTAATACCCTATGCATGCAATGTGGGGGCGAAAGTCGGCCAGGTGTCGAGGTATAGGTTCGCCCAGATGATCGGGTCCTTTAGAATAATGACAACCGAGCGACAGCGGCGCAGATTCGATAAGGGTATCGTGCAATTAGTGTCGGATCTTGCTGTACTCACTGCACGGTAAAATAACGCGAGCGTGGCAAAATCGTGGTCGCCCAGACAGCAGCAGAAGCATGTGAATTACATTGAAATTATGTTGTTGATAAATAGGTTGCGCCTAATGTGATGTTCGGTCAGCATACACAGAATATCAGAGTATCACATATCAGTAAACTTAATGCGGTGTGGGCGAATCATTGAGCAAATGAAAGGGAAGAAAACACGGGCAGGATAAGCTGCAGAGGTGCAGACGGCATGGATGGATGCGATGGATTCCATGGATGCGAATTGCGGCAAATGAGGAAGAGGCAAGCTAGTTATATTTTCGGCTTTGGTCGGTTCGTTGGGTAAACCCGCAGCTGTACTGTCCCCCAATGTCCTCCGTAGAAAAGCATGCAAAGCTTTGTCGGCACCTGAGACGATGGGCGACCCTCAGTTCACTGGGCCCGGCATCTGAGACGATGGGCCCGGCACCTGAGACGATGGGCCCGGCACCTGAGACGATGGGCGACCCTCAGTTCACTGGGCCCGGCACCTGAGACGGTGGGCGACCCTCAGTTCACTGGGCCCGGCACCTGAGACGATGGGCGACCCCCAGTTCACTGGGCCCGGCACCTGAGACGATGGGCGACCCTCAGTTCACGGGGCCCAGCACCTGGGAGGATGGGCGACGTGCGGATGCTTGATCGAAGCGTTCTGAGGGGACGCCTCGCCGCCGATGTTCTCCGGTGTCGTTCAAACGTTAGTCGATGTTTTTCGTAGGTGGTTTTTATGAAAGAGGTTTTCCGGCGTATGTCGGCGCACTGGTGTCGTATGTGGGGCAGCTGAGTGGGTTCTCCAGGTTGTTGTCAGGCTGTGGTTGAAGGCATGTGATTTCAAGAAAAGCCTGCGAAGAGTCCTCTCTTCGGCATTTGCAATGTGTCAAGCAGCATGTGACCCAGGGTTACCACTTGGCTGTGTAGCCAGCGGCGGGAAGATGTGATGTTTTTCACCTTGCCACCCTCACGTGCTGGTCACCGGACAAGCTCGATCCGCATCGGGTCAGGAGTCCAGCGGTCTAGATCCCGGCTGGACACGACTGGCCGAGTCCGTGTGGGGCGCGGCACCGATGCCGGCCGTGCCGCTGGCGCAGGCTCGTGAGTGCACACCCCGTCGGCGTCGACAGGAGCGTGTGAAGAGTCCCAGGAAGCCCGCCCGTGATAAGCCGGCGTGCGCGCGCGGCGCTGTGGCATAGGGCGGCAGATGTCGCGGAATCAGGGGCAGCATGTTCGGGGAATGCTGGTCGTTCACTTGGACGCGGGCACCATCGATGTTGTAGGCTAGAGGCGGTGCTTGTGTAACTGTTTCCGCTAGTCGTCGATTGCCGAGCTGAGCACGTTCTCCGGGGAACAATGGTGCAGCAGAGAACATTGGCTCCATGGGTGGCACCATTGTCCTGGTGTCGTCACGAACAGAGGTGAAAGTGCGACGGGATTTTTGAACGGTTATTGGATAACAGGACAGTCCGCTTATTGGCCATCGATTACGGCCTTATTTGGTGACGAAGTGAAAGGAAGATCATGTTTTCAGGCTTATGTTTCAGCTGTATGGGTACGACTATAAGCCAGCTGCCCGGTTTTGGACCCGTAATCCTGTTTCGCGAATCGCTATTACTTTAAATGGAGTTGCGGGGCTGCCCTCCGGATGGTAGAGTATGGTGACATTGTCAATGTTGAGGGTTGGTGGCTTGCATGGCCTGGCTTGCCGGTGGCTGCGGCCGAAGGTAATGCGGAACATGGAAACATTTGCAAGCAACACTGGCTGTTTTCAGAGGAGCCCCTGCGACCCGGCACATACAGGCCATCAGTCCGGAGAATCGCCACCTTGTCTAGGCCATGGGGACATTTGTGACAAAGGTTTATTAAAGTAAACTATGGGGGAGAGGGGAAGGGGCCACTGTGGTCCCGGGAACCCGATCCCGCGCCAAATTTGCGTTTCTCAAAGTATGCCACGTTTCTTATAGTGACGGACGGTAAATTCTAGGTCGAAATTGTGTGTCATTTATAAAGTTGTGCTTGAAATGATTGATAAAGGGGTTGTACCCAGTAATGAATGAGGGAATGGGTTCTGTGCTATAAGTATGTTTTCGTAGTTTTGTGACATTCCACAAAAAATAGGGCCCGAAACTCTACTGTGGTAGTGGAGCCAATCCATGCTGGGCACCACGACACTCAAATAATTCAGTTCGGCACCCCTGTTTGTGGATTTGAGCTTATTTTACTTTGTTGTTACTGCTGCTTCCAGTAGCTATCTGCTTACGTGGATCGCTTCGTTTTGTCGCCAATAATCCTTGAGGCTGCATGCGTTAAGTAAGACACAGATGAAGCTATCAGTTTTTCTTTGGTTTCTGACTTGACGCTGAAAGTAACCAATCTTCACTGCGCAAAGAGGTACTGGTTATGTTTAGATATCAGGCAATCATGGCAGTACGTTATGAAAATACCAGACGTTTTCATATTGTATCCCAATAATTGCTTGATATTCGTCGAACCCATGCGCGCCCCTGGGACATTGAGCACGGGAAATTTGCTGCGTAAAAAGTCGTGACGTCAGTGCCACGCTGATGCCGGTTACATTGCATAAGAAACGCACGGACGAGGGTTGGCATTGATCGATCCGTGGGTGAGAGCAGCGTCGTCCCATGATAATGTCAGCTATCGAACGGCGGCCGGTCCGGTGACAGACCGTCCTGTAGGGCGCGGGCGGCGCCTGGCGGCTCCCGGAACCGCGGCGTCCAGCCGGGCCGCGTTCAATCTGGACAGCGAACTTTGCGTGCCGCGAGCGCTGTGTCGACGGCGGCGCGTGTCCGGCATGACCGCGGCGCTCGGGCCGCCGCGCCGGCTCGACAGCTGGCCAGCCGCGTGCAACAAGCGTGCGCTCCAACGCTCCTCCGAAGCGACAGTCGTGAAGGCGCCGCGGAATGCTGCCCGGCCTAGCACTGGCGGCAGAATTGGGCTAATTTGTGACGGGACGGGCCCTGAGTCGCGGATTGAAAGCTTAATGTGTTGTTTATTGTTGGGCGATTCTGGATGGGTGTAACTGCTGAGATCAGTGGTTTTACCACAGTCGGGCTGAAACGGGGACCAGTAAAAGGTTGCAGTGGCAGGATTGTGCTGCTTGGCTCGATGCGGAGAGTCCAGCTCCTCGATCAGGCACGCGCGGGTCGTCTGAGCTGGTCGCAGGCGGCGCGCCGACAACGCGTGGTGGCCGGGCCAGCCGGCTTGTCACCGCCCTGTTACGCACAGGTCCTCAGACCATGTATATGGGACGAATTGTGGCTCTGAGTAACCTCTTCGTGATTTGTCGTGCGATTTTCCGTGACAGCCTGATATACCTCATGAGTTGGAAGTGGGCAACGGAATATTGTGGCGCTCACCTCGCCGTTCGGGTCGGGCGCGGAGCGGCAGGCGCGCGCAGGTTAAACACGCAGTAGCCACGTGTTAGATACACCCTGAACTGCAGCACGGTAACGCACATGCCTATGATTGCACGCTTCCTAATCGTTACATGAGAAGATGCAGTGTCCGTCAGAGGACAACAGAAGAGCTGTGGAACTGAAGCTGGGGGAGAATTGTCCTCCAGTGCGAGGGTGGTCCCAGACCCCGCGGCTGATTGCCAGAGTGCCATGCGCGTGCAGTGGGCGTATGGTTACTCAGGACGTGTTTTAAACGTCGTGGCTTCAGTGCAAAACGGCTCTTTTGCGAAGTTAGCCGTCCGAATGACGAAGCAACTGTGCATTGCAACCGCGTCCAATAAGACTTGACAGAGTGACTCGAGTAAGCTCTTGTACAAGCGCAAGCACAAGCGCTTGTGGTAGCGATCATCCGATGCCGTATCCCAGCGATTAGTTCGAGGTGCTCCACACAGATTTATCGCATGTGGGGCAAGACCTTTCCGCGCGAGGGTAGGAAGCGACGGCAGAAGAAGTCAGTCAATTCATGCCGTCTAAACGAGATACTTGACACGAGTCAAGCGGTATGAGATGTGCGACATATTGTGCTTATTAACCTTGAATTTTTTAAATACCCTTTATCTGTTTTGTGTCATCCTGCTTACTCCGGTCTTACCAATGGGAGCAGTGAGCTCCAAGCCCCGTATAAGCATCACACCGACGTGAACCATAGCGTTAGTGAAGCAGAGATTTTTTGACCAGTCTCCAATCGCTGAAGGGTTCGTCGATTTCAATTGGGCGGTGGTTGCGAACATCATGGGTTGCGATACTGACCCACGACACATCATCGCACGTTAGCTTCTTGGCATTATCACGTCTAGCACTGCGTGGCGCATAAGACGTCTTAATCCTGCGCACGTGCAGCGTGCGCCCCCTGAATTCTTAATGCGCACAAGCGGTTTATGCCCCTCATATTGGATGCTGCCACCACATTGGTCGTTAGCGCGCACCGCTGTTTTCCACCCCGCTCGTGATGGTGTGTAGGCTTCCTCCTCTCAGCCATGATATGGCGCAGGGCTCCAGCTCTGAGAGGAAGTGCATACATACCACACGCTCCACGAGCCGACGGGATACAGCCCGGAGCAGCGCTGCGGCCGCGCCGTATAATTACGCGCCGTCCGGCGGCGGCGGTGTCGCCCGCAGATGGAGTGGCGCGTGTCGTCCGGCGGCGGCGGTGTCGCCCACAGATAGAATGTCGCCTGATTACATCCTGTAGAGTGGGGAGCAGCGCTGCGGCCGCGCCGTATAATTGCGTGCCGTCCGGCGGCGGCGGTGTCGCCCGTGGATGGAGTGTCGCATGTGCCGTCCGGCGGCGGCGGTGTTGCCCGCAGATGGGGTGTCGCACGTGCCGTCCGGCGGCGGCGATGTCGCCCGCAGATGGGGTGTCGCACGTGCCGTCCGGCGGCGGCGGTGTTGCCCGCAGATGGAGTGTCTTACGTGCCGTCCGGCGGCGGCGGCGTCGCCCGCAGATGGAATGTCGCACGTGCCGTCCGGCGGCGGCGGTGTCGCCCACAGGTGGAGTGTCGCACGTGCCGTCCGGCGGCGGCGGTGTCGCCCGCAGATGGAGCGTCGCCGGATTACATCCTGCAGAGTGGGGAAGCGCCCGGGCGGGCGGCTCCGGCCTGTGAAGCGGCGGCCCAGCGCACGGGTCGCTTGGGGTACGGTCCGCGCGCGCAGTTAACCGGCGCTTTCCGCCGGCAGCAGGCTTTCTGGGAATGCGCGAACTGGGGAGGGATTGGCTTGGGGGTACCTCGACAAATGAGCAGATGTTTGGTCCGCTTCACCCAGTGAACCGACTCGTTCTTGTCAAGTTTCCTGTGGAACAGGCTGCTGACGTCTTGCCGTCATTGTTAATTTTTTCCTTTTCTTTTTGGTCTTTGGTTGAAATATTTTGGTTGGCCTTTTCTCTATCGTGCAGACAAAGCGGTGCAACAGCGATAACCTGTTGGACAGTTACCTAGAAGTGCACAGGCCAATACCTACATCAGCTTGCATGCTTTGTTTCCGTACAGCAGCGTCAATCAGTTCATTACGATCCAACGAAATTCCACCACGTTAAGCTCCGGCGCAGGAGATTGAATTGCATGTGACCAGCTGGTCCCGAGGCCGGCGGTGCGCCCCGGCGCGCTCCGGTAACGAGTGCCGCCGTCATAGGACCAGCTGGTCCCGAGGCCAGCGGCGTGTCCCGGCACGCTCCGGTAACGAGTACGGCCGTCATAGGACCAATCTGATTGGCCGCCGGTCCAGCGCGCTGAAGAAGACGGACGTGTTCCATGTGAACTTGTGCGGCCCGCTGCCTTGACGGTTCTTGTTTTTTGCCATGGTGACCTAGGCGCACTTTCTAGGGCTAAGTGCGGTGATAACGAGTTTCGTGTGTTCGTTGCAGAGGGATTTTGTGGTAGCGTACACAAGTTTATCCCTCGGATAAAGGAAATGTTCCACCTTTGAAGATTTTGAAGGAAGTGTTAGATATGATAAGCTCACGTATTTTGTTGGTGCACTTTCAAGAGGAAAATGCTCCTCTCAACGACGCAATTCCTCTTTTTAATGAATGTGCTCCTGAACACGTTATTGTTTAATGGCGCCATGGGCTGGTTGATGTTCAGATGCTGCCGAACCAGCTGTGCGAAATTGCCACCATAGCACTGACGCATAGTACTTCAACTCCCGAGAGATAGCAGTGCTGGAGATATTCAGTCAAATCTCGTTATGCGCTCGTGTTGTGGCCCACTTGTATGGTGCTGTTGCATGTTTACTCATGAGGTTAAGAAGTTCACTCATATTCACATACTTGATTATGGCGTTTTTCGTAAATAATTCGAAAGCAAATCTTATTTCCGTAGTAACAAGCAGCCATGTCCAACTAAACGTGGTCATACAACCAAACCTAGTGGTATGAAAAGACAATTGACGTCCCTCAGGTTTGGAAATCGTGATAATGGACGCCATATCTGATCGGCTGAGCAATAGCGTCTCCTTGGCCTTCATCGACGTATGACCTATGGGCGTGGCAGGATTTGTATGGCGGTGCTATGGCGTCATGCGTGCGTGAATGGTTTTTATATAGTTTGCACGAAAAAGACTGCACATTTTCGGGAGCGTGCAGCTCTTAAATTATAGGATTTTAGGTGTTTAGAAGGGCAGGATTGTGGATTGCGCCGAGTGCTCATCAAAATGGTTATCTCAGTTTAAAACGCCATACAATTGTGGAGCACTCCCTTAAAAGGGAATGTTTCACGTTTGAAAAAATTGAAGTAAGCATCAGATATGCTGAAACTAGCTTACTTATAATTGTTATACTTTTATGTAGAAAGGACTGCCCTAGGCAAGACAATTTTGCTGTTGAGTAAATGTGCTCCTAGGTACGTCATTGTTTGATTACTTCATTGTACCTTGTGCAATATTCATTGAGAGCCAATTGAGGACCGTTATATCTGGAAATCGTACTCATGAACGCCAGATATGGATGACTCGACCATTATATTTGTCTTGGCCTTGGTGGCTGCATGGCTTAATCAATAGCATGGTTTTAATGACGTTATGATGATGTTATGAATGCCAAGAAGACCTACAAATGCTCCCCCGACTTATTTTCCTACATCTTTACGGCTCACGAACCTTAGGGCTTTAGGTCTGAAAAGGGCGTGGCTGTGAGCGCCATCAAAAGGCCTTCAATATGGCTATTTCAGTTCAAACCCCCATGCAAAGGTGGGACACTCCACTTAAGGGATTAGGCACACGGAATACTATTTTTGAGTTCGCACGTACCTCTGGCTGTGTGATGCGCATGTTTGCGATACGGATGTATGTACTTCTGCGTGATACGGGCCCCGTCAGACCCTCTTGACCTATGTGATATGCATGCACGCTTCCTGTGATAGGGTTCTCCGAAGCTTAGGCGAAGTGTTCGTCTCATGGCCTTGCGGTCACGGGCTTAGTCCTGAGCCCTGCTCGTCTCCTCAGGCTCACCGACCGCGTGAGAATATTTCGCTACGACCATGATGGCTAAAAGCAGCGCTTCTTCGTATCCTTAATTGTTCGAGGCGTTTTCCCGCAACGGAATTGCAATTAGATTAGCAACATTTGATCAGTTGTGTTATATGATTGTTTGTGCTATAATCTACTTTCATCGTCTTCTTAATTGTGTTACGTAGAAATGACCTATCACTAATCACGGCGTTGCTATCTGTGCTGTCGGTACACTGTAGCATCATTAACATCATCACCTTCATCTTCATGACGCTGATTCGGCTGTCCGCCTGCCGGCAGAGAGAAAATGGCGCAGGCGTACGACTTCGCCCTGGACAAGATCGGCCTGGACTACCACTCGTTCCCCGTGTGGAGCGAGTACGTGGCTTTCCTCAAGGCGGCAGAGGCTGTCGGCTCGTACGCCGAGAACCAGAAGATCTCGGCTATCAGGAAGGTGAGATGGGCTGCTATTTGGACAAGTTTTCGAGATGATGCGAATGGGAAAGCCTTTGCTCATATTAGGGAGATTAATGGCAAAACGAGTCGGCATTGCTCCGTGCAGCCTCATCGAGACTGCTATCAACAGGACAAGTAAAACATTGGAAAAGAGGTCACGTATCGTACCGATGCTACCAGGTGAGGTTTGGTTTAAAGGCTTCAAATATATTGATTATGCTCACGAAGAAGTATCCAACGCACAATCATCAGTTATTGTCAGTCCACACCAGTATCTGGTTTTAGGTCTGGTCAAAATCACAGTGCAATAATGGGATAGTCATAAGCATTGAGCATAACTTTGCTTAGGCATGGCTACATTTTGGCGTGTATGTCGAGGTTCTACCGCAAATGCACTGTGAAAATAAAGCATTAGCACCCATATTTCTCAAGTTTAGGGAAAATGCACCTCAGAGTCATGATGTTCCGAATCTAACTGTGCTGTTTTAGCGCAGTTGACTATAGATTGTACAAAACATTTAGAAAGATGTGAACATGTGCACTGTTCACTTGCGTTGAATAAGGGTGGATTTCCTTTTTGGTTCCCGCCATTGGGTACCTGTTCCCTTCTATTTTGTGACCTTGTGCTTTGACACCAGGATAGCACGAATCACAGAGCTTTCCACTCAGAATAAGTATGACGTGTCGTATTTTGATGAAGAAATCAGAGGTAAAAAGGATGATTATGAGGAACAGCCGTGATCTTCTTTTGTAGATTTGACATTCAAATTGTAATGTTTTCGAGTCAAGGTTTGGGGAAAATAACCCACCCGGGATTGTTTCGTCATCGGAATATTTGTAACGAAAAGCAGTGAAATACCCGTTCGCGGTTAGGTTATCAAGGGTAACCATTCGGTTTTCAGCAATGACGTTTCACAGCTGCCCAGGTCTGTAACCTGGTCCCGGGTAGTCTGGTCGAGATAACAACTGCATCATCTATTTGGTAAAAACATCGGCACGGATAATGCGTCGCATACCACAAACGGCTGACCGATGTGATCTGCCTACCACGTTGGTTGACGTATCTGTTGTCCCTTTAAGTAAGCTGTTGATATATCTCGAAGTTGCCCACTGGGCGTAGTCGTTAGTTGTGGCGTCAGTGGTGGCGGCGTCGTTAGTTGTTAGTGTTCTAGGCGGCGTAGTAAGAGGCTAGTTAGTGGTAAGTGGTGGCGTAGTTACCTATTTGGTGGTGGTAACGGTGGTGACGAAAGGGCGCGAGGAAGCTGCAAACTGCTTCACTAGCTGGTTCAGAGCAGGAAGAGCGTGTGCAGAGTTCCCTCACTTCCATCTTTAACTTGAAGGGCAGAATGTGCGGAGGAGCATTTCAGTGGCGGCAGAGACCTCTTGGGCTTCGGGGTAAGCTTGCTGCACAGCGTCGCCGACATAAAGTCACGGTCATGATTCGACGTGGAGTTCGGCCGATAAAGTCGACTGCGGATCAGCTCGTTGAAACGCCGACGTGACGTTCATCTATCAAGGAACCTTGTGGGTCTGGCGAAGCCGAGTGTGAGTGTGGTTGTCGCAAGAAAGCGATGATGCGTGATGATCGGTACTTGGCCCGGGGGGCAGCTCGAGTGATTAATACCAATATCTGCGGTGCAATTGATAAAACTTCGGTTCCGCCGTCTGCTGCGCCTCACCCCATTGCTGCACCAGGTGCTGTAAATGAAACCCAGCCCTCTACCGTGCGCATCGTGAAGCATAAGTTCCGCCTTCTGCCGCAGGTGTACCAGCGCGGTGTCGTGACGCCCATGAACAACGTGGAAATCCTCTGGAAGGACTACATGACGTTCGAGAACAGCATCAACCCAATCATCGCCGAGAAGATGAGCATGGAGTACACGCGCGACCACATCAACGCCAAGCGCGTGGCGCGCGAGATGGAGAACGAGATTCGGGGCTTGAACCGCAACTTTCCCAGCGTGCCGCCCACCGGTAGCCCCGAGGAGCAGAAGCAGGTGAGCGGCCGGTCGCCGGTCGCGGCCCGCAGCCGAGACCGTCAGCGCATTGTTCTGCCGCCTTGCTGTGTCAGGCAGCACCGATGTCGCCATGCGAGAGCCAGTGAAGGGCGCTATAGGACCGCGCAGTCCAAGCGCCCGATAACCCCATTTACTGCATCAGGCAGTGGGGGTTTACTGCAGTCCCGATGTGTTTATTGCAGTGAACGCGAGCTCAGGCGTATGGGACGACCGAGGTTAACAATTATACACGCACTTGAGTCATTTCTACCGATATGCGTCTACCGTGCGCGGGGCAGAATGACACAACCACTGTACCATCCATTCCCAACATCTGCAAATAGTCTTAGTCGGCATGCTGAGACCTTCGCTCCACTGATCATCGAGCCCTTTTCTGCCGCTGTGGGGCCACAATAGATTAGCGATAGCGAACTATCGCTGTGGTGGCATCCCTATCGCTTTGCGGGTGGCGCCACCAGCGGGCTGCGGTCCAACTAAAGTTTCGAAGAGTCACCGTCAGATGACAGCACCGCACCGATGACGTTGCCGATCATCTCGACTCCGGGTCCGTTGATCTCTTCGAAACCGTCTATCTCGGTGCGCACCCTGGCGAGCCAGCGCTGCACGTGAGGGTAGGTCGAGAGGTCGACCATCTCCGGCTGTGGACGGTGAGGGCCGACATGTCACGCGCTTGTCCGTGCCATTGGAACACCACGTGCCCATCACCGACAGGACCATTATCGCAATCACCATTGCCGTTATCTGATTGCTTATAATTTAGTTGTGTCATGCATTTTCATGATATTCCTTCGTTTTATCAGCAGTACAATATTACTGCCTTTGCAATTTAGCGTGATTCTGCAATTAATTAAGGTACACTAACTTGTGAATATACTTTCATCGGTGCATAGGGGCATCGGGTTTGCATTGAATCATCTCTCGCCGGGCGATGATGATCAATGAAATGCACAGCACACCCGACGACCCATGTCACCTCTGGCCGCGATGACCGGTAGCATGCGCTGTGACGTGGTTAGTTACTCCCTCGGCAGTCGGTGGCATCCACCCACCTGTCACGTGGTGTCCCTGACCCGCGCTGTGGCGTGGTTAGTTACTCCCGATCGGCAGTCGTGGCATCCACCCCCCGTCACGTGTGTCTCTGACCCGCGCTGTGGCGTGGTTAGTTACTCCTCCCCGGCAGTCGTGGCATCCACCCCTTGTCACGTGGTGTCCCTGACCCGCGCTGTGGCGTGGTTAGTTACTCTCCCTCGGCAGTTACCAGCCCCCCTCACGCGGTGATGGGTTCTGTTGTACATGCCCGGCAGTTCTGGACCCTGCCGTGCCCAACGCACCCTGACACGACGTGTAATAATTTGCTTAGATCCCCGGCGTGTATATGTGCAACATTCTGTCCATGTGCTGACATAGCCTATGGCAACGAGCCAAGCCGTCCTGCCTCCCATCAGATCGGGCAAGTGCTGATGTGGTCTGTGATGATGACCCGCCAGCAGTCCCGCGTCCTGCCCTAGCCAATGTATGCTGAAGTGGTCTGTGATGACCCGCAGCATCCCGCCCGTCCTGCCCTAGCCAATGTATGCTGAAGTGGTCCGTGATGACCCACCAGCAGTCCTGCGTCCTGCCTTAACCAAGGTGTGCTGACGTGGTCTGTGATGACCCGCCAGCAGTCCCACGTCCTGCCCTAGCCAATGTATGCTGATGTGGTCTGTGATGACCCGCCAGCAGTCCCGCGTCCTGCCCTAGCCAATGTATGCTGACGTGGTCTGTGATGACCAGTCAGCAGTCCTGCGTCCCTTAACCAAGGTGTGCTGATGTGGTCTGTGATGACCCGCCAGCAGTCCCCGTCCGCCCTAGCTAATGTATGCTGACGTGGTCTGTGATGACCCGCCAGCAGTCCCACGTCCTGCCCTAGCCAATGTATGCTGATGTGGTCTGTGATGACCCGCCAGCAGTCCTGCGTCCTGCCTTAACCAAGGTGTGCTGACGTGGTCTGTGATAACCCGCCAGAAGGACTGCGGCCTGCCCTACCCAACGTGTGCTGACGTGGTCTATGATGACCGGCCGGAGTCCTGCGTCCTGCCTTAACCAAGGTGTGCTGACGTGGTCTGTGATGACCCGCCAGAAGGACTGTGTCCTGCCCTAACCAACATATGCTGACGTGGTCTGTGATAACCCGCCAATAGGACTGCGTCCCGCCCTAACCAACATATGCTGACGTGGTCTGTGATGACCCGTCAGCAGGACTGCTGCCGGGTCATCACGGCCTCACCAACCAACATAGGTCAGCCTGCCCTAACCAACGTAAGGTGACGTGCCCAGCAATCCCATATTCTGCCCTGTGCCCTATACGGTGTCCAGCAGTCGTGATCTCTGCTCTATCCAACGCGTGCTGACATGGCCCGTGCTGACGGGCCAGACAGCCCTTCGCTGCGCCACCTAACGTGTCCCGCCGCGGCTCGCGGCCCGCGTGACGCCACCATCGGTCTCGCCGCGAGCCCTGCTCTGCCGTGCCCAATACGGCCGAGAGTGGGCCCCACGCCTCACCTGGCACGTGATGACGGAGGCCGCCGCCGTGTAGTCCACGAGCGTGATGCGCTCGCCGGCCACGTACGTCGACTGCGAGAGGAACTGGTCCAGCAGCTGGAGCGAGGTGCGGCACTGTTTGATGTCCTTCGGCTCGAACCGCGTCCCGCCGACGAATATCCGCCGCATCTGAGGCAGCGGCCGACGCCGTCTGTCAGCCGGATCTGAGGCAGCGGCCGACGCCGTCTGTCAGCCGGATCTGAGGCAGCGGCCGACGCCGTCTGTCAGCCGGATCTGAGGCAGCGGCCGACGCCGTCTGTCAGCCGTATCTGAGGTAGCGGCCGACGCCGCCTGTCAGCTGCATCTGAGGCAGCGGCCGACGCCGTCTGTCAGCCGGATCTGAGGCAGCGCCGACGCCGTCTGTCAGCCGGATCTGAGGCAGCGGCCGACGCCGTCTGTCAGCTGCAACTGAGGCAGCGACCGACGCCGTCTGTCAGCTGCAACTGAGGCAGCGACCGACGCCGTCTGTCAGCTGCATCTGAGGCAGCGGGCCGACGCCGTCTGTCAGCCGGATCTGAGGCAGCGGCCGACGCCGTCTGTCAGCCGGATCTGAGGCAGCGGCCGACGCCGTCTGTCAGCCGGATCTGAGGCAGCGGCCGACGCCGTCTGTCAGCCGGATCTGAGGCAGCGGCCGACGCCGTCTGTCAGCTGCATCTGAGGCAGCGGCCGACGCCGTCTGTCAGCTGCATCTGAGGCAGCGGCCGACGCCGTCTGTCAGCTGCATCTGAGGCAGCGGCCGACGCCGTCTGTCAGCCGGATCTGAGGCAGCGGCCGACGCCGTCTGTCAACCGGATCTGAGGCAGCGGCCGACGCCGTCTGTCAGCTGCATCTGAGGCAGCGGCCGACGCCGTCTGTCAGCCGGATCTGAGGCAGCGGCCGACGCCGTCTGTCAACCGGATCTGAGGCAGCGGCCGACGCCGTCTGTCAGCTGCATCTGAGGCAGCGGCCGACGCCGTCTGTCAACCGGATCTGAGGCAGCGGCCGACGCCGTCTGTCAGCCGGATCTGAGGCAGCGCCCGACGCCGTCTGTCAGCTGCATCTGAGGCAGCGGCCGACGCCGTCCGTCAGCCGGATCTGAGGCAGCGGCCGACGCCGTCTGTCAACCGGATCTGAGGCAGCGGCCGACGCCGTCTGTCAGCCGCATCTGAGGCAGCGGCCGACGCCGTCTGTCAGCCGGATCTGAGGCAGCGGCCGACGCCGTCTGTCAGCTGCATCTGAGGCAGCAGCCGACGCCGCCTGTCAGCCGCATCTGAGGCAGCGGCCGACGCCGTCTGTTAGCTGCATCTGAGGCAGCGGCTAACGCCGTCTGTCAGCTGCATCTGAGGCAGCGGCTAACGCCGTCTGTCAGCTGCATCTGAGGCAGCGGCCGACGCCGTCTGTCAGCTGCAACTGAGGCAGCGGCCGACGCCGTCTGTCAGCCGCGATCTCGCTCG
>NW_023596420.1:6422959-6465303 GCF_011947565.3 Pollicipes pollicipes
CAGTACATCCTGTGCTACATCGACTACCTGTCCCATCTGAATGGTCAGTGACCGCGGCGGAGGCAGGCCTCGTCTGAAGTGACTGGCGCTCGGCTGGCAGTGTTAGAGCAAGCGGCGTGTTGGACCGCGTTTGGAAGGCTCGAGTTCAAATCCTGCGCGTGGCGGGAACATTTTACTGGACTCTGCGAAGTTGTTGCAACCCGCGTTGGGGGCTGCCAAGATGATGAGCAAAGCTATCGCCTGTGTGTGAGGTACTGCACTGATCGTTAGGATGAAGGTGCTGGAGATGACTGATCTGAGAGACTGGAGTAGTCATGACTGGAGTACATGCTGGAACCTTAGAGAGGGTTGATAGCCTACTGTTCCGTAAGGCGTGGTGGTAGTCCATGCTCCCCTGCATCGGCTGGTTGTACCAATAGTTTGACTTCTCGGCGCCCCCCCCCCCCCCCCCCCCGACTCTGTGACATAGTGTTTGTGCCCTCCTGCGGTGCGTCCGTCGTCCCTCCCGCTGCGGAAGCAGGGGCTGACTCAGGCTCCTGCCTGCCGTTGACCCGGCTGACCCGGGGTCCCATCTCGGCCCGCAGAGGACAACAACACGCGCGTGCTGTTCGAGCGCGTACTCAGCTCTGGCATGCTGGATGAGCTCAGCTCTGTGTAAGTTGGGAACAGGGAAAGGAGGCCATGGGGAGGACTGGCCCCGCGGCGTGCGTACGAGATGGAAATCGCAGTGGACCCGTCTGTGTGAGCCAATCCCTTGGGAGGATTTTTTTTTATTTGAAGCAGTGTTTGTATTTCACGTCACGGCCGTACTGGCCATGGACCAGTCTGGTCGAACTTTGTTTTAGATGGTCGAGGGCTGACATGCAATCGTCCCAGGAGTTTTAGCGCTGCTGTACCATAACCATTATTTTGATTTTCACGTTAGTTCGTTTCACCGATTCATAAGTTTTACGATACCCGGCGGCATTGCCTTACGCATTGTAATGTGGTGGAGCACTGTTGCGATCCAGGCGGATATGAGATGCTGAGCAGTGTTGCAAAAATACGCGCAACATCCGTGCTTGCTTACGTGGGCGCCGTGGGAGCCAAGCGCGGTGCCTGGACCACACGGTGTCGGCGGCCGTCAGCACCGCCTCACGCCCCTCCGTCGGCAGGGAGGTGTGGAACCGCTTCATGGAGTTCGAGTGCAACATCGGCGACCTCACGAGCATCGTCAAGGTGGAGAAGCGGCGCACTGCCATCTTACACCAGGTGACGCGTCGGCCGGCTGGCCGCCGGCATGCGCATCCGTCGTGTGGATTCTGGGGCAGGTCTCGGCCGGGTTTGGCGCGATGAGAGGTGCTCTGGAGCATGCAGCGCGTGCCGTTAGTGATGTATTACGGTGTCTTGTTTTGCCACGGAAGCCTTTGATGCCAGTCTACACAATCTCTGGCGTGCAGAGCAGCGTAATCTTATTGGTAGTTGTCCCTGTGTGATGTATGGTGGATATGACTTCTCGGCCTCCTCCATTGCCAAAACTGAGATTGCCAAACAGTTGACGAGCCGATACAGCTTGTCGACGTGTCCAGCGTCTGGTTACAGCTGCGATAATACAACATAAACCCCCGTGTCTGCACGTTTTGAGGGCTTAGTTTTAAGGTAGTCCTGTGCTGTGGCATGTCTAAATGACTTCAGCTGTGCTCCCGTTAAGTGGAGCCAACTCACTGTTGCCGTCGTGTTCGTCGAATCTCTGGGTCTTGCCCGCCACTCCCGTTTGTTCCGTTTGGTATGGATGATGGGGTTACTTTGTGTTACTGTGTAACGACACCGCCTGCGCCTCTCGCCGTATCCTGCGAGCCCAGCGTCGGGCCAGGTTCTGGTGTTTCGAACCCCGCCCTGTTGCTGTTGAGTCGATGCTGTGCTGCCGTCCCCGTGGTACGCCCCTCACCGTTGGACAGGCATGGCCTGTGGTGTGCTACCCGCCTGCCTCCCGTCCCGTCCTCCTTTCCCTCAGCATGCCACTCAGCAGTGATTGTTATAGTTGGGTGGAGCGCCCTGGTTCCATGAGGAAAAGCCTTATTAATGAGTCTGGTTTTGTCTGGTCTGTCCCCCTAACGTTTCTGGGCTGGCCGTTGTCCAGTGTGTCTAAATGTGTGGATGTTCCTGGCGTGTCTTCATCCGTGTGGTCTAGCCCGTGTCCGGTCTAGTCTGCGGCCTGCCTGCGGCTGTGATGGACCGGAGCCGTGGTGGTCTGTCCAGTCTGGTGTGCGTGTGGTCTGGTCTTGAGCCGGGCCCGTCCCTGACCGCTGGCCGTCGCCGCAGCTGCGGGAGTACGAGGGCAAGGAGACAGCGCTGTTGGTGGACCGCTACCGCTTCCTGGACCTGTACCCCCTGCAGTCGGCAGGAGCTCAGGTGAGGGTGACGGGCTGGCCGGGCGCCCGCTCTGCGGCCTCAGCCCGGCCACGCGGGCGGGGTTATGGGACACTGTGACCTAGGCTGCCAACTACTGGGCAGTGACCGTCCGTTGTGGTTTCAGTTTCAGTTTTCTTTTGAGTTTTCTTGTAGGACTGCCTTTTAGCGATGGTGGCAACATGTGGAAACCAAACCGGGATGAGCTGCTGGTCCGCCAGCTCGCATGACACGGATGAACTGCTGGTCCGCCAGCTCACATAACACGGATGAACTGCTGGTCTGCCAGCTCGCATGCGGCCTGTTCTTCCGTTGGCAGGCTGTGGTCCGCTGTCTCTCATTGCTGTGGTTATTCTCATAATTTTTTAATCTGAAGCAGGCCAGATCTGTTGAGTCTTTTTTCTTGGTTTGTGATGGCCTGTGCTCAGTTCTGGCCGTAGGTTGCGTCATATAACGATCACCCAGTGCCCAGTACTTTTTAGCGAAACTGCCCTTTTGCGTGTCATCTGACGCCATTTCGTCCGGACGGTTGGGACGAAACCGCGGCCGTGACTAGAAACCGCCTGTTCGTTCTGACAGAGAAATTACTGCATGCCGTAGAGGTGTCTCTTTAATTGAACGAAATCAAACATGTTATTTGTGGACACACTGTCTGGGCATTTCCCTTCCCCTGTGTGCGACCCATAACGTAACCCGTGACTCTGCACCGTGACCAACGACCTGACTTGTGACCCCGCACCGCGACCCATGACCTGACCCGCGACCCCGCACCACGACCCATGACCTGACCCGTGACCCCGCACCGCGACCCATGACCTGATCCGTGACCCCACATCGCGACCCCTGACCTGGCCCGTGACCCCGCACCACCAGGGCCATCGGGTACCAGCCTCGGTTCAGCACAACGAGCTCAGCGGCGGCGGTCGGCGGCGGCGCCGCTGACTGCGCCCCTGGCGACGACGAGAAGAAGCTGCCTCGGCCAGACTTCGCCCAGATGGTGCCGTACAAGCCGAAACAGTACTGGGTGCCCGGCGAACATCCCATTCCTGGTGAGCTCCTGTGTGGGGGACAGCCCAGATGGTGCCGTACAAGCCGAAACAGTACTGGGTGCCCGGCGAACATCCCATTCCTGGTGAGCTCCTGTGTGGGGACAGCTGGTGCCCCATGCTCAGGTGGCGTCGCTGTTTGCTCTGTGCAGCCGCTGGGCTGCTCTGGCTGGGAGTGTAGTAAACATTCTGGCATACGTTGTGACGAGAGTACGTTTACAGCGAAGGGCTGGAAAGGTTGGACACAATCTGATGTGCCGAAGTACCCATGAGCAACGCAGTTTTCTTTTAGGCTCACAACATGACCGCATTTTGCATGCGTTTTTGCACTGATTTCCCATGCGTTTTTGAACCTTGTACTGATTTCGGATCAATTGATCCGTCCAGGCCTGCTTGGGAAGAACGTGATCCTTACTGCTGTGAGGTATTTTTGGTATTTTCAGGTATTGCAGGTCAGGTGTTTTTGTGGGAATGTGCCCGGACCAAGAGATATCTGGACCGGGACCCCGATACCCTTTTCCATACACTGTAGTCACCATATCCCTCACTCGTGGCGTTCGAACTTGCCAGTCAGTATATCTACGTTATGTTACTCACCCGCTGGGCGTGTTCTGTGTAACTAGGGCGCGCCTCATGTGTCTGCCCCGCCTGGCCAGACCGCGGCTGCTTCGAGACGTCGGCCTTATTTGTCTGCCCGCCTGGCCAGACTGCGGCTGCTTCGAGACGTCGGCCTTATGTGTCTGCCCGCCTGGCCAGACTGCGTCTGCTTCGAAATGACGCTCGGTTCGGTCGGCTCGATCCCGTCTGAAGGGTGCGCGTGCCTGGGACGTGCGGTGGCCTCCCTCAGCCCGGCACCATCTGACCGGCACACGTGTGCGTCGCAGGCGGTGGGTTCCCGCTGCCGCCGGCCGCGTACGCGCTCTGTCAGATGATGCCGCCGCCGCGCTGCTTCCACGGCCCCTTCGTCGGCGTGGACGCTCTGCTGGCGATCTTCGAGGAGCTGGAGCTGCCGGACAGCGGTCAGTGGACCCGGACGTGCGCGCGCGCGCGGAGAGGACAGACGCGCGATGGTCTGGCATGGGCCCGCCTCCATACGAGTATCGCTGTGCTGACAGGCATAAGAATTGACGTGACGAATGTCAGTTGCCTCTTAGTGCTCGTCAGTCAGCGCTGTGTGCAGCATGTTCCCATTCCGATGGTGTCTACCCCGAATGTTGCAACAGGTGGTTTTTTGTGAGCAAACATTGTCTACATCGGGATGGTGTAGAAATGAGAATGCTTCGAAGTCTACGTCGGCCTAGACGAGGCTGGGTTAAGATTAGCTAAATGCCTGCAGTGACCGTATGTCGCGTCGCATTCCAGTTCCATGCGTCTGATGTGTTCAGTAGGTTTTCATTTCGTCCGAATTAAAGCTATTGCGGTTATTGATGATCCGTTCAGGGATATGTGATGAAGGACAGTGGATAATGGTCGATCAGACCTACACGTTTCTGGGGGTCCATCTGCCGAGACTTGACCCGCAAAGGGCCCCTCTTCGGGTTTGTGCTCGGCGCTCTCACGGGGCCTCCGCGAGGGGGCGTAAACGCGCACTCACGGAGCTTTCCCCGGACAAAGTGTGCGTTGCGAGGATGCAGGATAAAGTGAACGTCAGGAAATATTGGCGGATTCGTTCGGTATTCGATGCTTGCTCGGCGTTTTGGGCTCTTGCCGCGTGTCGCTGACGGCGACGTCCGTGTACTCCGCAGCGCCCGAGCCGGGCGGCGCCAACGGCCAGAGCGCCTCCCAGTTCGAAATGGCCAAGTCCATACACTGGATCGTCGACCGAGACAGCGATAAGCGCGTCAGGAAGCGCGCCAACGACTCTGACGACGACGACATGCAGGCGCCGCCCGCCAACGACATCTACCGGCAACGCCAGCAGAAGCGCGTCAAGTGAGAGCCACCCAACGGCCGCGGAAAATGGCAGTGGTTGTACAAAGGTCCGGCAGAGGGCTCGTCGGGAGGCGCTGTGCTGGCAGGTCAGCGGCGAGCAGGGCGTGTCGTGGTCGCATTGCAGGAGTGATGCAGTTCGCCCGGTCGCCATGTGTGAGAGCTCGCTACGTGCCGGAGCTCGTGCGCGCTTGAACGCTGCCGAGGCGGCACGGGCCTTGTTCAAAAGAGCGGGCTTTCGTCCCCCGCGCCGTCCCACGCTGCGACAAGCGCCGTTGGACCGCCCGTGGATGTCGGGCGCCGTTTTATCGCGCATTGCATTCTGGTGGTCTTTGCACCGCGGCCGGCTGGCCGAACGCTGCCCATTGTGTCGGTGTAGCTGCTGACTAGGATGCAATACACGACGCTTTAGGTTCGGCGCGTCTCTCTGCAGCTGCCAGTGGGCGCATGGTCGCCCCGTTCACATGGTCGACTCCTTGCGGTCATTCCCCATGGAGGGGTGGACGCGCACGGCGGCGGCGAGCGGCCAGTCGGTCCAGCAGGCCACGCTCACTGGTCGGTTGGCGGCCGACCCAGCCGGTGACGACGACAGCAGTGTTCCACTGTGCGCGGCGGGTCCGGCTGTTAAGCGCGTGACCCTGGACAGCCGCGTGTCCTGACAGCTTTGATCTTGGCCAGAGGGAAAGCGACAGTGTGGGCGCGAGCCGAGGTGGCCCATTTATTACGGGAGATCTGTTTGCGTGCCCCATAGCAATAATGGCTCGATGCTAGCGATAATAACGGCCGATAACGCTCCTTCGAAACAACGGCCCGTAACGTTCGCACGAGACAAGGGTCTGTAACGCTCGCACGAGGCAAGGGTCCGTAACGCTCCCCCGAAACAATGGCCCGTAACGTCGCCGACGAAATAACGGCCCATAACGCTCGCACGAAACAACGGCCCATAACGCTCGCACGAAACAACGGCCCATAACGCTAGCACGAAACAACCGGCCCATAACGCCCCCCCCCCCCAAAAAAAAACAACGGCCCATAACGCTCGCACAAGGCAAGGGTCCCGTAACGCTCCTACATAGCAACGGCCCGTAGCGCTTGCACGAGACAAGGGCCCGTAACGCTCGCACGAGACAAGGGCCCGTAACGCTCGCACGGAACAAGGGCCAGTAACGCTTGCACGAAACAACGGCCCGTAACGCTTCTACATAGCAACGGCCCGTAACGCTCGCACGAGACAAGGGCCCGTAACGCTTGCCCGGAACAAGGGCCCGTAACGTTTGCACGAAACAACGGCCCGCAGCGCTCCTACATAGCAACAGCCTGTAACGCTCGCACGAGACAAGGGCCCGTGACGCTCGCACGAGACAAGGGCCCGTGACGCTCGCACGAGACAAGGGCCCGTGACGCTCGCACGAGACAAGGGCCCGTGACGCTCGCACGAGACAAGGGCCCGTGACGCTCGCACAAGACAAGGGCCCGTGACGCTCGCACGAGACAAGGGCCCGTGACGCTCGCACGGGACAAGGGCCCGTGACGCTCGCACGGGACAAGGGCCCGTGAAGCTCTGGCGTAGCCAATAACGTCAAATCTTAACGCGCCCTAACCTTAAATACCGCACGTAACCACGCGATGGAAAGCTCAAAAGACACCAAGCTCCGTTGTCCTCAGGCGGTGTCCAGCGGGTTCGGTGCGCTCCCCTGCACCGCCGGCTGGAACTGCTCCGCCCTCCGAGCGCTGCTCGCCCCGCGCAGCACAGCTTCCGAGCGCTCCGACCAACGGGCGCGGATGCGTCAACTTGCCACACGACCCTCACGCGGTCAAGCGCCTCTGCGTAACATGCAATGTCGACGTCCCTTCACGAAATGGTCGGATGTGCGTGTCCCGCGTCGGGGTCCCAGGTTAGGTCAGGTTACGTCAGGTCTGGTGCTCGTCGCCCGTTCGGTCACCCACTCCTCTCGTCCGTCTGGGCATTGCTGCGTCTGTTTCCTCGCACTTTGCCCACGCCAGTGCTGTCGCACATGTCCCTCGTCTGTTTGATCACATGTTGCTCTGGTGCCAACAAATTGTCCGTCGTTTTTCACGTCGCTTGCGTCTCACTGCTCCAGTGTCTCGTAAGGCACTTCACTTGTCAGCTATGCTAGACACTGTCCCTTCTGTTTCTCGGCGCTATGCTGTCTGCCTTCGCCCCAGTCCCGTTTGTCCCGTCCTCTGGTGCTGTTCCACTTGTCCCCGGTGCTGTCCCGTCTGTCCCGGTCTGCCCCGTCTGTCCCGGTGCTGCCCCATCGATCCGCGGTGCTGTCCCGTATGTCCCTGGTGCCGTCCGTGTGCAGTGCCGTCCCGTCTGTTTCCGATGCTGTCCCGTTTTTCTTCGGTGCTATCCCGTCTGTCCCGGTCTGTCCCGTATGTCCCATCTGTCCCGGTCCTGTCCCGTCGATCCGCGGTGCTGTCCCGTCTGTCCGCGGTGCTGTCCCGTCTGTCCGCGGCGCTGTCCCGTCTGTCCGCGGCGCTGTCCCGTCTGTCCGCGGTGCTGTCCCGTCTGTCCGCGACGCTGTCCCGTCTGTCCACGGTGCTGTCCCGTCTGTCCGCGGTGCTATCCCGTCTGCCGTCGTCGACGGCCTCACGTCCGTGCGGCGTCGGCGCGGCAGCGGCGGCCGATGGCTCGACAGACGCGCTGGCGTCGCAGCCGGTCGAGCGGTTGCTCGGCCAGCTGCAGCTGCCGCAGCTGGCCGACCAGGTCGCGGAGCCGCGGCACCGTCCTCCAGACGCCGTCCGACTGGGGGAACCTGCGGCGCGATGGGCTGGACGTCAGGCGGGCACGGATGGAGCGAACAGCGGTCCGATGCGCCGAAAAGCGGAGGGTCGGGCAGTGCGGACGGTCGGGGACAGAACAGAGTGGGGAGTTCGGCATTGAACGCAACTGACAGCGGATGCAAGACAAACATGCAGCCAGGTGCTGTACGGGGCGTACAACAAAGCTGTAGACTGTAAGAAAAGTGAGGCTGCCAGACACTGGATAGGGCGATAGGACAGTGATGGGGAGAACCGGACGGCCGTGCACGGGATAGAACGGACAGCCGAAACGGGATTAGGTAGGCAGCCGTACACTGGACAGAACGAATAGCCTGGATACGGGACAGAACAGACAGCCGGACACGGAACAGACGGCGGCGGACTGCTGGACAGAACGGCTAGCCGTGCGCAGAGTACAGCGCACAGTCAGGCACAGCATAGCGCGGGAAGCTGGGCATGGAACACGGGGCGGACAGCGGGACACGAGACAGAACGGACGACCTGATAGCGGGACGCGAAACAGCACGGACGACCTGACAGCGGGATACGGGACAGGACTGACGACCTGACAGCGGGATACGGGACAGGACTGACGACCTGACAGCGAGATACGGCACGGAACAGACAGCGGAACGCGCCACCGAGGGACAGTCAACATTGGGATACGGGACAGACCAAACAAGCAGACATGGGATCGACACGGCAGACAGCCAGACACCGGGACGGACCGGGCGACCGGACAGGTGCACCGAGCGCCCCGGTAAGCCAGACAGCAGGACCGGAACCGTTTGATTTGGACACCGGGACGTGGAACGGTCGCGCACATGCCGTCGCCAACTGGCATTCCGCACGCGGTCGGACCGGGCGTTCGTGTGCAGGAAGTCTGGTCACTGGCGGACGCCAGAACGAACATCTGGGTAGGAAACACGGGCGACCGACAGAGCAGCCATCCCAACACGGACGGGATGGGAAGCCAAACACTGCTGGGAGTGTGACGGGCACTGGACCCACTCAACGGTAACACGGTCACTGGTAGCCGTCGCGGTAAGGAAGGCCACTGGAACACATCATGTCAGCGTGGAGGCCGGTGCGCACACCGGACAAGTCAGTGCTACTGCGATGAACAGGCCGCCGGCGCAACCCGCATCAGCCTCCCCCCCCCCCCCCCCCCCGCCCATACATACACACTGTCGGATCAAGTCTGAGGTAGTCCGAGCACAGTGTGGAAAGTGGAGCCGGTGCCGGACTCGACCTCAAGCCGCAGACGGATTGGGGTCCGGGGCCGGAGCCGGACCGGACCGGACCGGACCGGACCGGACGCGTGCCAGCACTAGTTTCCGGTCGGCGGGAGGCGAAAGCTGACACTCCGGTCGGCCGCGGCAGAGCCTCCGGAAGCCCGCTGGCACGGCCAATCGGCGATGTGCTCGGCTGGGTCCGGCTGGATGACTGGGCCAGGGGATCATACAAATCTGGGGATCGACGGGTCAGGGCCAAGGGTGTAAAACAGTCACGAAAAAATGCGATGCCAAAACTCTCCGAGTCCAATGCATCCATACAGTATCACACAGCATGGGGTTCGTGTTCAACTAACTCGGCAGGGGGACGAGAAACACTCCTGCTGTTTCTCCTTCCGTGTTTGCCCATTATTCCCATCCCGATGAAACAAATAACTCTTAATCAGAACAGTCGCGGTGTGAAGTTTGGCATAATGCATAATGGCAGATAGTTTAAACGGATTGGTTCTACGGAACAGTTTTGCATCTTCACGAGTTCTTGAACGGAACGGCAAGTACGATCCCTATCAGCTTTTCCAGCTCGACGCTCTCTTCGACCTCGGGAATGCGAAACGATGAAAACATTGTCACTTAACATGATGAAGGAGGGTCCGGCTCGCTGCGTTGTGACGCTTGCACGCGGTAGTAGCACCACCTAACACCTACCATAGGGTCGATGCTGAACGCTTGCACGCGGTAGTGGCACCACCTAACACCTACCATAGGGTCGATGCTGAACGCTTGCACGCGGTAGTGGTACCGCCTAACACCTACCATAGGGTCGATACTGAACGCTTGCACGCGGTAGTGGCACCACCTAACACCTACCATAGGGTCGATACTGCGCGGTGTATAAAGACGTAGCATGCATGCTATGGCCACAACTTTGCAAGAATACTACGGCTCAAAGGGCGAAATGTACTAAACGGTAAGGTAGCAAATGGTATCAAACACCGGGACTTTTCGCGCAACAACTAATGACCTTGTTGAATATGGCCTAGATAGTTGGATGGCCTCAGTTCCTTTAGTGTTGCCGCAGAAACTGCGAACAGGTGACGCGCTTCGCGACGTCAGTTTTCAACAGACGGGCCCGAGTCCACGAATGTGATTCCAAGTCGGAATCCGACTCAGTGCGTTTGAATCCTGAGTCAGAGCATCGAATCTGTCCTTGGCGCGCGACATCATTATGAGGGCTCGAGTGTGGCCCGTTCTCACGGCGCCTGGGTCCAAGATTCAGCGAACTGAGTCCGAGAGAATGGGCACGAGTCCTTAAGTATGGAGTTAACATCCACCATCCCTTTTTACACGATAGTGAGGGTTTGTGTAGGGCTGCCATGATAGAAATCGTCGCTGATACAATGGTAAAGGCAGTTAGTCAATCTAACCAAATCTGACTCATGCCCAGCCCAGTCTAATCCAGTCAAGTCAATTTTCCTTACGACTTGCGAAGCAAGCGTTAGCATGCAGGCTGATATGGGCTTATTGCGTGTACTGTCACTAAAGAGGTTTTTATAGGTCATATGTTTGGTCAAAGCGTGCCCAAACGAACCAATAGTCGAGCTTGAATGGAGTCGAGGGTACTTGATTAGAAGCTGCGATCATGTGTGACTTGTGGCAAGTGCTACGCTACTAACCCAGAAATATGATGGCAAGCAATCAGGAGCCCACTTCTACTCAGGCTGCTGTTGGTCTGAGCTTGTCTTTCACCTTGGTGGGAGGTGGAGTCCGAACCTGAGTAAAACCTGATTGGTGTTGGCTCACGCCTGAGTCAGAGACAGGAACCAGCTGGTGTTTATAGGTCTGGTGTTTATAGGTCTGCTGGTGTTTATAGGTCTGGGCTTGAGATCACAGCTCTTTTAGTTCGTTGATTCCCATCTCGACTCACCTGTGGAAGGAGGTGACCGACTTCTGAACCCTTTCCTCATTTTTGTAAGGATTTATACTTAATTTCCCCAGCTATTCGATTTTGGGAGGCAGTGATTTGTTGACTTGTGCAGGCCCACACGACATCTTTCAAACCAAGATTCCACTATCGTACATAAACTGAAACTGCCCAACACTTTGGATCAAATGTGATTAAAGTTTAAATGCATCAACATACACTGTACCGGCGTAAGTGTGACGGGTTTCCTATTGCGGTGTCCGTGCCCCGCGCTGCTGATGACCCACCGCTGGATGTGTGTGCGCCGCCGGCTGCCGCTGTCGCCACTCATACTGAGGAGCCCATTGGTCGGCATGCGAGCCGCATGATGTAAGCGCACGACTTGGCACACTGTGACTCCAGTACACTCGACATCAACACACACGAGTGAGCCACAGAGCTAGGATCATCATGAGCGGGTGACCGGAGCATTGGCGAGATGGTAGGTTCAGTCAGGCACCATGGACGGCTGTCTCCCCGCACATGACTGTGCGTCCCTTACCACAGTGTCCCACTTCCACCTTTAAGCTGATGATGACATTGAAACGGGACGAAAGCGGAACCAGATGCATTGATAATGCGCCCAACTTAATAGGGATCCCACGCAACCGGCGAATTACATTGGCAAGGGGGGCCCACTGGGCAACAAATCTGGGAGCCCCCCCCCCCCCTGCTCGACTTTAATTAATCCACAAAGACTTCATGCATTCGGCGTCCGACCATACTCACTCCAAGCAGACGCATCTGCTGGTGCTCACGTCACCCCACTCATTCTTGGCTCGCACACGGGTGGACCTCCCCTCGTCTTATTCAGCGTCTTAGCATTAACACTGGCATGTCTGTGCGTGTCTTCGGTAACCCAAATTAAACTTATTCAACGCATTTTAAACTTCAAGTAAAGCTACGTGCATGCCTCATTTAAAACATGTCAGGTTGATTTATCAGCCTGAGTCGGCATCGGGTGTCCGAAGCTGGACGAAGACTGGTTCCCTCGCCCGACCTCCCGGGTGACGGGTCCCTATTCGGACGGCGCTCCCCGCGTCTCGTCCATGGTGAGGCAGCCCACCATTTCTTCGGCCACGCCCACCGCTCGAAGCTTTCCGCTGCCGCGCATGCACCCCAGGCAGCGCCTTGTCCAGCACGGAGGCGTCGCCTCTGGCACTCTGCGACCCCGCTTCCCGCCTATCGCAGTGAGCTTTGCAAGGCATCGTCCGCGGCGCATTCTTCAGAGGTCTGGAGGTAGGCAATGCGCCCGATCGGACGGTGGAGCTCCTCCCCCCCCCCCCCCCCCCCCCCCCGACAGACAGCGAGCGCCCGGCGTGACCTGCGTTCACGCCTTACGGTCTCCACGGTCGGCGCGCTCTGGAGACTCGGCCTGACCGGCCTGTCCGGCGACCCGGTCCCTTGACGCCCTTCCTACGAGCGTCGATGGTAGGGTCTCCATCCGTCACGAACATCTCACTATCAAGAGCTCAAAAGGCCTCGAGTACACCAGGTTGGAATAGAACAGACTGTGTCCTGTTCTCTCCCAAAGCATTGTACAACGGATAGACCCAGCTACCGCCGTGCATAATCCTTCATCCCGGGCAGTCCTCACTGTTCCTCAGTCATACCATGACCCACGCCCCTCCATGCCGTCACGCCTGAGGTCAAGTGAAAGACAATGAAACAAGTCGACCGTTTCTTAGTCCCAAAGACGAGTGAAACTGCACCTTTGAGTCGCGCTACCCACAAGCATTTATCTGCGTAAAAGCCGGACTACGGCCGTCTGACTCCTCAATCCTGTCGTGGTCAAGCCGCGCTGGTCGGGCGCGCTCTGCGCCTATCATCCTTCGGTTACGGTCCCTATATGGCTCGATCCTCGGGAAGGACGGCGTGTTGCGGATCGGACGGAAGTCCGACAGCCCGGCGGAAGTTGACCCCGCCGATTCCAAGGCAAGTGCTCCGCTTAAACAAGGAAATCAAAAACCAAACAAAAAAAGAAAGCAAATACAGGCGCACGGATGTCACGCAAAATCAGCTAATAAATCGCGCCGGACGAGCGATAAAGTACAGGGTAAGACAGCGCGCGTGATGGGATCCGTCTGCGTGCGCTGCACGGGGTTCGGCAAAGGTCCGGCCGGCCCAAGCAATCGAAGAAAAATTAAGAGAACGAGAAAAGTCAAATCGTCCATCTTACCAACAGACTAAAGCCATAGCAAAAAGAAACCTTCATGGATATGGCGCCGTGGCCCGTACGCCGCGCCTGACTACGACGCGGGATAGGCGAGGGCGACGACGAGCCGCTGCGCCTCCACGTGGTCGCCTCCAACGGCAAAATCAAGATAGCCTCGGCGAGGGCTAACGGGCGAGCCGTCGCGCCGAAGCACGTGTCAGGGGCCTCGGATCCCATGTCATCCAACGCCGGGCGCGAGTGCTCTTTCGCCGCCAGACCAACGCACTTCCAGTCTCGCCTTCTACGCTAAACCATTAAAACGCAGACCGTCAAATTCATTATAAAAAAATCCCTCACACATATTGACACACTAGTCATCGCTGCACGCGGGCCCAGCGCCGAAACGTGTGATGCTTAAACTCCCCCCCCCCCCCCCACACCTTAATTATGGGAGTGCGCACGAAACACAGTGTCAGGCGGGGAGGGTCGCATGGTCAGTGACTCCCCCCCCCCTTTCCCCAACTACATGGGAGGGAACAGGTATCCTTGGCCCGGCCCGCGCCCGCCCGGTGGGGAGGGGTCAGAGGGCATGTTTGGAGCGCCAGCCGTTCAATGGTCCGGTAAGGGTGGGGAGACAACAGCCTGTAGACTCAGACGTGCGTGTTGTGGCCGATGTTCTGTTGTCTGCGGGCCAGACGTCGTCGCCGGGTGATGGGCGGCGGGGACGTCTTGTCCTCGAGGAACGGCTGTCGGCTCGACGCGTCCTCCCCAGTCTGCCCCCGGGATCCCCGGTCTGCTCCGGTCTCTCCCTACTGCTAGCCCCTCACTTGGAACTGCATGGTTGACTACTTCTGGTGGTGTTTTGCTGGTAGGTGTCTTTCAACTGGGTCATCCCGCTCTCGTTTCCTCACAGTCCAATAGTTTTCTCGCGAAGTCCCCTCCATCCTCTGTGTTGTCGGGCTACTTCCAGGGCTCAGCCCCCAACGTGCCCCTGAGCCAGATCTCGGGCGTGGTGTCGGCGGCGACGTTGCAAGGCTCCCAGAAGCTCTCGCCTCGGTCAGGCCCTGCTCATTCCCCCTCTGGCCCAGGCCCCACGTGGTGTGGCGCTTCTGATGTTAGCTGGAGCGAGGGCGGCGCGCGTCCCACGCTGGCGCGGCGGGTTCTTTGGGGCGGGGCGCGCAAACATTTTCACACCATATAGATAAGACGGTTGTAATAGCCTTATTCCTTCCGGAAAAAACAACAAAGGGGATATAGATGCATTGATATTTCGGTAACGTGCCTTTACTGAAACGAATAGCAGAAGAAAATTCCAATAGTAAACAGTAGTAGTAGATAAGAATTTACTGCAGCCATTCGTCTCGATGAAGGTTGCCGAAATATCGACGCATCTACATCTCTGTACATGGTTTGTTCTGCGAGGAAGATGGCCATTTCTGCTGTCCTATTGATATGCATAATGTTCCTCGCATATGCACTTAACAACTTACGTGATCTTCACAATATGCCAAACAGACATCCCTGCGCACATGTTGTTTCGCCGGTAATCTGGCTTTCGCGTCCATTAGCATCGACGAGATGGGCCATTTCGGAAGATGGGGCCCACCGTCATGGACGTTCCGGGGGGGGGGGGGGACGACGGCTTTCCCCACCCGATCAGGCGACGCGTACCGTTTCCCCACTCAGAAGTGGTCAACAACTGGCGCAGCTCTGTTGATGCGGGCAGATCGGCTGGAGCGTCGGGCTAATCCGCGCTCATCTCCCGACCTAATGGTTATGTTTGGTGCGGCGGGGGAGTTCCGGAACATGGCTGGCTTACTTGCTGTCCCATGCCCCGCTGGGAAGCCCCACCGACCATGGACGAGCGGCACGCAAAATGAAAAGCATGAAAATGTATGTCTGCACAAGTTGTTGCAATTTGCGGGTGTGCTCGCTTTACTAGTGCCGCTCGCTACGGTTCTACCCTCGTCCTACGGGCCTTGGAGGACCCCTCTAAATGTTGTCGAGAATAAGTTCTTGATGACCATGAGAATGGTGTCGAAATTTAGATTAGAGCATCTCCTGTCACCACTGGCTCCTGGCCTTCGGCTTCTTTCTTGAGGTCGCGTTGGTGATATTTTGCCCAAAAATGACGAATAGCGTTCACTTCTCGCAAAAAGTGAACTTCAGAGAGCTTTCCAGACCTTCTCTTCTAATCGAAATCGCTCTGAATTACTTTGCTATCATTCTGTTTTTTTCAAGGTCAGATCATCTAAGGTCAAGCTACGTTAAACTTTGAGGTTTGTGACCATACCTTACCGTGTGAAGGTCATACGATTCAGACCTTAATGACACATGAACTATGGCCTTTCTAACCGTGCTCTTTCCCACTGATGTGCCTTGTTACGTACCCAATGCAGCCAGTTAGGACAATACAGCAATCGCCTTCATCCAGTTTACCCGGCATGACCTAGCAGAGGTCACGCTGTGAGGGGTCTTGCTTGTTAACTTCCTGCTCCGTTCGCTGCCTCGGTCCGTCGTTGTGCGGACCTACCCTGACCTCGCTGGGATGGCGGGCCGGCGGGTCAGTGGGGACGCTCACCAGCCCCGGCCGGCCGTGGGCACCCTCTGACCCTGGTGGGGAGGGGGCCGCTCGGCCACCGGGGCGGCGTGCCTCTGTACCCTGACTGGGTCGCGAACCTTCTCCAGCTGCCTGGAGCCAATTGGGGAATGCCGGCCGGTCAGCGGCGCCGCTCACTCGTGCATGGATCGGCAGAAATGCAAAGTCTCAAAGATGCACGCTTTAAGTGACGCTGGAGAGCGGAGTGTTTCAGGGTGACAACATGTGGCGATGTCCACTAGTGTCCGTGTTGTAGAGTTTTCCAGCCGTCATTTAACACTCTTTTCTGCATTGTCGTATCGTGTTTAGCTCTTGAAATAACACCAAGGGTTTTTCAGGTGTTTATTTAACCACCTGATTTTCAGGTGTCAATGTAACATGATCTGATTTAATCTGTCTGAGGCTCATATCGACGATTGTTAATTTAGACTTAATGGTGCATAGTATGGCTTAATATATATATATATATATATATATATATATATATATATATATATATATATGTGTGTGTGTGTGTGTGTGTGTGTGTGTGTGTGTGTGTGTGTGTGTGTGTGTGTGTGTGTGTGTGTGTATGTGTGTGTGTGTGTGTGTGTGTGTGTGTGTGTGTGTGTGTGTGTGTGTGTGTGTGTGTGTGTGTGTGTGTATCACATTTATTGGCTCTGCGCACCTATCTGATGTAGTTTGACGAACGAGAGCTTTCCAAAGTTTTTTCACATGACTCCAGTTTGCTTCGTTTTCGATATCTTAGTGGGGTAGAGGGGTTCTGACGCCTCATCCGAAGGGCAAGGGTGAAAAATTTCGTGAGTCGTGGGTTAAAGTATGCTTATGATGCAAGGGTGCAGAATTGGGTCCAAAATCAGAATCGAGATGCCGTTATCTGATGATTCTGTTAGGTTAATCCCAGCCTTTATTCAGTGTTTTATGGCCGGCAAATGCAGCTTTAGTGTGAATGAACCCAGAAACGAAAAATGTTTGATGATTATGCCGCATTGCATTTAATTTGGCTTTGCTTTTTGCGTTATATTGCATTAAGAGATATCTTGCAACGGTTTCTGAAAGATTTGACTCCAGGTGGCAATTCAGACGGTTCCGAATGTTGTCGGTGACAGAAAAGGCATCGTTTCCAGCCCTGCCCAGCCCTGCCCTACCCTGCCCAGTCCTGCCCTGCCCAATCCTGCCGCCACTAACCACTAGCCCGAGCAACAACCCGGCTCCGTCACCGTCCAGTTCAGCAGTCGCTTTACGGCGGGCAGTGGAGCGAGGGGTGGAGCGTTACAGCCGTCTGTGGGCGGGAAAGCGCGCTAACCCAGCCCGCTGTCCCTTGCATTTCACGCGTGAGCAGCGCCTTTTGTCGTACGACGACCCGGGGCTCCAGCCGCAGAGTGGAAGGGAATGGGTGGGAGCGCCGCTCAACGCGTGGGCTTACGTCACCGCTGTGCCCGCGTGCTGGCCGGGACTGTCAACGCCGTGAAATTCCGCTGAACGCGCCGGTTTCCCCGCGCTTTCGTGGCGAATATAGCCGACTGTGGCGCGCGTGGGCCGGGAGACCCTGAACGTGAGCACCAGAATAGTCGGTGTTTACGGAAAAGCCGCGGCATGTCACAGAAGTCGCAGGGCGGAGACGAGAAGAGAAGACGCAGAGCTCCAGCACGCCTGGCGCGCAGCCAGGGGGAGCGCTGTACTGCGCTGGACGTCCTTGTCAGCGAACTAAGTGTCTCAGCTACAGCTGAGCTGCGCGGCCTGCTGGGCGGCACTTGGTATCTGTGACGTTGGGCGTGCTGCGCTTATGGCAACTGGCAACACGCCGCACCTGGAGCCCGCTGATAACCCAGGCTCACAATCGGCTCCTAAGTCCCCCCCCCCCCTCACACCCACACACGCGCGCTCGTTCTCTATTCATGACGAATAATTACTGTTTTAAAAGTCACATTTTGGTGGCGTGGGAAAGTCGTGCAGAGAGGCGGCACGTGCAGGCATGATCAGTAGCGAGTCCAGGCGTCCAGGCGCGGCCTGGCACTCCCTACTGGGCGCGTCCCGCCCGTGGAAAACGGAGCTATAAAGCTATATGATAATGTAGGTAATAGTAATGATGTATGAAGAATTGATCGACGAGGGCTATCGCTGCTGGAAATGGCGCAACAAAGAGGGGCTGATGAGGCTTTAGTCCCCCCCCCCCACCCAGTCAGGTTGGAGCGCGGTCTTTCATCACAACACTACTGAGCACAATTCCGGACTCTGGGGATCAGAAATAAACTGTTTTGGTTTCAGATTTTACGGACGCTACCATTCGCAGCAACATTTACAGCCAAATAGGCGTGAGTTACTAACAAGACAAGCGAATAGCTGAGTGAACGTGTACTGCATTCAGCTGTAACTTACAATCGTTTAGAGGGGGTGCTCCACATTTATAAGGGGATTTAAACTGGAATAGCCATTTTGAAGACCTTTTGGTGCTGTTCACAATCTTGCCCCTTTTAAGACCTAAGCATCTCTGGTTTTTGAGCTACACGCTCGCGAAAATGGGGAAAGGTATATCCGGGAAAGTATTTCAGCCCCCTTGGTATTCATGACGTCATAAGAACGTCATTCGAATCCTGCCACTTCATAAGTCATGCGGCAGTCAAGACCAAAACTTGTAATTGCTGGGGCGTCCATATCTGGTGTTTGTAAGCGCGGTTACCAGATACAACGGCCGTCAATTGGCTCTCAATCAACACTGTGCAAGATACGATGCTGTAATCAAATCATGATGCAATGAGGAGCGTATCTACTAAAAAGAGAATTGTGCTATTTAGAGCACTCTTTTCCGCTTATAAAGTATGCCAATAGTTAGAAGACATCTTGTGTCATATATGATGTTTGCCTCCATATCTTCAAATGTGAAACGGCATTTAATGCACCAGGGCGCGCCATCGTCGGTAGCTTATTGAAACGGTAGATGCTGTACCTATTAGCGTTTGTGGGGTCCGTTAATCTGTTCACGCGGCGTAGGTACTGTCAATGGGACTAGGATTCGCTCATAAATGTGGCCACCCCCTGTGGCAAATTTTGACCGTACCATGGCTCCTAGTAGCTGGTGAGTTAGCTACACGCTTCTCACCTGTTTTCAATCCACCGCTCCAGGTTACCAGCGTCCATCGCCTCGAGCGCCAGACAGGGCTCGCGGAAGTCACAGAGCGACCCCGAGTCTATCGAGCGCTTACGTCGACCCAGCAACGCTGAAACAGAGCAGCGCACACGGCGTCAATGTGGGGGTCTCGAGCAACGCCAGCCGAGGGAACAGGGCGTGCGCATAAGTCTGACTTAGCTGGACGCGAAATGAAAGTAGTCATGGAAGTAGCTGAGCAATTTGGCAGACAGTGGGTAGTTAAACACATCTGAAAAATGTTAATGCATGTTTTTGTTTCTCACGATGCCTCTGCTTTTGCAGTGTCATCAACTGATAATCTGGGAGTTTCAAGACGCCTATGACGTTATCTCAGGATTGTTGGACAGGCTCAACTTCACATCCTGGATACTGGTGTTAGTCATATAAAGATGCCTACTCATATTCAGTGCAGTGATATCTGACGGCAGTGAAACGTTAGATCGCAGCACGGCGTCCATCCTTCGGTTGCGCCGATTGGAAACGGCCATAGCAGGCACTTCTGTATCGTAAGGCAAGACAAATCACAGTAACCAGGTCTCTAGGTTCAGTGACCGGACATCACTCCCATCCCGAAGTCAAGCACTCAAGCGATGCATAAAAAGGGCGCAGTCAAATTTCGTTCCGATTCGAGTGCGGTTCACTGCCACCGTTAATGGGAGCCGGTTTTTGCTCTGGCTGGACCAGCTGAGTGATCTAGGCCACGACGCGTGAGGCGCGGGGCGCCTCTTTTGCAGGGCAGTTCTTGCTGGATGCGTGGCGGCATGTTCACTGGGAAGTGTGGGAGCTCCGTCCGATAGCAGCTCGTGGTGTCATTGTTGGAGACGGAGGACGGTTTTAAGCGGACGTCAGACCGGTCAGAGAGTGCAACGAGCGATAACATTCCAAAACGGACATGAGAAAGGAAGAGTATTGGCAAGGTTATGTGGTTTATGCCGTTCAGGATTGAACCTGCAGATGTACAAATCGGGAGACATGCGGTAGTAGAACCATAGTTTCTCTGGAAGTCGATTTCACTAGTAGAAGTTGAACGTGTAATCTGCATAGAGGCACGGTGTTTTAGTCATGTAGTTGGATAAAACACCGTGTCTCCATGCAGAGCAATGCACGTTTGAGAAGCATGTAAATGCTTCACCGTAATTGTGCAGCTGAATTGCAACGATCCATGCAGGACGATGCAAAGATGAATTCACCTCCGAACTTCTGTGGAAGACATAAATGCGAACATGCATCATGGCAACGTCTCCATACGGGCGCGTGCTCAAAACACTTATTATGTGCGTCCGCGCGCTTGTAAGGGGCGAAGTGCCCCAGGGCGACACCTCGGAATATCTCTTCTGACACCGCCTGCACTCATGCCTGCCAGGGAAGCCTGGCCGCCCAGCTGGCCTCGGGGCGCCGTTACAACCCGCCGGACTGCTCGTCACGCCCTGGCACCGACGGCCGGGTGGAACGGGCCCGAGCGTTGGACGCGGCTGGCCGGCCGGCGGGCGGGTCTGCGGCGCCTCGGTCCGTGCCGCTGCAGATCCGGGCCAACCCGCGAGGCCGCCGTCACTGGGTCGCTGCAAGCTCCGCCGGCCACCGCAGGTGCACCGGTCTGACAGGCACGGGAGGCGGACGGGGCAGCAGGAGGGACAGGATGCGGGTGGGGGTGCTGATTGGCGGGACAGGAGAGGAACGGGGCAGGAGGCGGACGGGGCAGGAGAAGGAGGGACAGGATGCGGGTGGGGCGCTGATTGGCGGGACAGGAGCCGGACGGAGAAGGAGGCGGACGAGGCAGGAGGCGGACGGGGCAGGAGAAGGTTGGGACAGGATGCGGTTGGGGCGCTGCTGGCGGGACAGGAGACGGACGGGGTGGGAGAAGCGTGGAGCACAGAATGCGGGTAGAGCAAAAGTCTGGCGAGACACGGGAGCGAGACGTGGACGGGGCGGGAGGCAGACGGAGCGGGACATATTCTCCGAATAAATTGTCATTTGCTTTCAGGCAATGCCATACTATTGTTTGCTAGTTACCTGACTGACACACTACTCTGAAGATCAATACTTAGGCATCCAACAACAAACTCCGCTGGCTTCCTTTCACAGCGAACTACCAAATCCTCCACGGGTGCACCATCACGACGTCCTGAGCCCTGCAAGTTGGAAGATGCGGCATGCACAGTGTTGACGCGCCTGGGTGTGCAAATAGTGCGCATCGAGTGGAGTGTCGGAACGATTTCAGCATTTGCGCACCTCCGCCACGTAGAGTGTCTATAACAGGCGTTCGGGTCAACGGCAGAAGCTCGCTGCGACGCTTGGTGAAGTCCAAATGCGTGGATTGTGCCAATTCAATTCATGCCAGTGGTAGTCGTATTCATCAAACAGCCACTTCGCACCTTCTGTTACAACCCTGACATGGCCCACTCAGACGACCGGCGAACTGCACGGTTTTGTCATTCCAAATGCAAGTTTTACCTTGCCACATTAGCGTAGTTTTAGTATCGTGTTTACCGAAGCCCGCTTAAATGCACACACCTGTAGTGTTCACCGATGACCACAACAGAATACTAAAACTGTCGTCCCGTCCCGTAAATGCCATCGTTGAGCGCTGGGATTTGCTGTCTGTCTTTTCCCTTTTGTCCGACGGCGTGCGGGTTTATGATCGCAAGCTCGCTGCATAAGCAAACGTGAATGTGGGTCATTCAAACAGACAGACGCCTGCCGAATACCAGGATGTCAATCACACACACATGCATGGCGTGAAGGGATGTACGCAGGATTTCACAGGGGGCACAACGCGATGAAAAAACGGCACATGCCGAGTTAAGCGCACCACAGGTGTGAGCAAGTGTCTTGTGGGTAGTGTGGCGATGCCGCATGTCCTCGTTCTTTCTCTTTGTATGCGTCTACTTGGATTTTCGAACTGCCGACTTTGAATCGTGTACATATAAATTCACGTCATATATTTGGTGAGGCGGTCACGTGCCCCCAGCGATTTCTATGTGCGTACGTCCTTGCTGACGCAGAGCTCGTGTGGCGGCCGCGTCTTCCTCAGCTATGTCAGGAGTGCACACAGCGCAGGGAAGAGAAATCGATGCAGCGGACACATGCACGTCCTAGATAGCGTCGACCAGAGAGCATCTGGACGGGTCAGTTCTTGCACCATCACGGCGCCCCGAATAGAGCATCCGGCCTTCCGGTTTGTGTACCCGCCTGTCGCGGTCATGAAGCGTGCTGGCCCGCACCAGAGTCCATTCGATCGAACGTGTGGAACGCGTGGCTTTAAGCATCCGCATCGTGCAAGAGGACGGCCCGAGTTTGACCTTGCTCTGAGAAACCGCACAGACCGCGTGGCCCGACGACACCCCCAAGTATTGTGGTGTGAATACTGCTGGGAGGCTGGGTAATGAGCACCAGAGCCACTCCGAGCCATCCCTTTTGGCGTTCTTATTCACGTTGCCTCAAGTCTGCATTGCCTGTACGCAACCAGTTAAACAAGAATACGGTTATCAAACTCGTTAACGCCGCTGGATTCTCCCGCTTTGGGCGCGCTGTAATGTTCGCTCGCCGTTTCGTATTTCGGCCAAATTTGAGCCTCATTCTTATTCACTTAAGTAACGCTGCAAAGTCGGGTGATGCAAATTATTTCACATCAGGCGGAGGCCGGTAACGGCCACGTCCCCTTCACCACATCAAATCAGCTGGGGGGGGGGGGGGGACACAACATGGCTGGGGAGACGCGGTGGCCCTCCTGACCCGACTACTCCAAGCGTGGTCTCTGCCACACGGACGTCTCGGTCAGCCCGTCTGGGGTAGACCGGTTCAATTCAGCACAGTTCGGTTAAATCCGGAGCAGTCCAGTCCGATCTGGAGTATTCAGGTCCGATATGGAGCAGTCCGGTCCCATCTGGAGTCGTCTGGTCCGATCCTGAACAGTCCGATCAAATCCGGAGCAGTTCGGTCAAATCCGGAGCGGTCTGGTCCGATCCGCAGCAGTTCGGTCCGACCCTGAACAGTCCAGTCCGATCCGGACCAGCGCGGTCGTTGGCCCTCAGCTGGCGGCGGAGGAGGCTGCTGCAGCGCCAGTTACCACCACTCTTTCCTCCTGTTCCTCATAGCAGCTTCCTCAGACGCCAATGTTGGTCCTGGGGCGAGTCCCGTCTCACGCTCGGTAGGCGTGTGCAGGCATTGCCTCCGGCCCGGTCGGGACGCGGGAAAAATGTCCCCGGGCTTTGTGAGCTCCACGTGTCGCGACACCAGAGCGCATTCTCACGGCGGATCACGAGAGGGCTGCGGGCCCGGGCGTGCTGGGGCGCGCAGGTGACCGGCGGAGCAGAAAAGAAGCCGGTGACGGTCTGACGGTGCGGTGAGAGGCACAAGTGATGCGTTGTCGACATTCGGCACATAAGCGGGTTCTGGACGAACGGATTTAAGGAGAATGGAGTCTGGTGATTCTGAGGTGAAATTAGGTTGGACAAAAAGGATTTAAGAGGTGAGCTGCATGAAAATCAACGCGTTCCTTGCGGTAGTTGGATCGTTGTTAGTTGGTCTGTGTGCGCATTTTTGAAGAGTCGCCTACAGCCAGAATGGATTACGCAGACCGGAGCGCGATTTGGGATATATACCTGGCCAACGGTACTTGCCCAGGGTGTATGCGAGGCAACCCAGCAGAACGCTTTAAGCGTGCGAGTGATACCTATAACTGCAAAAGACATAGATACTCTCACCGCGCCGGACGGGGAGGCTAACCGCGGCTCCCGTGTTCTTGCGGGACCAATGGCACCCTGGCACGAATGAGTGCAATGCTGTGAAACGCAGGGCTAGATTTCTCCAGCCGCGTGACCAGTGGAAGTCCGCCCCAGCGTTGTCTACGCGTGGAGCCCATGCAAGACTGCACCCGTGTGCACTGTGTCGTCACGGTTTCCGACTGCCGGACCCGCGGCCGTGCCGGAGCTCCTCTCGCCGGCTTTCTCTGCAGGCGAGGCTGGCGCTGGCTCGGCCGGTGGCCGTGCAGCAAACAGGAGGAGGCGAAACGCGGACAGAACGGGATAGTGACGTCACCTGCCAAACTCAAGTGGAACAGGGTGGTGACGTCACTGTCAAACTCAAGCAGAACAGGATGATGATGCCACTGCCAAACTTGGGCACAGCCGGACGCTGGCGTCACTGCCAAACATGGGCAGAGCCGGACGCTGACGTCACTGCCAAGCTTAAGCAGAACAGGATGGTGACGTCACTGTCAAACTCAAGCAGAACAGGATGATGACGCCACTGCCAAACTTGGGCACAGCCGGACGCTGGCGTCACTGCCAAACATGGGCAGAGCCGGACGCTGACGTCACTGCCAAACTCAAGCAGAACAGGATGGTGACGTCACTGTCAAACTCAAGCGGAACAGAGCGATGATGCCACTGTCAAACTTGGGCAGAGCCGGACGCTGACGTCACTGCCAAACTTGGGCAGAGCCGGACGCTGACGTCCACTGCCAAACGCGCCGTCGAAGACGTGTGCGGTCGAATACACTCCTGCAAGGACGGGCTGGTGCTTTATTCTTGGTTTAAAGAGATTGTCATTTTGTGAATTGACCAGTTCTGTAAGCAGGCATATCAAGGTGGTAGAACCCCACTGTCAGTGGCACCTTTCTGGACAAAGTTTCACCCGCACGAAATGACGTTCCCAAATGCGCGGTGAGATGTCACCGCACTCTCTACAGCATCAGATGACACAATGCTGTGCATCGCTTTAAGTAAAATATCAACACAAGTAGCTCATTTATGGCATTTAACGCGCAAAACAAAGAAATTAACTGTCGTAGTATCAAAATATGTAGGTAATACATTAGACCATTGAGTACGTAGAGCACGCAATTTTCCCTAAAATGGATGGTGGCAATCAAGTGGTTGGTACTGCAGTACTGAACTTGGTTATGTATCTATCTATTGGCAAGAGGGAGTATTGAAGGAGGTCTAGGTACCGATGTTAATCATTGCCAAAATGGTTGTCAAAATCGCTGACAACACCGCAGTCTAAAGGTTTGACAACGCACTGGCCAGGTATCATTGATCACTCTCAGGATTCGATGTCAGTGGTGTGTTGCCTCCACTTATTAACCGTATGCTGTGTTGTACTCTCAAGTAGGAAGTAAGCGCAGTGTAAAGACGAACACGACGTCGCGCTGCGCGTCGCCCGTGCGGGCTGTGCAGCATGAACGCGTTCTTGTTGCCGCAGATGTGTGCATGGCCGCCTAGACAGCTCCACATCCACGGTACCAACCGCTTGATTGCCGCCATCCATTTTAGGGAAAATTGCGTGCTCTATATACTCGACGGCCTAATGTGTTACCTAGATGTTTTGATGAAAAAGGGACGGGTCCAACCACCACTAGGACGAGATCCAACGTGGAGGTATACATATATGTACATACACACATGCATGCAGAGACATGATTACTGACGTCATCACAGGGAGATAATACAAGACAACAGACTTAAACATAGCAACTTTTTAAGCATTTAGTATTTTTGACCAGTTTTTCTAAGCTGGTCAACGTTGTGATGCTGAGACAACAATGGGCGCGATGGAGGGACAGGACTCCCCAAAGGGATGCAAAGATTCATTCTAACACCGTGCATATGGAGATGTCTGGGCGGCCATGCACACATCTGCGGTAACAAGAACGCGTTCATGCTGCACAGCCTGCACGGACGGCGCGCAGCGCGACGTCGTGTTCGTCTTTACGCTGCGCTTACGTCCTACTTGAGAGTACAACACAGCACACGGTTTATAAGTGGAGGCGACACACCACTGACATCGAATCCTGAGAGTGATCAGTGATACCTGGTCAGTGCGTTGTCAAACCTTAAGCCTGTGGTGTCGTCAGCGATTTGAATCCCTTTCTAACGTCGTTGACTGTTCCTTGGGTTTTAAAGGCCGCTGTGATCGTTGTGCAGTTAGTTGGCTGGCAAGTCATGCTCAAGTTGTTTGCTGCAGTATAAATATCATCTAAATCTAAATCTCTCCCATCTCTCACGAGCTGGTCGGCAAGTTCCGACACATCCGTGAGACTTGTCATTCCCCGCCTGTCTGCATTTCACCACTGTTTGTACCGGTTTGTCAGACGATGACTCATTCCCCCAGGATATTCCAGGCATTCTTCTCAGCACTTTAACCTGTGTGGCCATGGTGCGAGGTTCGTGCAGTACTAGTGGTGAAGACCTCCAGCCGAATGAATGACTTCCAGCTCATTCACACGGCTAAAGAGCATGCTCGCACGCCACAACGTGAGATAGGGTGGCTGCTCTTCAATAATTCGTCACAATGACACTCTTAGGGATAAGGCACAAGCGATCATTTGTCTGGCTGGGCATCATAAGATTGTATGAAGCGGCTCCTTCCTGTCCAGGCTCCGCCCACGTATTGAACGATGCTCATCGCTCCGGCTGAGAAACGCTGAAGCAAATTCAGCTGTGGGAATGTTGTCACCCCAGTAAGCTAAATACATGCTGAACGGTCAGCTCTAATTGTGACATCTGATCATGAGGTAAGTGACAATGTAAGAGTTTTATAGGTTTTTTCCGAAGCCCAACATAGCGCAACAACCCACGAGGCCAGTTTAGTGTCCGCTTTACTCGCACCAAGAAGCATTTCGTCTCTAATAACGTTCAAACACCGATGGCGGCGTTGGCATTGCATGTTGTTTGTTAATATCATCGCAGAAAAACTTCTGCGACAATACTGCCCTCGCTATACTAAAAATGCATTGATTGACACTGCGAATTTGACGTCCATTTCCAAATGAAATAAAGTGCCGGTGATTATCATTGTGGAACAGGTTTCCAGAGGTTTCATATTTCGGCGTCCTTCTTGCAGTTGGAGATTGGCCCAGATTCTATTGTCCACCCAGCCCCTTCGTTCAACCGCGCTTCCTTTTCTAATTTGCCTTATTTTCGCCGCAACGTCTCGGGTAATGCCTATTCTATTCCGTTGTCCTGTTCATTGTTCACGTCCTCTTTGCCAGGCTGTCGACTCTGTTCCTCTGGTTGGACCTGTTCTATCCTCATCTTCAGTTGTCGCCTCCTGCATTGTTATGACCCTCTCGTCCCGCAGTAGTCTTCTTCAGCGTTGTCTCCGTGAGATCTCCTCCTCTTGTCAACCCGAACTCTTGTCGCCGCCCCGTGTCAGCGACGCGTGTCAAGCCATCGCTGTTTCGGCTTCCACTCATGAGTGCTGCTTATTTACTAAGTGCCATTTCTTCATATTCTGTTCCTTCAGATCTCATTTGTTAGTCATATTAGCTGCTTCCTGTTGGCCCCTTATTCCCATTGGGACGAACAGTCCGGGCCACTGTCAGCAAATATGATGATAAGATCCCTCGGGTTACGTTTATGCGGCACAACACGAGTAAACATTTCTTGCCATGTGGTCTCTGCATCCTTACTGTTGCCACCCTCTGCTCATCCCTGTCGCATTACTTCCCCACATATGCACCCCATCCAATTCACAAACGTGCCGTTCAACCGTCTTCAGCTGTTACTACAGGAAGTGCGCTTGACTCGCGTTCCACGCGTGCGTAACCGACTTATACAGACGCGGCTTTATTATCTATGTCGGTATGTGCTTTGTTCGCCAGGGGCACGCAGGAATGAAGCGTGTCCTGTTTGCAGCACGTGCGCCATTCCTGCGTTCACACCTGCATTCCTGTGTGCGTGCCAACCCTGCGCTATGCCTGGACGTCGCGCACGTGTTGTAGTCCAGGGCCCAGCTTTTCAGAGCCAAGCTCCACCCATTGCGGGAGCAACGTTTGATTCTTAGGCAAGCGCGTCACACGCGTCTATCAAAAACGCCTGTATGTCCAATTTTGGGAAAGGAAAAGAATTAGCTGATTCCGCAGACATGTAGCGCGCAGTAATGACACATTCGGACATCATTTCATGGCCCCGATGCTGGCAAGTTTGTTGTCAAACACGTTGTCGATCACGCGATCGACACACGGTTGAGAACTACCCGGTTGCCCGACATACAGGGACATAAGCAGAGCGTCGCTCGTTGCTGGGCGTTGCTATGTAAACAGCTACGACTTCTTTGTAAACAAGCTCACTTTCTCCCTCTCTCAGACAAGTAAGAAATGGGCTTCGATCGTGACGTCACAGGTAAGTCAGGTAACTATGTCATGCGCTTCATTTGCAAATCGAGAATGGGCCTCTGGCCGCTAGCACTGGTTGCACGCATTCCACGACCGACCGCATTCGTTTTGAGGCCTGTGGTGCGCATGCGCGAACAGCAGAAGGCTGCCACATGCTGCTGCCGTACCACAAACGGGCGCTATAGCCGCAAGGCGCCGTAACGGACGTGCCAGCAGATGGTTTCAGGAAGCACTACTTCCTTTAGCAGGAAAGCAATGCTTTGTCTGAGCATGGATGGAGGGGGGATAACAATTATATGGTCAGAGGGACGAACTGGTGATCCGGGAGGGAACGGTTGGGGGGGGGGGGGCAAACCGATTGCCTGGGGCCAGCCGTTGAAACAATATAATGTTCTGCAGCCGCCATGGTGCAATGACCTGCCCAGTTTTCACGCTGCATACACCGTTAGTTCTCCTGTTTCCAAAGCAAAGCTAAATAAAACCAAACAAGGCGTGCCACGCCGCAATTCAAAGCCTGGGTGTCTGAAAAAAAATGCACTTGCTCGTACAAGACTGCAGCAGGACAACAAAAGTGGCGTGGTAGGTGTGCGGAGCGGTCTTAACAAGTCTGTAGCACACCACGATATCCCAGCAGACGCCCCGGCTATCTCCCTCGCGGAGGGGTCCACTTCGTGCCGTGTAAGCGCCCGCCGTCCGGCGGCGTACTCACAGAACAGCCGCGTGAGCCCGCCGAACACCTTGCGCGCTGTCGTCGTCTTGCGATCGAGCGCGCGGATCATGGGGAAGTAGAGGTTCGGCACGAGCCAGCGGTGCGTCAGGAACGCGCCGGCGCCCTCCAGCACCAGCACCAGCACCAGCAGCAGCAGCGGCGCGGCGGCGCGCATGGCGGCGTCTCGGCGCGGCGGCGGCCGCGGCCCGACTCAGCCGCGGCACCGTCGCGGCGCGTCACGGCGAGGGTAACGGAGCGTCGCGCCGTGACCGAGCGGGCGCCGCACGGCCGCCTCCGAGAGCGTGGCGCCGCGCCGACGCCTCTGCGCCCGTGGACGTCCGGACGTGGACGTGGACGCCGCCCGGGCGCGCCGCAGGCCGCGTGTCGGTCGCACTGTTAGGTCAACGGTTCGCCGGCGTCGGCTCCGCATCAGCGAGGAAACGAAAGTGTTCGAGGGTCGGTGGCGATGGAGGCGGCGGGGTGAAGAGGGCGGTGCTCGGACGTGCGGATGTTGTCGTCAGGTGCGGGTAGAGCGCACGGAACGTGTCCTCTGTCTATGTCAAGCTCACTGGCGCACTTTCACAAGTGCCGGTCGAGCCTGTGCCATGGCACGTCGTGTCATTTATGGCATGGATACTGATGAATGGCAACGCCTAGCATTTCAAATCATATAGTGGGGTGTTTGTGATGCATTGGTTTAATTTATAACCGCTGAATTCGGCTATAAATTGGCAAAAATGGTGAATCGTTAGCACGCACGCGGATGTGGGGGGTCACTTTGATGCCTCCCAAGGTTTTTCCAAAACAAGTTCCGAGTGGCGCGGCGTAGCCCGTCAAACTTTGTAGTGCTGCAGGCAGTTGCGTGGCCGATCTTTTGGCATGAAAAATTGGACATCCATTGCAAGTTCGTCGACTTATGACGGGTAAATGCTGGCCCATGGCTGTCAGCGAAAGCAATTCCTGGGGCATCATGCAATATAATGCGACAGCGTCGTATCAGAGGAAGTTATACAGCTTTGAAGTGGTCTTCTAGATAGCTAAGCTATTGATATTAGGATTACGACTACATATATTAACACGCGCCCGGGTGGCCGGCTAGATACCCTTCGCTCGGTTGGGGGGGGGGCAATTTAATTCCACTAAGATCTCGGGAACTAAAAGTGCTAGAGACACCACACTTACAGGGTGTGTTGAATTGTACGTGAACTCACTTAGGTCAAATTTTCAGGCTGCTAGGTCATGAACTTCAGGTCGAAAAAGGCCAAACAAGGTCAAGTTTTAGGTTGGTCTCTAAGTTCCCTCAGAACGTAGATAACCGTTTCTTAGCAAAAGATCACATTCTCATTTAAGGTCAGTGACCTTTTTGGCCTTTTGAAGGTCAAGGTGACCAAAATCATACAAGATTGCTTTGAGCTTTGCATTTGACTAAGCGACAAAGATTGCGCTAGGCGGTATGTTCCTAAAACAAAATGTTGACCTAGGTTATTTTAGCTCAATGACCTATTCTGGCCTCTAAGAAGTCCATGGAAGAAATGTAATGCGGTTCCTGCTATCAATAAGCTCGACACGAGCTCCAGAAACTATCGCATACAGCAAACCCTAGAGTAATAAAACAGGTTGGGTTTGACCTCGGTGTGACCTTCGTACCTGACCTAAGGTCAATTTAATTTGCTCATCCAACTGTTGTGTTGCCTAAGAAAGCATCTCAGATATGTATGGCTTCGTGTAACACTCCGTTGTTGGATCAGATTGAAGGATTCCCTAAATATTGCCTTCGATGAAACCGTGCCCTGACTTTGACCTGCCCATAGGTCAGCGACCTTACAAGGTACGTCTAAATTTTTATGTCAGGCGATCCACTATTCAATTGTCTACAGTTAGGCAAAATGTGGCGCGGCTTCGCAGCGCCGTTCGGAAATAATTTTGGAAAAACTTTTGGGGGTCAATTTGAGCCCTCTCACCCGAGCGCGTGTTAACCTTGGGTGTGGTACAATGGTCAGACCATGGTCAAAACAGAATCGCTGTACCAATGGAAAACGTGATATTCGGTGTGTTTAGACATGTTTGACACCTATATCAAATTAATTGGCTACAGCGAAGTCCAAAATGTTTAGCTGACTTCATGAAAGTAAACAATCGTCACTGGCCTGAAATGATCTCTACCAACATTTCGCTTTCAGGAGTGTGGCGCCTCCGGTAGTATTTGGCGTTGATTGTAAATTCAGCCATCATTGTAATCCCGCATGATTTAGGCGGTGTCATCTTATAAAGGTCGAAAAGGTCATTGATCTGATTAAATTCCACTAACACGTAGTTGATGCGTGATATCTAGACGTAAGCTGGTTGCGTGAGGGGTTTGAGGGCGCTTCGGACACCGATTTTGGAGTTTAAACTTGTTTGCCCTTATTTGGCCCAATTGTCAGGGTTTGACCTAAAAACCTCAAAATTTGACACAAGTGAGTTCATATGGAACCCCCCATGCGGGAGTGAAACAAGTTTCTGATTTACCGGGCATGATCGGTAATAAAAGCTGACATCTTTGCAAACCAAATGCTGACGAAATTGCGAAAATGCAAGCAAATTTAAATAGACCAGACCATATTACAACTCGCTATCTCGGCTTAACGAAACTTAAAGGCTTAGTATTGGTCTGTGCTCGTTAACACTCACAGCGTGAGCATATGTAGAACACATGTCGAAATGCTAACGTTCCGCTTTATGAACAAATTGAGCAATAAGATGCTGCTAAACATGGTAGCCTTAATCAGGATAGTTTTAACAGGTGCCAGAAATATGCTGCAAACTATATTATACCAGTGTTGACGTTACAGATCAGCGGCGACACAGTGTTGTTCCAACGCCACTCAGACCAGTGTTTTTCACAGATTTTCCATCCGAGATTTACTTCACATACTTAACAGTATAAAATACCAAATAATTAGGCTCATTACTAGTTGTAAGGATCGTGGCTGGCCGCAGTGATCAGTTTGCTACGCGGGGTTTAAAAACGTCGCGTCATTTGAGACATGTGGGCTTGATTACTCGCCACGCGGTAAAGCGTTGGGTTCAGTGCAGGTCTGTGGGATGCTGCCAGTTGTGGTTATGTCGTGAAAGGCTGACTGGCTAGAAGAACGCGACTAATCGTCATCTTTTTAACGCAGTGACGTTAAAAAGCCCTATCGATCTAGGATTGCTGTTTGTGAACATCTGAACTGTGGCCCCAGACGTTTGATTTTGATTTGATGTTTATTTTCGATTATGGGCATTACGCGGTACATGATATGATGAGTGGATTGGCGCATAAGCGGAACGCTTAAATCTGAGCGCCTTTCCTAACAATAACAAGATATGGTCATCGCCGCCAGGGAACCCACGACACACCGCCCACTCGCCCGATCCGTAAGCCGACACGGGCCAGGCGCCCGCCGCCGCTCCAGTCTACACATATAGCCGTCTCGGGCCGGCGGCGGACGCCCGGCCCGGCAACGCCACCCAGTGGCCCGTCTGATGCCCGCGCCTGCTGGAAGTTTTTAGGCGAAGCGTTTGGTCTGACAAATAAAGGTTTAAACAATTTTTGCTATGTGCTGCCCATTGCGATCATGTAAACCGTTACCTGTTAGATAGATACTTAGTTCCTCGTTGGGAGTGAGCTAAGAATAGTTTGGAATGATGCGATCTGTTTTAAGTAGCATTGAAATTCGGATTTCATGAAAGCGAGGACAATTCGGTACAAAGTGTTTAGGGTCTTCATATGGATAGCCACATAAGCAAGAGGGACTATGTGTAGTTGGATTTTGAATTTCGAACAGGTGGTACCCAGGTCTAACACTCCCAATCTTAGCCTAGTATTTAGGATGTTACCATGCCTGGATCCAAAGCTGCGATACACCGGAGGCGCTGACACACCGCAGCGCTGGTATATTTCTCGTTTGAACGAACGAGAAGACTGGAGAGATGACACCTCAAGCGGGAGCTGGTTCCATCTTCTCGTAGTTGATGGAATATAGGATTTTTGGTATGTTGAGGTTCTGTTAGGTGGTAATGTGTCATTGTATTACGTAGTGGGCGTCCTGTCGCAAGTGCTCGTGTGTCAGGTGGAAGTGCTGTGACTTTTGTTGGCGATGTTGGTTGTTTATGAGTCTGTGGAACATTGTCACTTTGTGCATGTTTCTTCGTGATTTGAGACTGTTCCATCCCGGATCGTCCAACAGTGCGTGAGTGTGTGTTCTGTAGAGTGCACCGGTGATTAGCCTTGCTGCTCTGTACAGTCTGTCAAGTCTAAGGGAGTCGCTGGTTGTCACAAGTCCATCGTATATCACGTCACAATAACCAACAAAGGAATAATGTAAGTCGTATATATGTCGTTGAGGATATGCCGAAGGTAAGCGGAGGACGTTGGAACGACACATGTGGAAGATTCATCCGGAGCTTTCTGCTGCTGAAACAGCGGCTTTGAGGTAAGAGACTAAGTATTACTGTTGTAGGCCTCTCACATTGCCCTTTGCGCCTCTAGCTAGCGTTGAACGAAGGTGGTAGAGGTGTTTAAAAATGACGTTTGCATCTGTCGATACCAATAGTGCATGGCTTTTGCACTAAGTGCTTGGGATCATGTTAGAAAGTGGGATTTCTGCACCAGTAATAATTATGCAAATGTAATGAAGGTCGCCTGCGCGCTCAGCTGGTTGTACAATGATGTGACAAAACCAATGGTGATATTGCTGTCAAGTACTTGTAGAATCATGTTGTCGGTAAATGAAGAGCTACATGGATGCAGTCTTGCAAACAGCGTAGAATTGAGGGATCAAGGGTGGGGCAATCAAAATGACTGAGTCTGTCTAAAACTGCAATCGAAACCATTTTCGCCACAGATTTTACGCACCTTCTTTTTCAGTTGGGAGCAAGGATGTGGCTTCTTGAAATTAGTTTTCAAGGACCCAACCCTAAAAATTGTTATAAATGAAGAAAAATGCTTAGCAATGATAACCAAAAATAGGAAGCTACATCCATGGTAAAGAGGCACAATCCCCCCCCCCCCCCCCCCCCCCCCCCCCCCTATCTGAATAGGAAAACTACACGCCCCCAAGCTGGTTATGTTAAGCATACAGTATACCTTCATCTGATAATGTTATCAGTTAAGCCTCAACCATTATTCAGTGCCTGATGGCCAGTATATGATACTTGAGTGCAGGTGAACTCCCGAAACAAAAACGTTTGATGGTTATGCCGCATTGCATGAAATTTATCCTCAATTAATCAAAAATATGTTTGGGGCTCGAACAGAAAAATAAACTTGAATCACTGACCGCTTGGACCAACACATGCTAATATTTTTTGTGTCCTTGCTTGATGGCAAGTCATCGTTTGAGCGAGTTTGCCACTCACTCACTCTCTTGGGTTTAATATTCAACCAAAACTCAACCAAAATTCGTCTTTGCAGAAAGCAGGTGCAGGTTTCCAAATGTTCTCAAAACATGTTGTCCTTATTGGCGACTAGGGGGCATAATTTCAGCCAGACATATCTGGCACAGCAGAAGCGCAGCGGGTCACGTTGAGAACGCAATGGATCGGGTCATTCTCGTGGTCGAAACTCATCGCCTTCGAGTGACTGATGCACTACGGTGTCGTGCTAGTTGGAGAGACTGAGTCGGCGCAGGTTTAGTTGGTACGTGTAGCAAAGAAAGGGGCATAACACGTGTCAGGCTTGCTTTACGCCGGGCCAATGATGCATGGCTGCTAAGATCCTGACGTCCCCAAGAAATGGGTGCATTGTGATGCAGTGTTTTTTGTCCGGGGACAGCCTTCCGGTAGCACATTATCAACATCACGCTAACAATAAGTCTAAATGGCAAACAGTTTTAGGTGAGTGTTAATGGTCTGGCCGTGGTCTCCTATACATACTTGCAACAGCAGACGCCCCCATAAAAGACGATGGTAAACAATAAATGCACGTTGCGAGCATCGAGCGGCATATTAAGTGCTACGCAAATTCACGAGGCACGCAGGAGAGCACGTGGTGAGCATGCTTGCTCTATGGAGCACAGCATTAGTAGCTAGCTCACGGAGTTGGTAACAGGCAACTCAAATACTCACAGCTCCATCCTCCCACAACATTTCTGCAGAACCGGTACGTTTTTTATGATGAACACCAGCATGGGCCTGTACAAGATCTTGAACAGCAAGTCCATCTGGTACGGACGAGCTTGGCTCTGTTGCAGCAGCGCGAGCCACAGCAGCAGAGTCCAGTGCCACCCTCATGCTGGCGGTTCGGCGCTCACGCCCGAGCACGCATCTTTGGCGGAGCACCGAACCCCACACGCCACTCCCCGGGCCAGGCCTGGCCTTTCAAGTCCGCAAATCAATCCGCCGGACTTGCGCGCGCCTTCCGCTCCACCCGCTCGTCCACTAACGGCTCCGCCACAACTAGGACTCCGCACTCCAACGAGCACAAAAAGCCTCTGGCCGGGGTTCGTTTTCCTTCGCGCGCCATCGCTCCGTTCTGATGCATTACACGGACGCGGCGGACGTGGGTGCCGGCCCAGCGACAGCGTGGTCCAATGACGCTCGGTTGATGCCGGTATGTCACCACCCGGCCGACCTCATTTGCTCGGTGGTACGGAGCGGGCGCGCCGTCGCATAGCGGTAACGTTTGCTGGTCGGGCGCCACTGCCGGTGCCTGACGATGCTTACGTTCTTTCTTTGCTCGTCGGATCGGCTTAGCACTCTTTTCTTTTACATCGAAGTTACGGTCATAACACGCTTAATCTCCAAAGCTGTCTGCCTTCAGCTGGAAAATGAGGGCGAAGTGTTGAAATCAACACCGATTACTTCTTACTTGTCATTAATTTTTAACACCTTCCAACTCTAGCTTATCAATGGCACCACCAAAGAATATCGAGAATTGCTCTGTCCGCCATGTGTGCCTGTCAGAAGACTCTCAGGATGGGTCGGTGGCGCATGAAGAATGCGGCGGTTTTAAGCTGGCAGTGGGCATTGCACAGGCAGCATTCGCCTAGAAGGCATGTTGGTACACGTTGATTGGAAGGGCTTAGCAGGCGGTCTGAAACGGCTCAGTGGACGAGCCGATCTCCTAAAACAGTGATGCTTAAGCTGCAGGTCATACCACATGTTCAGTTCTTTTCTGTTTTAACTGCTTTGCGGACACCACGATGAAGCATGACGTTTGAGATCAAATTGTGAAACTTTTTCCGACCATAGCAAAATTATGTGCAATGCCCAGCCCATGCACCTCAATATTAAGGAGCGTCCTCAGTCGGAGGTGACGTCTGGGCGGGAAGGATGTGACCCTAAATCGAGTAATATTATCCCGGTGGAAGAATTCGAAAGAAATGCGTTCCTTTCTAGGGTAAAGCAAAACACCTACGCTAGCATGGTGATATGGTGCCAACAAGCTACAATCGCCATCAATATGGCACATAGTGAATATCACTACACGTATAACTTTTCTGAACATTTTCGAAATTTGATAAATCAAAGTATTCTACTATTTGCCGCGGCTATACTAGGACCACTTAAGACTCGCCAGACTCAGCCGTCTCACCGCGCTCACAGGTTTGGGAGAACGAACTGCATATCAATGACATATCTCGCTCACCAAGACACAACTTTTAAAAGCCAACGGGAGCTCCAGCATAATATGCAGGGGATACACATATGTGTGATACGAGGTAAGCTTGTTTAGCTTCGTCAACCTGCTTATTTTCTAAATCAGTCTTCCGGTTGACCCGTTGTGTTGGATTTGACGGGCTCAAGCCGTGTATTTCACACATGTGCGACTGGCAACACGAGAAGACAGTGGAGACAAGCGGAATTCCTTGACCGAGTTGTGACAGCTATGCTTTTGCGCGCCGACGTGGAGGCAACGAAGGGCTACAGTTGTCTATCCAATTATTGGCAGAGAGATTGAGGTTAAACATTTCCTTATCAGTAGTGTGTGGTAACGAGAAACACTTATGAACGAGGTGTTCTAGTTCAATCAACCAGCCAGCGAGCAGTGAGACATGTCCATATGATGCCAGAACGCGTAACAAGTACGAGCCAAACCCACCTCGATACGCTCCAGCGATGTTGCGGACCAGCTCTGACGTGCGCACGACCAGAGTGGAAAATGGTCCGTAGCCAAGCTCAAACCAGAAGTCCGGTCTCAGAAGCGGCATCCACGTACTGACCTGGCCTTGGGACGGCCCAGACAGCATGAGCAATGCGCTCAACACCACCGCGACTGAGCACCGCATTGTGTGTTCGTCGAGGAGCCAGCAATGCGACAGATGAGGATCGACCGTGACGATGGGATGGCTTCCGCCCGATCTAGTCACTTTCAGATCCAGATCAGGTTCCAGATCAGGTCCAGATCAGGTCCAGATCAGGTCCAGATCAGGTCCAGATCCAGTTGCAGAGTCTTCGCCGCGCAGATTGCGCGCTTCTGTCTCCACCAGGGCGATGGCGCTGAGAGCCGGTGACCGACCAGCTGGGCCAGCACGGTCGCTGGGAGCCGGTGACCGACCAGCTGGATCAGCACGGTCGCTGAGAGCCGGCGACTGACCAGCTGGGTCGGCACGGTCAGTCGATCAGGTGGCGCCAGAGTGCCGCACAGCGGCCGCGCTCCAGCACAACTGACGTCCGGTTACCGCTCGTCAGTTTTGCAAATCCTGAAGTCGCCACGCAGGATTTTCTCCGTCGATGAGACTGGTGAGGTGGTACCTGTTTTTCCAGTTATGGTGCAATCCTTTGCAGAACTTGTCTACTCCTCTTTCAAAATTGCAATGAATAGCGTTAAGAACACAATTTCATGGAGTTTTTGTAATGTATTCTTGGACTCACTGGCGTTCGTCATTTACCTTGGACGTATTAAACATTGGAGAAGCAAAGAGTCGGGTTAAAGAAAACATCCCAGCAATGTGCCGGCACCAGCGCAGATGCGCGAGTGCCAGCGAAGATCAGCTGGTTATGACCAGACATTATCGTTGTGTCCAACACGGGGATCCCATTTTTGTGTCCGGTAAGTCCCGACATTAGGAGCGTTGTCACCGCTTCCGTACCGCCATTTGCAGGTGGGCAAAAACAAAGGTCACGGGTGCATGTTTGCCTCCGGCGGTAGGCTCCTGTAACGTTCACCTTTGTACTGTAGTGTAGAAAATCTGTTGGTTGTGTAAGCCCACCGGACCTATATGGAAAAGGTAACGGTCGGGCTAGGGATAGCTTTGGGGAAAATGGCCGATGTCTATACAGTGCTTACGAAAAAAAAGTGACAGAAAAGGTGTTGTGATGCCTAAGGTGTATGATATATTAAGAGATACGATACAATAAAAGTTACGAACATTAGGGATTTCGATGCGTTGGGCGTTACGACACCTTACGCGTTACGATACACTAGGTATTTTGATACGTTTGGTATCGTCATATATGTATATATATATATATATATATATATATATAATATATATTACATAGTATCTATACATATATATATAGCCATATATGTATATAGATTGGAATATTTTGTCAGAGTTCTTTCTTTTGTACCTGCTTGAATTAAAAATTAGCTGGCCGACTCAGCATTGACGAGCATTTTGACGCATGTTCTAGTTCCCGGTTGTTTTTTTACTTGGCATCATCGCTTACATTAGAGATGGCTCGCACAAATTACTCATGTATTCGTCGCTTTTTACATGCTAACGTTCGAGATCCACCTCATCGTCGGAGAAGAGAGTGAATGGCACAACAAATAACTATTGAGTTTTAGAGAGGATACAAATTGTGCCACTGTATTGGAAAGCATCTTTTGGCACGGAGAACACAAATGAACCATCACTTATTGAAACAAGACAGAATCCTATTTTCATTTTGATACATATGAGATAAACTCATGAGGGGAACACCACAAAGACACAGTGGGAACACAATTGTCACATTCACATCAATAGGTGCTCACCGCCCACCACTAATAGTGTCAAGAGTTGTGCCAGACACTGTGTTGTCTTTTAGGGCTGGAGAGAGAGTTCGTTATTGAATATACGCCCCCAAATTTAAAGGCGTCTTCTGTCGCTGCACGCCCGTTAAATTTCAGTGTTGCCTGTCAGTTGTCGTGTCAATATCCTGTAGTTTCGTGTCGCATGTGGTCCAGAGGTGCCCCGTCACGTAAGTGCATTGTCAGGCGTCGTGAGAATGTCGTTGTGGTCACACCTATGAAGTGCATGGAACAAAGTTTGCAGCCTTCGATGCTGCATTTGAATTGATTCACTACATTGGTGCATTTTAGTTTGTCGGGTTTGCCTGGGCCGTTTCTTAGAAAGTTAGAGATTTTATTGTTGCGATAATAAATGACGATGTCTTTTTGTGCTCGTTTCTGCCTTTAACATGTCGAGAGATAATTCCTGTAAAGTTGTTCGTCTTGCTTGTGAGCAGATGTCATTTAATTTTGATACTACAGTCTAACGGTTGGTTGGATGCCTTGTCTTGGTTTGCTGTCATAGTGTCCTATCATATGTCGTTGTATTTCGTTTTCAACGTCAGAATTTGAAAAGAGAAAAAAAATCGTTGTTCACCAAGATCTGTCTGATTCTTGTCAATACTGAATGTAATTCTGTCTCATCACAGCAGTGCTTAAATGCACGTTTAATGGAGGATCTCATGACTCTAATTCTGTAGCGTCGAGGACACTCACTGTCAGCATTTAAGCATCGTCCGTTGTTAATCTGTATTCGGTACACAGTCGTTTTGAATCGCTGTCTTTGTCCATCAACACTCACGTTGAGAGCAAACCAAGACACCTTGACAGCAAACCAAGACAAGACATCCAACCAGCCGTCAAACTGTGGCATCAAAACCAGATGACATCTGTCCACAAACAAGACGAAAAAGCTTTACGGGAAATTATCTCTCCTCATGTTTAAGGCAAAAACGACCACAAAATAGCTATTGCAATTTCTTATCGTAATAAGAAAATATTTAACTTTCTTATGAGAAACGGCCCAGACAAACCCGACAAACTAAATTGCGCCAAGGTAGTGGATCAATTCAAATGCAGCACCGAAGGCTGCAAACTTCTTTACATACACTACATTGGTGTGACCACAACGGCACTCTCACGACGCCTGACAATGCACTTACGTGACGGGGCACCCCTGGACCATATGCGACACGCACGCGATAGGACATTGGCACAACAACTGACGGACAACACTGACATTCTACGGACGTGCAATGACAGAAGACGCCCGCAACTCCTCATATATATATATATATATATATATATATATATATATATATATTAGGGGTTGCGATGCTTTAAGAGTTGTGCAACATAAGGTGATCTGATACATTTGGTCTCGTAATGCAATACGAGGAGTGACACATTAGGGGTTATGATATACCAGAGGTTATGAACATTAGACTTTGTGGTACGTTAGGAGTTACAAACTTTAGGCGTTATGATACCTTGTGTGTGTGTGAGGTGTCTCGAACCTTCGATATTTTTAGGGATTGGTGGTTACAAACATAAGGTGTTGCGATAATCCACCGCAGGCACGTGCTATGCCGCGTGCCGGTCGTCGCCTGCGTCGTCCACAGCGTAACCAGTAGCCAATTTACGGTATCATACTGCGCTCCTCGGCAGTAGCGCGGAGCACCGCACAGTAACGGCCGGTTGACCTCAAGAGCTTCCGAAGTCACGATGAAGTTGCGGAACAGACTGATGAAGTGTGTACACCACTGCGGCTACAGCTGTGCAGAACTGTGAAGAAATGTTTCGTGATTCATGGCCGGATAGAAGTGCGTTCGAATATTGGACTGGACTGTACAGTATACTAATGCACTGAATGATGGAAGGCAGCCAGCAAACGGCAGTCCCCATCTGGGCGCAGTTAACCGGGCTGCTGCAGTCGCAGTCTCCATCTGAGCCCAGTTAACCGGACTGCTGCAGTCGCAGTCTCCATCTGAGCCCAGTTAACCGGACTGCTGCAGTCGCAGTCTCCATCTGAGCCCAGTTAACCGGACTGCTGCAGTCGCAGTCTCCATCTGAGCCCAGTTAACCGGGCTGCTGCAGTCGCAGTCTCTATCTGGGCCCAGTTGACCGGGCTGCTGCAGTCGCTGTCTCCCTCGCAGCCCAGCCCGTAGGGGCATTAGCTCCCAGCCCTATACGACCCTATAGGCTTGTGTAGGGCCTATAGGGCCATCAGCCCACGCAGCCCAGCTCAGATGCAGTCATTAAAAGTGTGAAAATGTCAACGTACGAGCACACCGACTTGCGTCAAGGTTGTAACTTTAAAGTAGTTCACCCATGGTGCTGACGAAAGACTGGCTTTCAGAAGAAGTTTGCTCCGTATGCCCCACATACGTCGCTGGTAGTGAGCACAGCACAGTCGGTTCCCTTCAGATGTCCCTGTTGCGAACAGATCAGGAAATCCTATGAGTAAGGTAGTAGGCGTCCGTAAATGATTTAAACATAAATATTCCATTTAACGCAACTGGTCTTTACACGCGTTTTCAAGGAGTCAGCTCCGTCGCTTAGTGAGACAAGCCCGCAAGCACTCGCTCAAACTATTTCGTCTTCCGAAGTCTGGCCGGTGGTGACAAGTTTTAGTGTGCATGTTCGGAACAGTGCATTGTTCATCTCGCAAGCCGATGGCGTCATCAACGGAAGGAAGATGCGTGTCGTGAGCGTGTAGAGTCGTACTCTGGGCTGCCCCACCACAATTTTGTCTGATTTCTCGTCGCTGGACCTGTCATGTAAACGTTTACTTGGCCAGAAACATGCAGCAATAGATGTTTTCAGTATCACCGATAAGCATACGAATACTGCTAAGATGAATCAGATGAGCGCCATATCTGCACGCTTCACTCTGGTCTCTTTGGACAACTATCTTTGGTTGGCCCTGTAAAACTCACGTCCTGACATCCCCAACTAATCGCCTTGGTCTTCCCTGTGTTTATGTCCGCGCAGTGATGTTTAAGTTTTACAAGCAGGAAGGGCAAATAAACATGTTTCCCACCCTTGAGCCACGTAGATTCTGGGTTCCTAAACGCCACGTGGTCAGAATTAACATCTTCTTTCTTGGAACTTAGCTGATAACTATTCAACAGCTCACAGCAGACGGTGCCTCACTGCAACCTAATACAAGGCCTTGGCTACGGCCATCCAGCAATAGCACGCGATGGTTCAAAGCCTTAACGTATTAACACAAAGTCTTGTTCTGCCGTAAAACTTAATGTCCGTTTAAAATGGCCGTACGTCTTCGAGATCTTCCGACTTGGC